>NC_141919.1:37744584-38061926 GCF_057802395.1 Ceratotherium simum simum
TGGAGACTGTACTTTTGTTTTCATTTAGACTATGCCTCAGTGGTAAAAGTTTGGAGGCCTGGATCGAAATCCCAGCCTTAAACCCATCTACCTTTGTTATTTTAATTGTCATTTAAATTCTCAATTTTCTCATTTCATGAGGTGAGGATAATAATATTTACCTTAAGCCATCTTTGTGGCAGGACAGTTTTGTGGAAGTAACTATCCTGACACACAGGAAGAGCTCAGTATATATTTATTTTCTCTCTACTTGAACTTGAGAAGATGGAATTCAGTTAGTTCCTCCTACTTCCGTCACTCTTGGAATTGCATAAGAGATTCGGGCATAATGTAATTTTTCAGCTTTTGCTTGAGACTTCGCTCTATCTCTTTCTCTTAGTAGGTGATATTTAATAAAATTTTGAATAAAATGAAGTAATCATCCTATTGACTACAAAAGCTTCTTACATGTTTTTCATGACTGAAATATATTTTCCCAATGTTAAAACTTCTTCTGAAATTATAACTAGCAAGATCATTTAAAATAGTTACAACAGTATCTCTTTTCTTACACATTTCATGAAGTTTAAATGGGCAAGTATAACCACAGGGAAAATAAGATCTTTAATAACACTTTATAGTTCTGAGTATTACACAAAGATGTATTTGGGCTAAGATATAAAGGTAAAAATTAGTTTGCAGTATGTAAGAGAAGGAGGAAATGGATTGATTGAATGCAGAAACATTTTGCCTTATTGAATTCGAGTGGATGCCACTTAGAAGAATTTTTCCTCTGAGCCACTTTGCATAAATTGCATAAGTGTACATGGGATTCTAGAATCTCTAAATACCACATTGGAGGCAAGCTTAGAGATCATATAATCCAATCCCTTCATTGTATAAATGAGTACAGTGAGACTCAGGGAGGTTATGATGTATATTTGATGATTTCTTTAAAGAGAAACTCCTGGGTTTTTGTTAGAATGAATTGCAGACACCAACTTCTTCATTTTGGGCAGGAGGAAACCTACCTGGGGAATCTGAAATGCTTGGCAGTGATAAACCAGAATCCAGGTCCAGGACTCTCATTCCAATGTTCCTCTAACACTGGTCAACACACATGCTCAGTGGAAAAGCAGAATAAAGGGTTTTATTTATCAGCCTGAAATTCTTCTATATGTGAAGGAAAATTCAAAATCAGTTGAAGTGTTGGGAAAGCAATTGGCCAACAAATAACAATAAGTTATTTGCACACATTTTCATTGATCCTTGGGTATTTCTTGGAGGCTCTGAGTTCATGAATGCAGAAAGGTTTTCAGGGGTATATTTCAAGGAATATTAGAATGCCAGTCCCATATTCCCAAGTGTTTCGACCTAAGGTAAACTGGTCACGAGAAGACACACATTTCTTTAACTGCCAAGCTGCAGTGACTATCGTCTTTAGGGACTCAGCTGCTGGCCCTCTCTGGTTGTCCATGTAAAGGCCAACCGATTCATTCAGCTCAGTTGTCTGCATGGTGCAAGTCTAGGAATTTTGGAAGAGATAAGCAAAAGAAATACTTCTGAGTACGTACTGGGGTAAAAAGTAGCAGACATAAGTGGAAAACTCAATGTGGACAAATAGCAGAAAGCAGGAAGGATCCATAATCCACTATCATTGTGTAAATAAATGTTCTTTACTCTTCTCCATTTTCTATCATCTGCACTTTTCAAGGAAAAGATGCATGCCCAAGTTAAGACTATGTTGAATTTAAAAAGGATAGATGAAGAGATGCATGTAAAATTCTACTCATTGTCCCTCCAGGGGTTTGAGGTTTGTGGTGAGCCCTCCCCCTCTGCCCGTGCTAGCGAATCCTAACTGAGAGCATGGCATCGCAGCACAATAACTTATTTCAAACTCCAGGTGTGTATGCAGTACCCGTATTTGGCCTTAAAAAAATTTATTACAGATGTCTGGAATTGAAGACTGTTGACTAGGTGCAAACATTACCTCATACTCCATTTGACACTAGCACAGTTGGGGGGAGATTATAAAGGTAAATAAAAATGTGCTAAAATGTAAACGTGTGCTATTTCTTTAGCAAATTAGGTTTTCTTGTTATAGCCATTTCAGTGTTTTATGAGTCAGATAATAGAAATCCTGAAATTAGGTACAGATTTACAGCTTGTTAGGGGAACAGTTCTCACTAATCCTGTGAATATTTGATACTCATGGTCTCTTTCATGGACTTAGTGAGAATAGCTTCTTTTATGTCATGTCTCTTTTAGAGTTCTCAGTCTCTGTAGATTTTGATGCTAGACAAAAGATTGGCTGTCTTGCATTGAGAGATCTAAAGCAATGGAAGTAGTAGATGCACCAGGGCAGTGAACACAAGCTGATGTTTCTATCCTGTGTTCATGTCATGTCTTTCCATTCTGATGGTAGGTCCCCAGATATTAAGCACCATATTGTAATTACTTTGGAGGACCAAGCAGGCAGAGCACAGAGAACAATTGATACCGTTTGATGATCATCAGGAACAAACAGTGACTAAGGGGAATTAAATGTCACAGCAACTTGACCTTATCGTCATATTACATAGGCTGGAAAATGACATGCAGATCGGATCTGTACAGCTAAGCAAAGATGATTTAAAAGAAATATTTATGGCCAAGGGAGGTGCTTGGAATATTTGGATCATTTTGGGCTTGTAGACTTAGCATGTTTGTAATAGGTTACTAAGCAGCCTTTTAAAGGGCTGGGCAGGGAGAGCTTAGCTTGGCCAACGAAACCACCTGAAATGTGCCTGTAGAGGGATCTGGTAATGAAAGAATTGATTAACATCAAATCCTTATAGAAGCCAGCTAGCAACACACTTGTGATGGTCCCAAAGGCCCTGCTTTTGTTTTGGAGCCATTGAAACGTTTTCCTGCCTCTCTTCCAAAGGTTGGTAGAATCAAGTTCCCTAAATGTGTTGCTTGACTGTTGGAGTCAAGTGCAGACTCGGTCATCAGGAGTTGAGATAAGTGGCTCTTGAAAGAACTCCTATATTCTTGTTAATCTCTCTGTGATAACCCAGGATATACATGCTTGTCTTTGCTGAGACCCCATCCCAGGATCCCAGCTTATTTTTGCATCTTTCTTTTAGTTATGTGGGCTATGACAAATAAGTTTTGGTCCACTAAAATAGTAATTGCAAAAGTGCACTTTTAATTCAGTTCTGTGATTTTTGAATTTGTGTTACCTGGTGTCAATCGCTGAGTCCACTATTCTGACATTTATGGCTGTGTTTCATCTTGGAAACCATGTGCAGTTGTAACTGAGAGTTGGCGGGTGCAAGAAAAGAGTAAGTGAAGCTTTATTGGCATTGTTTTATTCCTCAAGATTCCTTTCAGAAGGTGAAATAAGAAATATTGACTAAATTGGGAACACTGGCATGTTCAAGCCTATTAAAGTTGTGACCTGGTTCTGAGTTCATGTTACTCTCTATTGACATCATTGTTGTAACGACAAATATGACATGGGGTTTCAAATATTTACCTCAATAATTATTCTTTCCCCCAATGAACAGTAACCAGTTAATGCAGAATTAGAGCTCAGATGGCTCCTAAGTGAATATATTGTAAGTTTCCCTAGGGATTATTACACTGATGTGAAAAATCACAAATATTCACACCATTCCATGTGTTATTAGTTATATAATTCTTTTATATAAAATCTCTTATCAGTCTTTTAAAAAAAATCAATTTATTGGACAATATGGCCCAGAGTACCATCATTTAAAAGTAAAATATCTGACTTCACCTGCCAAAGATAGCCAATTTGATATTAAGGTCTGTTAATGATTTAGCTTTTCTTTCTGCTGATGTCAGCATGAATGTGTTACTGCTTTCAATTATCAGTGAGATCTTTGCTTTTTTTCAGAGGAAGAGAATATACATAGACAATTACATTAGAATAATGATTTGGTTTTTATTATAAATTATGATGCTATACTTATGTGAATAATGGTAACAAAGTTTCATCTTGGTCTACTTAGTGTTTAACTGTTTTCATTATTGCCCTCTAAGGAACTTATTTTTAGACACTCTGTTTCCTAGTTGCTCTCTCTTTCCTCTACATGAAATTAAATGTTAAAAATGAGACGATTTTGTCAGGGTTTTTCACACACCCCCAAGACTTGATTTTTACCCTCTTGGGAGTGATATGGCCTTCACTGAAAATGCATGGTTTATTTGAAAAGAACTTATGTATAATAAACTAATTTTTAAAATTTTCTTATTTATTATAAAACAATTTATGTTCAGTGCAGAAAAATAAGAATATAAAGCAAAGAGAATATAAAACCCACCCATATGCCCACCCCACGCAGTCATTGATAACTCTTAGAGGAACAGACTTACAAGTCCTTGTCTTGATATGTTGTGTATTTAGTATTGTAGACAAACAAAAAAATAGATTGTACCATATATAATGTTTTGTAACTTGCTTTATTCGTTTAATAATATTCTGTGAACATCTTTTCAGGCCATAAATAGATTTGTACAACATCATTTTTACTGACTGAATGTTTCATTGCTTTGTCATAATTTATTTAACCAGTATCCTATTATCTGACATTTTGGTTGTTTTAAAAAATCATTCCATTAACTAAAAATCATTTAAAAAGTCACTGTACTTTCCTTGTAACTAAAGCTTTTTGCGCATTAATTTCTTAAAATTTTGCAGATGCAGAATTAAAAGCCATGCACACTTTAATGTCTTTTCGCAAGAATCTCACACCAGTTTACATTCCTACCAACACTAATACGAGTGCCCATTTTCCTGCAACTTAACCAACAAAAAGTATTACCACTTTTTAAAATATTTGCTACTTTGATAGGCAAAACACTTGTTTTAGTAGGTATTTTATTTCTAGAAAGGGTAGTCTTTATTTTTTTTCATATGTTTATGAGCCATTTGTATTTTGTTTAGCCTTTTTCTAACTTAAAAAATGAGCAAGTGATTTTTTCTTTAGCTTGCAAGTGTACAAGGCCAATGTAAAAAAAACTTCTTGATAAGAGAACAAGCAGTTCGGGTATATAAGTTTACATTAGGGCAAAACAAATATTTGTATTTAAGACACAGACCTATTAAATGAAAACCAGGACTATTTAAACAGAATCTTCTTTGGGACAGGAGAGGTTTAGGGGGACCAAGCAAGAATGACCTTCAGATTTAAGATTTATTAAAATGAGTAATCTTTCTCGAAGAAGAAGATATCTTATAAGTTGCTAACATGGTACAAAGAAATTATCTTCTGTCATGTGTCTGAAGCTTACTTTTTAGGTGCCAAGCTTGACCTTTGGAAGAGTTAGAAAAATAGCTCTTCTATTTAGGAGATTGTGTAGATAACCGTTTATGTAGTTTAATTTACATCATTGACCCTCAAAAGTTTACATAGTTTGTCATTGGGATGTTTGGACTCCTTTCATTTTGTTTTTGTTCAATTTGTTGATTAAATAAATTAAGTCAATTCATTGCCACAAAATAGTAACTAATTTATGCTAAGACTCTCAGTGGCCATGATCTAATTCTCCACAAGATGAACCTCAACATCTATGATTCTTTCTCACATTTTTTTGCAGTAGATTTATGTATCAAAATATATCTTTGCACAGGGGCTGGCCAGGTGGCGCAAGCGGTCGAGTGCGCACGCTCCACTGTGGCAGCCCGGGGTTCGCCGGTTCAGATCCCAGGCATACACAGACGCACTGCTTGGCAAGCCATGCTGTGGCGGCGTCCCATATAAAGTGGAAGAAGATGGGAACGGATGTTAGCCCAGGGCCAGTCTTCCTCGGCAAGAAGAGGAGGATTGGCAGATGTTAGCACAGAGCTGATCTCCTCACACACACACACACACGAAAAAAAAAGTCTTTGCACACATTTTATTGGCCTCACCTTGAGGCCTCACCAACTCATACTTAACTTCCTGGTTGTCATATTTAGTTATTAAGCACTGTTTTCAACAACAAAAAGAACCCAGAAAGCCAGATCATTTTTTTAAATGAAATATTGAGAAATGATCATAACCATTGCTTATTTCTAAGCTGAGCTATGTCTCTGGATAATACCATTTTGTTTTTGAAATGACATATTTTCAAAGGATTGTATTATTTCTGTCCAAAACTATGACATCAATTCTCCACTCTTTGGCATACAGGATATTAACTGCTACACCAAATTTAGCTGGTAGGAAGGTTGCAGGTGGAAAGAGCCATGCCCTTTATCTATGGTGAGGATGTTTTTATCAAAAATCTCAGTAAAAGGGGCTGGCCTCATGGTGTAGTGGTTAAGTTTGAGTGCTCTGCTTCAGTGACCCGGGTGACCCGGGTTTTCGGAGTTGGATCCCGGGCGCAGACCTATACCATTCGTCAACCACGCTGTGGCGGCGACCCACATATAAAGTAGAAGAAGATTGGCACAGATGTTAGCTCAGGGCTAATCTTCCTCAACAACAACAACAACAAAAAATCTCAGTAACAAAGTAGACGATAATACATTAAAATCAAGGAAACATTAACTTTTGACAGAAAATCCCAAATACTTACTTAGCTTCGTTAACCTTTCGTCCAAGACTTGGTTCTTTTGCCTGTATCCTATAAAGGATACAGAATATACGCAAAGGTTATATGGAATTCACATGTGGATGTGCTTACTCTATTCCAGACACTGCACTAGGAGTTAGTTGAGTACATTTTATCCTCACAACAATACTATGACTCCTATTTAAAATATGAGGAAACTGAAGTTCAGAGAGTGTTCATACCTTCCCAGCTTGGTCTCCACTCGATGTGACTGGTCTGGAAGCTGTGTTGATGTTATTGCAATCCTGTGCCCTTTCTATGACTACCTACATAAACATATAGAAATACAAGATTCTTATAAAAGCAATGATAAACATTACCTGGTTATATATGTAGGCAAGTAGGTCTAAGAATTGCCTGGTGAAGGGATTCTACGCCTCTGAGTGATTCAGGGACAGTGGAGTGACGACCTCAGGAACCAGCTGAAGGTTAAGGTATTTGGGATTGAGATCCCAGTCCCGAATACCTTAACCTTCTCAGATGTTGAAAAAGCCAAGTCTTCTAACGGGTGAATGGTTATGGTTATAGCTCATATCTCCCAGATTCCCTCTCTGGACGGCCCCTGTTTGAGTAACTCCAATTTCCTACTGCATTGCTTGAGATCCTTAATGGAGAATATAGGTAGCAACCTGGCAATCTTTGATTTTACTAATAGGATTTCACTCTTGTATGAAGGTGGGGAAAGTGTTCATCAGCTCCTAAAGTTTGTGGTTGTCTTTTTTTCCCCAGTCACATATGTACTCGTGTGACTTCTGCTAGGTAGCTTCACATCGTATAACGGCCTGAACCTGGGCTGTGTTGGAAGGGAAGAAAACTTTACATTCATTAAGTCCTTCTCCTGTGCCAGGTGCTTTCACATTCAGGAATTCCTTGGATTTTGTGGTTAGACTGTTTCACATGCCTGTTTGCCTTTCATTTAACTTCCTTTACTAAGTGAAATGCAGTCTAATGAATGATTCAGCCAACTCACGAGGATTTCTTGCTTACTCTTGGAGGTGCTTCCCTGGAGCATGGACAGGCCTCTACTTCCTCAATACCCTATATCACCTCCTTGCCCCCCTTCCCCTGCCATTTCTCCCCTTTGGAATGGAGACCCCCAACCACCAAGGACTCCATGCTTGATCTGTCACCCCAGGAGAGGTCCAGGACGTATGTTGCCTTTCCCTGCCTGGCTTCCATCCCACCTAACTGGTGTTTATTCTTGCTTCTTCTATGGTGTGAGGCCCACTTGCTCACAGGATGTACAGAGTGGGCATAGAAAGCAGCAGCAAAGACCCCTTTTCTGCATGCCTGTTCCAGGTTCCCTCCCTGGTTCTATACCAGACCCTCATGGAGAGGTTGAAGGGAGGGCAGAGGTAAGAGCCAGAGTAGGCACCTTTCTGGAGGCCAGCATCCCTTGAAAGTTTATCCTACCTGCTGTGTTGTCTGCAATTCTCATTTGTTTTAAAAGTGGGTGCCTTCTAGTATTTTGTTGCTTGTAAAATACATTTAATGCCAATCATATTGTTTAATCTCAGCTATCCTTTTTTTTTTTTAAATGATTTAAAAAGTGTCACCAATGATGGTTTGGCTAACTTTGTTTCTTTCCAGAAAAATATTTGTACTTGGTCTCTTTCACTTGTGGAAAGTAAATGTTACTGTCCCATCTCTTATGATAAGAAGACTGAGAGGTCACACAACTAGGGAGTGAAGGCAAGATTAAAACCCAGGTTTGTGTAATTCCAAAGTCGTACTCGTTACGTTATCCATGCTGCTGCCCCAGGGTATACATGGCCTGTTACTGAATTTGAAAACCAAACTAAATGAAAAATTTCAAATGGAGAGAGAGGAATATTCGTCTATTTGAATTTACATATGGTGCTAAGTTTACTAAAACGAATAGCCAACTAAGGGGCTATAAATAATATAATCTATCCTAATGCTGTATTCAAAAGATAACAGAGGCAAATAAATCTTTCTTACCAGCATGGGATTTATGTCTCTAGAGATTTACATACAGGTCTTCATGGAAAAGAAGAAAGATGATAGAAATGCTGGTAGGTTATCTCGTCGGGTGGAGTTGTAAGAATTATGAAATCATGCAGAAGGGTGTAGCACACATCTGGCCTTTTATGAAGTTAGCGGAAAGAGTGACATTCATTCCTATTCAACGTGTTAAGTTACATATTTGGTCATGAATTTTTTTTCTGTCTTTCATTTTAAAGATTTTTCTCCACGTGTATTTTCTAAGAATAAATGGGTACCCAAAATACACTGGTGGAAGTAGTGAGTGAAGTTCAGGCCTTTCAGATCGTCCATAAATAGTACAATAGGAGCCTGTCACCGCTTATAGTACTATTCAAATAGAAATTCTTTGGCTATTGGAAATGTGTTCACATTCATGTCTACTGTTCATAAATTTCCATTTTTGGGCAACCTGTTTCAATTTAATGAAAAGTGACAAGATTCCATCATTGTCAACAATCTCAGCGTGGTCACAATTAGCCTTTCTCTTACTCAATTTTCTTGCAGGAATGACACAGTTGTGCTTATTAATGGTGGTAAGTTGTGGGGGGTGGGGTTTATCCTTGAGTTTTTCTAAACCAAAGTGCTGTTTGGATCATCACTTTTATTAATGAAGTTGACTATTATGTTCTGCAGAATTTGTTCTCTTTAGCATTTTCAAATTTCACTTGTTCTGGAGTTCATGGCTAAAACTGTGCACCCATCCTATGGGATTTGGATATGCCTCTATTGAAGAGTAGTTGAGACTAAGATATTCCTTAAAATCTGGATCTCCATATTAGTAGGAATCATACTTCCTTGTCATTCTTATCTTTGTCTATTTCTGAGAGATCAGAGAGGTCTTCAGAAACCAACTTACGTTGGATAAGTTTTTTTTTAGTTTCCATTTTTAAACCTGCAACGATACTTTGCTGTGCTTCCTCTCGTTACGGATTATTTCTCCACCTTGGCAGAAATAGCCTTTTAAAATTAAAAAAAAAAAAAATGTCATTCTATATGGTTGGCAAGGGTGATACTCAAAATATTTAGCCACTGGTTCATCAAGGGCACCGACCAATCCGAACAGCCACTCTGGCCAACTACAAGGGAAAGTGGCTATACATAGCTGGGCTGGCTATGTCCATGCACAAGGGTTGAGTGATGGCTGGTTGGGGATATTGGTGGAGCATCTGTCTCAAATAACTTTTCTGTCCTTTTGCTTTTTACTAACTACACAGTCAGTATCATAGATCATGGAAAATGTCGACAGAGAAACCACTGCAATAGTTATTTAAAGAGACACTGAGGACAGAGCAATTAGAATGGATCAGTAACAATTAGATGGCTCAATGCAATTCAAAAATGCATTTATTAGGGGCTGGCCCCCTGGCGAAGCAGTTAAGTGCGACGCACTGCTTGTCACGCCATGCTGTGGTGGAGTCCCACATAAAGTGGAGGAAGATGGGCACGGATGTTAGCTCAGGGCCGGTCTTCCTCAGCAAAAAGAGGAGAATTGGCATAGATGTTAGCTCAGGGCTGATTTTCCTCACACACACACAAAAAATGCATTTATTAAATTTTGGTGTATTCAGGTCTACCTTTGTTTCATCTTTCTTCCGTGAATGCAGCGTACTTCACAAATATTAATTTCCAGCACTCGTACATAACGTACAAGAGTTAACCATCCTGTATTTAAGATAAAGTTACCAAAGCAGAGAGATTAAATCTGAATGCTGTCAGGTCAGTGGTAAATTTAGGGTCAAGGTTCAAAAGAGACGACGGTTCATTTACAATCCTGATTTTTCAGGTTCCTCTGAAGTCCAGGCGTGGGCTCTTCTAGGTAGACAGGAATGTTTATTTAAACATTTTAAAGTGATTTATTAAAGTGGATGCATCAGTATTTTCCTGTATGCATGTGAAATCCTTGAGAGATTACACAATTAAAAAGGAAATAGATGGGACCTCGCCCTTTATGGGCCCAAAATTCTCTTTAACTGAAAGCACGCTTGGAGAAGGCGATTAACCATTTTTAAAGAGGAATGTAATCTGTTTATGTTTCTGTAATCCGTTATGTTATGTTATTTCTTTTTCTATACTGGAGATTCTCAGAGTCAGGATGTGTTGCTTAGCACTACCTAAGGAATCGAGAACTCTTTTCCCTCCATTTTCTTCCTTACTTAACAGAGAAAGGGAGGCAGAAGTTAAGGGCTAGCAATATCTTTTCTTTTAGCTACACTTGGCATTAGTACTTACATCGCCCTTTTCTTGTTTAAGCTGCAGGACCCAGCTTCTTTCCAAGACCTTGTTTCTGAAGAGCAAGGAAAGAGGTGATGAGAAACATCATGATCTCGCCATTCCCTGTTAGGTCTGGTCAAGGTGTGGGAAATCATATTTCTGATGGTGAATAGGAAGATATTCTTTGAATAGCTTTTACTATCTGCTTTGACTAGATAGATACTACTAAGAAAAATGCTGCATCTTCTCTGCTGGCAAAACAAGGGCAGCTAGTGAAATGCAAGGCAGGTAGGTTGAAGAGAAGAGCTACAACAAACCAAAAGACTTAGTAAAAAGGAACTTGTGTCTTTGGACAAAAGGAAGTTAAGTGCTAAGTATTATAGCAGTGTCACGAAGCCCTTTTATTTTAGAGTAATTGGCAATAATTTGGTCTGCAATAATGAAAGGACTGAAGAATGAACTTTTAAGTAACTTCAGCTTTATTAATTTAGAAATTAATTTGTTTAAATTCTGACTTTTTTTGTGTGTGTGTGAGGAAGATCAGCCCTGTGCTAACATCTGCCAATCCTCCTCTTTTTTTGCTGAGGAAGACTGGCCCTGGGCTAACATCTGTGCCCATCTTCCTCCACTTTATATGGGACGCTGCCACAGCATGGCTTGACAAGTGGTGTGTCAGTGCACACCCGGGATCCGAACCGGCGAACCCCCGGGCTGCCGCAGCGGAGCGCGAGCACTTAACCGCTTGCGTCACCGGGCCGGCCCCTAATTCTGACTTTTTATTCTGCAAATTCCTTGTGAAATTATTTCTTCTCAGAAGGCATTCAAGAAAATGGGTGGCCAAGATTACTTAACTTAATGGAAGAGACTTTAATTTATAATTAGTAGTGCTTATATCATGGGAGTTAAAGTGCTAAAAATTTAAACATACCATATTACTTACGGCATACTGGATAAAAATGCTGGTTCTGGAATCAGCTGATCCAGGTTTTAATCCTGGTTCTCTACGTGCTGGATGTTGGGCACTGACTCAAGCTCTCTCTGCCTCAGTTTCCCCATCTTTAGCTAAGTTATATGGCTGGGGGAAGACTAAAGTAAGTGCCTCAGACTAGTGTCCAGCCCAGACTAAGTGCTCTATAAATGTGTTACTTAGTAAACAACACAGTCTTTTTATACTGCTAATATTTTTATCATGCCCTTTCTTATGGGTAATCTTCAGTCTCATCTGTATTGAATGATCACATTCTAAATTACCAGTGTCCACAGTGTTTTTCATTTTTCTTTTTTTTTTAACAGAATCTTTTTGCAAGCTTCCACCGTGGTTAGACCCTCTCCCACTCCCCACCCACCGCACCCCTCAGCCTTCATTAAGGGGCCAAGCACTGTATTCATTACAATGATGACTAGAGACCTTGACTTGTTTTTCACTGGATTCCTTTTACTTCCCTGGCTCACAAGCCAAGATGTTAGACAAGATGGGTTTGGGGATAGCGGAGACCCTTTTAGTATAAGGTGAAGATGATCCTGATTGTGCCCCGATGTTATTTTCAGTTAAAGTAACTGCCTCTTTTGTTACTTGTTTGGAATGAGCACTGAGGTGAAGATTAAACACAGGGATCACTGGGCAAGGCAGAATTAATTCTTGGAGAACTTTACAGCACACTGCACCATAGTTTTGAAAGGTCATCACAGTGCTACTTAATATTCTTACCATACTGGGTGTTGTTTTCCATATTGAATCCCAAAGTGCTTTCAGCTGCTTGTTAGCTGCCAACCCTTTTTCACCCAGAGTTTTCTATTCCTTTCCCTCCTTCTCTACCCATCCCCCATCTCCTCTGCTTTATCCTTCTTCCAGATCTTTGTGCTCTGCGTCTCATTCCCTGTACTCCACTCTCACCACCACTCCATGTTGCATTTTTTATGGCAAATAAAATAATTGTGCCATGGAAGGCCACTGGGATAATGCAGCATTTATTTTTGCAAATCTTTTTGGTAACATAAGCCAGAGAAGGATGGCAACTGTTCTCTTATTTACAAACAACATACATATAATTCCACTAAACTGGAGCTCACAGCTTAGACTGCTTTCTGATTTAACCTCCTTGCTATTTCAGATAAAGAACCTACACAAGCTTTCATTTGAGCAGGCATTTTGCCTAAAAATTGACCCTTTGATAGTGAGCGTCTCAGGGCAGTTCTGCATTCCACTGGTGCCATTAACCTTTAGTATGCATGTTGAAAAGTAGCATACAGAGTTGGATTAATCCCAATCAGTTTAGAGTCTAGCTGAAACTTGCACCGAGTATAAAAGAAAAAAGTTAAATCAAGCCAATTGGGCTAAAAATATGTTCCCCAATTAGAATTTGAAGTTTTTGGTTAAGGACCTTTCTTGCGTTTTGATATTAACTGTAACAAAGTGGGGTGTTGGTTACAATTTTGTAGAGCCCAATTATCTTGTTGAATAAAGAATGGACTGACATTGGTTATGATGAAGAATTATTGTGTCATATGTATGGATGAGGGAATACACATGTATCATTATAAATGAGAACATTTGTCCCTCCTAAATACTCTAGCCAGGAAATTAATTCATTGGAAGTCTTATGTACACATATGTCGGTAATGTTCATTACTTATTAATTCTATGTAAGTGGCTCTACTTTTATTAAAGACAAGTATCTATTTGAAAATAAAAATATTTCTCAGCAGAGTTCTCAACACAGTGATGTCTGTATTTCACTGAGCCTTGTAAGCAAGTGCTGGCTCTTGAATTAACACATGACTGTCTTGCACACGTCCAAAAAAAAGGACTAATAGCTACCTTCAAGGGTTCCTTTGAAGATCATACATGTAATACATGGTATATGCTAGCATTTCACAAATGGCAGTTAGTATTATTTTAAGAAAACAGATTTTCCATAAAGATGGAGACCTGTGGAAAAAATCACATCTTTCATACTGGATCTCTTGTTTTCAAGCCCCTGATGCTCCAAATTAGCTTCTGCCTCCAATTATTATCCCCTACCAAAAAGACCATAATGATAGCTATGCCTTAATGTTCCTGGAGTGACTGGCATCACTGTATTCTCCATTAATAAAAATGAAAATAGTATTCACCATTAATAAAAATTAGGCTGCTTAGACATCTCACATAGTCCTAGCCATTCCATTCTTAACAAGCTAAAAAAAAAAAATGCCAATTTAACCCAGTAAGTGGAAGCAGACATATGTTAAAAGAATACTTATTTAATATATGCACATGATTTGTCACCACATGTCCACACATACCTATGCTTGTGGAAAATCAAATACCATGTCATTTATTAATGGAAACCAATGTCTCCAGAGAAGGCAAGGCATACTACTAAACAAGAAAGTAGTACAAATGAGAAAATATGATAAGAACATGGTTAACCTGCGTATGTAAGGAAATGATAAAGGAGTCAGGGGGCCAGGGGCAGAGCGAGGTACACAGGGGAAAGGCTGCAGTAATGGGGCTGGCTTGTCAGCAAGGTAACCCCAGGCTGCCAGTCTGTGTATACCAAGGAAAGTGTAGGGATGGAAATAGACTCACAGATAAAGCTATATTAATTGAGAGAATTCTCCTGAAAGAAAATAAGGAAGTGTCTTCTACACGCCGTGAGAATTTCAGTAATGTTGGTATGTTTAGCTATATACTTTTTCTTTTAATAATAATCCAATACTACCAAGTCATCTGGGGAGGAGATGCTTTGGAAAAGGAAGTGGTAACGAGAGGAAAATGTCTTAGAGAGTCAGACTGTGAAATGGGTTGGTGGGTGCTGTACAAGTCTTTAATTTCCTGTCTGGGAGGTGGTTGCTAACTTTGTGTCTTACCAGTGTGGTGACCTAGCAAGCTATGTGCATTGCCGTCTGCTGCTTTCCTGCCTGTTTTATCTCCTGGATGCCTAGAATAATCTGAGAGGAGACCACAGAGAGCAAGCATGTGTTCAATACAAAGGCCCTGTGAAATCTGCGAGCCTGCTGTGCATCAAGGCAATGTAATTCATTTATTTTTTTAAAGTGGTGATGAGACACTCTTTCCTCTGGATGACAAATTACAGAGCACATCTGAAAAGCCCTCTCTTTGGGGAAAACATTCTGCCTCTCTTTTGTTCCTTGCATGGCATCTTTATTATGTATAATGAATAAAAAAGATCAACATGGACTGAATAGCCCTAAAAAGAAAAAAACGATAAAAGAACTAGATTTGAATATATGATTGTAATAATAAGCACCAAGATCATACACATACTGTATACGTAACATTAAGCTAGGAAAGGCAATCCTTTTACAGTTTTTTGCAACTGTCTACAATATGAATTATGGCTAAGTCCTGTTGTCTTTTCACTATGTTGGGACCAGAGATTAGGACTGGTTAAGTTCGTTGTAGCAGGGACCACAGTGAAGTTTTATCTCTGTAGGATCCGATAGGTTAGCTGTAAATTGAGATAACACCAAGAGAACAGCTTTACTTTCCTCAAAGAATACTTTTACTAGTTATTACTAAGATTTTTGTTAGTCATTGTAGATCTTTGTTATACTTGCAATGGGAAAAATTTACCACTGTTGTTTTAATATTATGATATATTGATATTTGTCTTCAAGCTGCCCAGCAATCCTCATCATTTGATTTCTCAGTGTCTTCCCCAGACAACCATTTCAGATACTTTTCCTGTCTTCTAAAAACCCCTTATATCCCTCCCCTCACATAATTATCTCCCTCTCTAACAAAAATCAAAATCATCCAGCCTGACCACGCTCATCCGCTCTTTTCTTTAGCTTAACCTCTCTCCTCGGGATATCCTACAGACCCAGAACCCGAGGAGGAGAAAGTGCGTCTTACCTCTGAGCCAAGTGCCTTTGTCATCCACCACTTGGATCCTCTTTCTTCCTGCCCCAGGGGTCTTTCTATGTTCATCATCTTTTTTTTCTAGTGTATGTACTTCCTCCCAAACCTTCATGCCTCTAGAAATTTATAGGTCCCTTTTAGCTTGGAAAAAACATTCCTTTGGTTCAAGTAGTCATTCGTCATCAATCATTCATTGAACATTTGTTGAATGCCTGTGTATCACTTAGTGTTGGTTGTTTGCAACCAGCAGAAATGACTTTGTTTACCTTGAACAAAGAAGGAATATATTGGACGTCTAGGAAGTAACCCATAAAATGGGTGGAAAAGTTTAAAGATCTGGCTTTGGAGATGAGAGAGACCAGAGCAGCTCAGGAGAATCCAGGTGGCAAGGACTAAAGAAGAATGTCTTCTGGGATGAATCAACTTTAGCCGTTTTCAGTCTCTGTATCACTCTTCCCCAAATTTAAATTCCAGGGAGTGACTCTCTGATTGGCTTGGGACACAATTCCATCCCTAGACCTGAGCCCGGTGAGAAACCTGGATTGAGAGTCTCACTAGGACTGCATCCAGTGGGGGAGGGGTAGTTTCAAGATACTATCACCAGGAGAAAGAGAATGGGTATCAGTGGGGCAAAAACAATGAATGGCTAGCTGCTATAGCCTACAGTATATCAGGCAGCCACCATGCTGGCCATTAGAATAGAAAGACGAATAAAGGAAAACTCACATTTACTAAAAGAAAAATAATATGATAAAAGTGATAGAATTGAATGTGAATTTGCAATAATGAATCTAAACATAAAGAAGATATTGTACACATATCATGAGATATATAGGAGAAATAGTCCCTTTTCAAAGATGAAGGAATATAATTGCCAAAACATAAGAATTATGGCCCAATCGCCTTGTCTCATCACAGTGAGTAGATCAAGAGACTGGAACTGGTCCAAGATGAATCAGACAGTGCCTGTCCTCAGGAGCTTATAGTCAGCGAGGGGTCCAGTGTAGGAAGAGGTAATTTTAAGAAAATATAGAAAGCTACTGATATTGGGACACTGAGGAGGTTCACCTGATCTCAGGATGGACTGATTCTGATGTTTCCAGGAAGAAAAAATATCTCAGCTGGAATTTAAGAAATTGTCTATGGTAGAAGGAGTAGTGCAGTGGTGGGAAGAGCATGCTAGGACACAATCATAGGTGTCAATATATGGAAATCTATGGGTAAGAGGACGAGGATGTTGAGGGAGGCTATTATGGAGACCTCAATAGGAGACTAGATGTACTTTGGAATTAAAAGAAAACCTGGGTTCAAACTGGTTCCACAATATAATAACTGGGTGAGCTTTAGAAAGTCACTTAACTACTCTGAGCCTCAGTTTCCCCACGTGTAAAAGGGAGATATTAAAGAACCTAGCTCAAAGGATTGTGACAAAATTAAAACACTGAGTATTGTCCCTGACACCTAGTAAGGACTTAATAATGGTATCTATTATTGTTATTCACATAAGTATATACGAACATAGTATTACTGAGTTGCTTTATAATATACGTGATCTCATGTTTAAGAGTAGGCTCTGGGGCCAGTGAGTCCCAGCTCTGCCACATATCAGTGGTGTAACCTTGGGGATGATAATAGTATTTTACCTTATAGGGTTATTGTGAAGATTAAATAAATTAATTCATATAAAACACTCAATGAGGATTCTATAAGTATTAACTATTGTTCATATTTTAATTTTTATTCAAGATCCAAAACAGCACTCTTTAATATATATTGTTATCTCTATTTTATAAGGGATGACCTCAAAGTACAGAGGAGTTAAATGACTTACCCAGAGCCAGACAGCTAGCAAGTGGCAGAGTTGGACGAAAACCCAGATTCCTGGTGTCTCCACATTCTATGCACTCGGCATTGACTATGACTTTTGACCCACTGCCCACCTGTGACCTTTAGTAGCTATTCCCCCATACTCTGAATTGCTCCTCGTCACATACTCTGTGAGTTCATCTTGACCATTAGCTTCTAGGCTCATCCTTGCGTCTAGGCAACCAACTTTTTGTCCTGCATTTGTGACCTGATGCTCAGGCTCCAGCTACAGACAGTCTGTATGTATGTGAAGAGGCACGAGTGTAAATAGAAACTTGATTCACCCACGGGTGGTTCTACAGATGCATGATGGAGGTCACCAATACTTGAGGTGGGGGCATACCATAGCACCGCCAAATACCAAGGGTTGGATTTGTTTCTGTGAATGTAGGGAAAGAAGTCTCTACTGGCCAGTTCCAAAGATGCTGCACGTCTGTGCACGCTCTACCCACACGTCTGCATTTCCTTCTCGTCAGCACGGCCAGTTGTTTTACTGCAGTACGATTCAGCATTTTGGAAACACCCAAAGACTCGCCATTTGGATTGTAGTATGGATGCTTGATGATAAAAGTCTGACCCTGTTTCTGCTCTTGTAGCAAGTCTGGTGGGAATCTTAGTTCCAAACGTTATGTAACATCATGACCTTTCTTTGATGTATCGTGGTGTGGCAGACAGATGTACTTAAGCATCAACATCCAGAGTATTTCAAACTATTCTTGTTCTTCGTAACAGGATTAGGAGACAGAATGGGCCTTCTGTGCAATCCAGCTTTACATATGAAAGAAAATGTATATAAAAAGCAGATTCTCCATATTTAGAAATGTGTTTTTTTGGGGTCAGGTTTTATTTAATTTAAATACACTTAGGTTTTACATTCAAAATGTGTTCCCACTTCATGGCCTTAAAGAGTCAAACATTAAAGATTGAAAGAAGAATTTCAATAGTATTTTAAAACAATTAAGCTGCAGAATGTCAATATTTGGACACCTAAAAAGAAAATATTTCTTTTAATGAGTGTTAATGTAATCACTAATATACCAAAGAAAGGGTTCATAGGGACCCTTGAATTCACTAATGTTTTAGAGAAAGGCAGTTTTAGTTCATGCCGAGGAAGTGTTTTATTTCAACTAGGAACAAAAGGGTTTTATATACAAATGAAATGATTTTACAGTATGGGAAGGATTTGGAGGAAGCAAAGAAACCTCTGAGGACCAGAAGTGTTAGGCAGGGAGTGTGAAGGGAAGGACAAGAAAAAGAGGAGTGAAGGGAAGCGGGATGCTCTCTACAGAGAGGGAAGGGGCTTGTTTCAGATCTCCGGCTGCTTCCGCAGGCTGCAGACTGGAAGCTGCTTCTGTAAGTGGTAAGGCGACTCATACAGAGAGCCTCAGGCCAGCCTCACACATTGGTGTGCACCTCAAAAACCACAGAGCAAGTGAAGGCATAAAATGATGGGGGAGCAGAGCAGAGAACCTGCCATGTGCCAAGGGGAGAGTGGAAAGATGCACAGAGATAAACCGCACATGTGCCATACAAAAGGTTTCTGTTATACTCAAGTATCTCCAACCCACAGCATAGATGCCAATTGTAAGCCAAATTTACTAACCTGGAGGCCTAGGATTCTTTGATATCCCCTCTATCGCCAAGAGGGAATTTTGATGTTCATCAATCTCATAGGGACTATAGAATGGGACCTCTGATGTATGACTAAGGGTAAGAACTTGATATTTTCTTGGAAAATGTGGGAAACAAGTATCATTTGCTAAAAGAAGAAACATTGAGACAACAGAGCTTACAAACGTGTTGACTGAAGGGGGAAAATTATAGAAACTTGGGTGCCAAATGAGTGAAGAGATGTGCCAGATGTAACCAACTGTCTAAAAAGATCTAGTAAGATCATTCATTTACTTAGCAAATGTTTTTTCATTTCATTTTCTTTTTTTTTTTTTTGTGGTAACATTGGTTTATGACATTGTATAAATTTCAGGTGTACATCATAATACTTCTATTTCTGCATAGATTACATCATGTTCTCATGTTCACCACCGAAATACTAATTACAATCCATCAACACACACATGTGCCTAATTATCCCTTTCGCCCTCCTCCCTCCCCCCTTCCCCTCTGGTAACCACCAATACAATCTCTGTCACTATGTGTTTGTTTTTTGTTGTTTTTATCTTCTACTTATGAGTGAGATCATATGATATTTGACCTTCTCCCTCTGACTTATTTTGCTTAGCATAATACCCTGAATGTCCATCCATGTTGTCACAAATGGCTGGATTTCATCATTTCTTATGGCTGAGTAGTATTCCATTGTGTATATGTACCACATCTTCATCCATTCGTCCCTTGATGGGCACTTAGGTTGCTTCCAAGTCTTGGCTATCGTGAATAACGCTGCAATGAACACAGGGGTGCATGTATCTTTACACATTTGTGTTTTCATGTTGTTTGGATAAATACCCAGCAGTGGAATAGCTGGGTCATATCGTAGTTAGCAAATATTTTTAAAGCACCTACTATGTGCTAAGCACTGTTCTGGGCCCTTCATATACAATGGCAAGTAAGATAGGCATAGTTCTTGACCTCATGGAGCCTACAAATAAACAAGTGGTGACAATGAAGTTTGATCTGTCTTCTGATGGAAGATTACACTGTAATGAGGCCAAGGTCAAGAGCACCTAGCTGAGTTTATAGTGTCATGGATGGCTTCACAGGGGATGTGACACTTGAATAACTGAAGGGGAAAAGATAGTCAGGCAAAGACAAGCATACCTGGAAGACTGAATGGCAAAGACCTGGAGAACACCACAAAGGCCTGCATAGCTCACTAGAGAAGTTGGCGGGAAAGGTAGATCATCACTACAGAAGGAAGCTGAAGGATGAGAAGTAGCATTAATTTTTTTTAAATTTTTAATTAATTAATTTTTTTATTGCAGTAACACTGGTTTGTAATATTGTATAAATTTCAGGCACACATCATTATACTTCTATTTCTACATAGATTACATCGTGCACACCACCCAAATACTAATTACAATCCATCACCACACACACATGTGCCTAATCCTCCCTTTTGCCCTCCTCCCTCCCCTCCTCCCCTCTGGTAACCAACAATCCAATTGCTGTCTCTATGTGTTTGTTTTTTGTTGTTTTTTTCTTCTAAGAAGTAGCATTAATTGAGTATCTGCTATGAGCCACGTGCTTTACATACAGATAATATTTAATCTTCAATAATGCAGCTTTTGCTTCCACTTTACCGATGAAGAAAAAAGAAGCACAGGTAGAATAAGTGATTTGGCCAAGGACACATCTAGAAACCAGCTTCAACCATTACAGTCCCTTGGCCTCCGTGCTTCCCACTGTACTACCATAGCTACCTCGGATTTAAGGAAACAATAGCTTATTTCATGAAGGTGGCTATTTAAATTGCAAACCAAACAGGTCTTAACCTCTAAGTAATACCAAATCTTTTCCTTGAAAATGTTTCATGTCTAGTACTTAGTCACTCAGCAAATGAGGAATAGGTACGTGAAGTATATAGCAGAAGGAATGTACTGGGAGCCAGATAGTCTTTAGTTTACTTGGATCATCAGCATATCATGTAATCTTTAGGTGAATTTACTCAATCCAGATCAAACCACCTCTTGTACTCTCTTAGCTACCACGCAGAATTCATTGCTGCTGTGTTCGTCTTGTGACCATAGGACTATTTTGTATTGTAGTTAGTTTTGCATAAGTCTGCATCTTTGAATGATAAAATCTGTCTCACAGACTTATTTAGAAGAGTATGTGGGATAATGTATATATAAATTCCTAGTCCTATTGTAAACTACACACTACAGTGAAGTGGACTCCATATATGTTAGTTGAATGCAGTTGGGAGGTAGTACACGCTGAACAATCACCTCTTAGGAAAAAAATTGCTAATTTGTAGCATTTGCCAATTTCCATAGTGTAAATGCTCCCCTGATTTCAGGCTACCAATGTGATATCACTGAGTGTGGACTTGGGAAACTATGTGCCAGAGTGCTCTATTATCTAGTTTTTCTACCATACACATACACTAGATGGAAATAACCTCTACAGCATAGAAATGTAGTAAGATAATTAAGAAGTGCTATGTTTTGAGTACTTGTTACCCTTAATTTCAAATAATTTACTTAATTGCAAGTTTATATAATTTAAATTTTGATATTGACTGTTGAATAATTGACTCACAAAATTCCTGAGAATTTTAACAATTGGCCCTTCTGTGCTGGTAGCAGGCGGCTCTAGCACTCCACCGAATCATGAGCGTCTGAGGCAGGAGTCTTTGTGTGTTCATCTTTGTGTTTTAAGTGCTTAATATGTGGCCTGGATGTTTGGTGCATCAGTAAATGATGAACAAAAAAATGAACAAATGCAAATATAAAATCAAGTTCCTGCTGAATATGAAAAAGACCTTAGGGATATATCATAGCCTCTCTTGGCCTCAGTTTCTTCATCTGTAAGGCAAGGGGCTTGGATGATTTTGATTGATCTAGGGCTCCCCACAGCTCTCACATTCTACATGTTCTAAGGACCAGAAGCAAATTCTGTAATTATGTCAACTATTTTCTTAGCTGTATGCTTATGTTGTGATGACAAGATTATAACTACCTCATTTAGGACTTAAGCACTAAGCAAAGGGGAGATTCAGAACTTATTTACTTTATCTTGAACAGAAATGAGGACTACTTAATTTGCTTTGGTTTACTATTGAATCATTAGAGCGTTTGTCTAGATTTGCTGTAATGGCTTCGTCATGTGCTCTTATACATTGGGGTTTAATGAAAAAATCTATTTTTTTAAGTGATAAAAAATAAAACCAGAGGAATTCCTCATTTTCAAATGTTTAATAAAGCTTACATGCTAACCTTTTAGAGCTGTGAGCTTAAGATTAATTTTTGCCAAGCCTTTCCTTTGAAAAGGAGATCAGAATAAACACTAAAGATAAAGTCTTTAACCTAGTTTAAGCCGTGTTCCTGAAACTCATCTGATCCTAGAACCCCTTTTCCCTGCAAAACACAGTAACAACTCATGGGACACTAGTGTTCCATGGAACCCAGTCTGGAATATGCTGCTCTTGATGCTTTTCTCTCTGATAACTAGCCATGAATTGAAGCAGAAATAAATGGCTTTACTGTTTGTTTATATATATTGAATAATTTATAATTTTGAAGTTTCATGTTTTAATAATTGAAAACATGAATTCTACATTGTAGAATTCTACATTTCCAGGTGTCATACTACCAAATCCATTAACCTGATCCGTAGTAAAAAGCAAAACCAGATGGCATATTAGAGTAATCTCAGAGTAAACATAGACTGAGACAAAAAAAGACTAAGACACTTTTCTCTTCCAGATTTCCTGAAGATTTCCAGGATAATTTGCCACCTCAGCCACCTTATTTGTAAAATGAGGCAGGTGGATTAGATAAACCCTAGAGTCTATGATTTGTGCCGTTAGCCACATAATCACTGCACAGGGAGCTCTGGCAATGGGGAGGATTATGGTCCTTAACCCTTAAACACATTCACAGAAGTGAAGGGGGAGCCAGAGAGGAGTTTAATTAAAGCTAAATGTTCTGATGTTTGAATGTTGACACACTCAACTGTGCTTAGGTTGAAGAGAATTAAAAAAAATTTTTCCCCTGAGAGAATAGACTTGATTTACGTGAGACTTCTTTCATTAAATTCAGTGAAGCCTGCAAAACTTGCTAATGAAGGAAAATTATGAAGTATGCTGGCTCAATTTACTTGCTCTTTCCATAATAATTTGGCCTCAGACCATCTTATACTGAATCTAAAGTAATCAGATTTCAAAGAAATTAGCCCCTCATTCTTTAGCTTAAAATTCAAAGAAGCATGTTTTGCTCTTATCAGAAAGATTAAGAAGACATGGTAAAACTGGATTGGTAATTTTACTTCATTGTAAGACAGGTTATGTTAGACATGAGATTTTAACATATTTTCAGAATATTTTTAGACATCTCTGTGCAGCTTTTCAACTTTTCTGAGGCAAGTTACTGCTGTCTCAACCCTTAGAAAATAGGTCTAGAAGAGACATTTAACCAGTGGATGAAATGGTTAAATGAGTCTTTGCTGTTTAGGACTTTGAGACTTTCATGTTGCCCCTTCCAATCCATTCTGTACTTTGCAGTCAATATGTGATCATTATTAACATGCAAATCTGATTAAAATCTTCCTTAAATCCCTTTAAAGGGGTCCCAGTGCTCTCAGTATAAGATACATACTCCTGTGCAAAGCTGGAGGCCCTACATGATACAACCGTTGTCTGCCACTCTCATCTTGAATAAGTTAGGACAATAAGTTAGGAAGAAGTTTGGTTATTGTTTATTCCACAGCATCAGGAACCCCAACTCTCAGGAGTTTAACACAACACAGATTACTCGGGCACCAAAAACGACTCAGGTCAGCAGCAAGGATTTGCTCATTGTAGTCCACTCCGGGACTCAGGCTGCCTAGGCATCTCCACCTTGAATGTTGCTGATTGTTCTACTGGAGGGAAAAAGAGATCTGGAGGATCCCACCTCAGCAATTAGATGTTCTAGCTTGGAAGTGACACTTTTGCTCACAACTCAAGGCTATAACTGGTCACATGGTCTTATTCAACCACGAGAAAGCCAGGAAGACAACCCTGCTATGTGTCCAGAGGGAGAGAGGGGGACTGGATGTCTGTGAGCAGCACTAATGATGACCACAAGCTTTGCTTCTCTTGCTGTTTCCTCTCCTCTACAGATCTACAGTCCAGATGTCATTAAAGCATCATTCAGTCACTCATGCCCTTAATCATGTCACTAGATTCATTCACTCAGCCGGTTCACCCACGTAATTCCTGCATTCATTCCTCTCTCTTTCTTCCTCCTCCTCCATTTTGCACTGATGCTAAAAAGATTCTTCCTCTTCTTCCCTTCATCTTCCTCTTTCCTCTTCCTTTACAACTCAGTTTTTCCATCACCTCGTTGAGGAGGGTTCTCTGTCTGCACCCCGCAAAGGTGCTTATCAGTCCTTTCTCTGGTCTCTCTATTGCAAACCTTAACACACTACATTGTAAACGCTAATTTACCCATCTCTGTCTCAGTCAATAAGTGCTTACAATTGACTGTTGTACTCCAAGTGCCTTACATGGTGGCTGGCAAAGAGTCAATTAATAAGCACTTAATTACCGTTTGCTGTTTGAGTGAATTAGTTACAAGCGATTCTTTATAGTAATGAACTTAGCATAATTATGGATATGAGAAATTACTTTCACTCTGGTTTTCAGACTATTGCTTTAGTTAAAAAAATTATCCAGCTATAGGTCTATTGGTTTTATTTAATAAGAAGAATTCAGAGAATGAATTTTAGATTTCCTAGTGACTGAGAACATAATTAGCTACTGAAGCTAAGCGCTGTCATAAATGGGGTTGAGCAGCAGTGTGTAAGATTGAGTTTAAGTTCAAAGTAAAATATTCTAACTTAATGGCTCTTACGAACATAAATCAAATGGTCACCAAACAATTCTGCTTGTTCTTAGAATCCAGTCTTGCAAATATGGGTACTCAAGACAAACATGTCAATTTTCTTTAAATACATTAGTTTCCTTCTCTGAACATTTAGACAATTGAGGAAGAGATAATACAAATCTTTCTTGCTCTTAACTTCACAATCTTCAAAAGAAACTTCCAACCTGTGCATCAATTATATGGGAAATTTAAACTCAGAGTAAGAATAATTCTTTCTCCTTCCACAATTGTCCTGTGTGTGGTTAAATTACCCGAGGGGCCAGTTGAGAGCACCAATCACTGTACACTGGCCTGTTTTTCAAATTCTGTCCCACAATTTGCCGAGTTTCTCAGATGAAGCCCAAGCAGCTCTGAGAATTAACACAGTCGTTAAGGCTGATTATTCAAGTATAAGCATTAGGGATTAGCTCTGAGCCTTATGTGGAAAAATTGCCAGAAAACTAAGGTAATAATAGCACATAAGCAGAAAGAAAGTTTTCTGACTACACACACACACATACATACATAATTATTTACATATACATTATATTGTATGCTTTTAAAGTCTGGAGAGATTGTTAGTAGAACATTAAATACCAGAGAAAATAATTTTATGGAAAAGGAACACATCCAAATAAAGAATTAAACAACAAATAGTCTAATTCTTTAAAATACTTTACTCGGATTGTGAGGACCTGTATTGGTTTCCTTCAGAGCCAGAACTGGGAGAGATCAGTAGTGAATTACAGTGAATAAGTTCTGAAGCCAAAACTTAACATCTGCTGAAGGATAGGTGTCAATTCCATGCAACGTGGGAGAAGGGGAAACCCTTGAGTATCTTCATTGCTGCTTCTCTGCTTTCTCAACCCAGGAAAGGCACACTACCCCAGTAGAGTGGGTGGAGAGCTAGCTTAGCCAAATAGGACTTCCAGGTCTAGATTTGTTCCATTTGGTCAGTGTAATCCTAGACCTAAAGGTATTCTTTACATAATTACAAAATCCAAACACCACTTTGAATGTACCCAAATACTTTCAACTTTATATGTCATACATATAATACACCATTAATTTTGCTTATGGATTTTATGTGATCATTGTATCTTGATATATTAGTTACTTTTGTGTACCACATTTATTTAGATTATATTTTAATTTCTTTAGGTAGTCAGTTTCTCGAAGACATTGAGTGTGTGTGGAACGATAACTATAAAATTTTTTATAACGTAGTGTCTGATATCTTTTGAATGGTAAAAACACATATGAGAATAATAATGAGAAAAAATTATTGAAAAAATGACATGAAAGTGCTGAAAAGTTCTCAAGACTTTCTAGATAGCCTAGAACTAACGTTTGATTTTGGGACAAAGCAGATATAAGTCAGAAATGATCTTTTCCAACTATGAAATTAAGTTGAAGGTAATTTGAGAGCTAATATGTATGAAAAATAATAGCTAAACTTTTGTTTGAATTATTGTCGTAATATAATCATCATCTCAGTCAAATATTATCTAAGGATTTTAACAGGAAAATGTTCAACAAGTTAAACTCATCTTGAGCCAGGGAGTGGGGCAGGCAAACAACTCTTACACTAGTGGTTGAAATAGTATATTTACCCCCTAAAGGGGTGCAGAAGGTTGCTCTTGTGCCCGTGAGAGGAGGATGGGAGATGGCAGGCAGCTGCCCCCAGTGCTGGAACTTAGGTTCTTACAATGAGAGAAGGCACACCTAGATGAGATCACTGGCTCTGGAAATCTGCCTTCTCCCTCTCTTGACTCTTGCTAGATGGGTCCTGAGCCTGCCAGAATCCAGGACCTAACTGAGAAGTTTCAGATGGGAACATATATGACAAGGCATGTAAATTTCAGTGTTTTAGAGCTCAAAGGAGTAGTAAAGATCACCGAGCCTGACTCTTTCATTTTACAGATGGGAATATTGAGGCCAAAAGGGGTTCTGTGACTTGCCCAATCTCACACAACAAGTGAATACACAAAAGCCAGACTCCTGACTTCTAGCCCAGTGGATTTCCCATGACACCATACAACGCATGAGTCATCTGGAGAAGGGAGCCTAGAATTACAAGGGTGGGGCAGCAATTGAAGAGAGATTTAAGTATGTAGCTTTGGCAGAGGGCTCCCTCTAAGACAATGGGGCCATTCTTGAGAAAATGTCCCCAGTTTTAGCACTGAGAAATCCAAAATACCCATTGGGATCTTTAGCTGTCAGGATAAGGATGTTCCTTTCTAGATAAAGAAACAAGTTTGCCCTGGCAAAGGTTCAAACATTGCAGGTGCTCTCTGTGGGCCACAGTCACAAAAGCTTGCCTTGGCTTGTCAGAGAAAAACCCACCGTGGAAGTGTCTCCCCAAGAACTCTGACCTGCAGGCCCTCGTGGCTAGTGAGAAGGGTGGCTTTGGGGTGGATGGTGCCTTCTAACAGATGGCTCCCATCTGACCACCAAGTCAGAACTGCTTTTATGAAAAGGCTGCTGCTTTTCAGGGTTTCTGGCATGTGCATTCCAAACAGGATCAGGAACATCTGGAGAACTTGGAACCAGAAACACACTTAGGTCACGGCCTCTAGGCAAGCGCTCAGCAAATGGAGTCACTGAAATCTCTCTTGCATGAAGCATTAGCTGTAGGTCTGGGAGCAGCACTTAAGGGAGCCCATGTCAGTGGATTCTACTTCCCTCCACCCACTTCGCTGGGTTGGGTTCGTACTGGAGCCCAAGTCTTATATATGAACATTTCTTTCCAAGTAAGGCATTTGAAAGCATGGGGAAAGAGAATAGTCATGGATACAAGGGAGATGCTGAGACAGGTGGCAGAAATTCCAACCCTTGAGCCCTTACAGATGTCCGTGATGGGTATTAAGAGGGAAGATGTGGGGTGTGGGCTTCTCCCAAGAGATTGAGATATCTCCGCGATATTTTGATCCTGCATAGCATCTTCCACCGTTGATTGAATAAATATCATGGAGTGTGGGCTTTGTCTTTCTTTCTCCTCCATGTATTTTCTGTGCCTAGAAAGAAAGGATAAAAGAATGACAGGAAACCTAATGTGCACAATATAAATTTTACTCCGAAATGGCCTTTGTGAAAAAGTATCTTTATAGTTAGGACGTGGAATCCAAGATGATTATTTTTGAGCTCCTTACTACCAACATCATTTACTCACACAGCAGTTATCATGTTAGCATGTATTGCTTTGTAATTTTCCATTTTCTGGTTTCTGTTACTTTTATATTCTAAGTACGTTAAGGGCTTTATTCCACGATCCATTCATCCTGTCCCCTCAGCACCTGAAATTGTACTTATTGAAAGACCAGAAGTAATGACATTAAGAAAGTAATAGTTGCCAACGACGATCATAATTACAATAATTATACGTGTGCAGCATTTTACATGTGGCTTGCAAAGCACTTTCACATATATTGTACCATTTCAAACTTTGACTAAGCTCAGGAGGTAGAGAGGGATGGTTTCCTTCGAGGAATTTGAATCTCAGACGGAAGCACCTGCCCATGAGCTCTCAAGTTACAACTGATGGAACTTTGATTACAGCCTGGTCTTCTGACTCCAAATCAGATGGTTTTTTAATGGTCAGAAGGATATCTAGATTTCAAAACAATGTGTTCATCAGAGCACATAGATTGACAAAAGTTGCTAGTATTATACATATACATCAGAGGAGATGGAGGTGTGTACCGTCTTACTTTGAGTGTTTAAGTAAAATTTCAGAGCAACAAAGTTTTTTAGATTTTTACCTAAAGGAGCTTTATAATGGTAAAGAACCAATTCAAAAACCAAGCCACAACAACAAAAAATCAAAGGAACTCTAAAACCTTAAATGAGGAAATTCTTGAGTAAAAAATCAATTTTTTAGTCCTTGTTTTTGGTGTCACAAACAATTATGTCTTTATTCATAACACTTAACTTCAGTTTTCCCATCTGAAAAATGGTAAGTTGAACCAACTGGGA
Organism: Ceratotherium simum simum; assembly: GCF_057802395.1. Taxonomy (NCBI): domain Eukaryota; kingdom Metazoa; phylum Chordata; class Mammalia; order Perissodactyla; family Rhinocerotidae; genus Ceratotherium; species Ceratotherium simum. The sequence continues at coordinate 37,773,628 of NC_141919.1, forward strand.
AGTCCAAGATCCAGGTGCCAGCAGTTTTAGTGTCTAGTGAGGCCCTGGTCCATAGATGGTCATCTTCTCACAGTATACTCACGTGGGAAGGGGCAAGAGAGCTCTCTGGGGTTTCTTTTTTAAGGGCACTAATCCTAATGATGAAGGGGCTCCACCCCCATGACCTAATCACCTCCCAAAGTCTAAAGGCTCACTTCCTAATGCCATCACATTGGGGGATTCCAACATATGAATTTTAGGAGAAGATAAACATTCAGTCCATAATACTTCCCATGACAAAATTCCGTGCTTTTGTTATTCTAATTTAAAGAGTTGGAAGGTAAATATTGAATTATAGCTATACGAAGCAGAATACTCATTTCTAGTACTTCTAGAATGTACTTCTAGTACTTCTTCTAGGGAGAACTTCTCTTATCTTGCCACTTGAGCAAGAGTTACTGAGATGCTGCTAGTTAGGACTCAGTAGATAAAGTTTTCCATGTATAAAATGGTTAAGAATTAGAAGCCAATGTTTGAAAGGTCACTTTTCATCAGTCCATAACTATGGGAAAATAGAGAAACCGAGATGCATGTTTCTCAAGTGTTTGGAACATTTATTTCTTAGAGTTTTGGGGGCTGGGAAGTCCAAGATGAAGGTGCCAGCAGATTTGGTGTCTGATGAGAGTTCTGGTCCATAGAAGGCCATCTTCTCACAGTGTTATGAACTTATTCCCCTATAAAGTTTTTTCATGCCATCTTCTACAGATTACCATCAGTTGAGGGCACAGTCAAGCACATTTGGTACCACTGCACTGACGATCGTGTTCTGCAAATAGGAGGTTCATTAGATACATTTGTTCTCATCCTATTTATGCTGTTGCCTCTCCTCAACCCCAGGATCTGTGGCTACACTGCCATTTGACAATCATGTACTTCAAGCTTGCCATCTCTAAGCAGGACCAGTCCTCCACTGGCAAGATGTGTGCTAATAAATCACGTGCAGAACCTGAAATCCCAAGCCGTGTGAAAATCTAGTACTGTTTCGGTAACCTCATGGAATGGGTTCACAGTCATGTCATAGCATAATTTGGGAATGGAAACCTTGGTTATTTAGGAAATGTAAGCATAACAGTGGCTCTTGTTCACTCACAGAATTTCTGAAAGGGCATCCATTTAAATCCTCTGGTGAGAGAACTCAGAACCTAGAATTATTCCAACAATAAAATGTTAAAATAGCCTAGAGAGAATGAATTCACTTAGGGCTTATAACTGATACATTCAAAACTCAACAATTTTAATGCAAGCTAGGTGTTTGTGAAAGGCCCAGAAAATTGCAGGCTGAAATCTTAATGCAGCCATCTCTGCGTGCAAAATCTTTTTAACTGCAGGTTTCAAAGCAAAGTTGTTAATGCCGGAGGATCATGCTGGATCAGTGGGAATTGCTTGCAGAGGAATAGCAAGGAGGCCAAGGCGGTGGAGGCTGATGACAGCTTGGGTCTGAATCATCCAGAATGGTGTCAGCTGATGCACCCAAATACATCAGAACCATTTTCTCTGAGTTTCAGAGCCATTTCTAAGAGTGTGTGGAGCTTGTGGAAAATCAATCACTCTGTAAGGCCTTCCCTTCTCTATTAGTACTTTTAATGACTAAAACCAAAGTAGAATGAGCAACAATAAAAATTATGATTAAAATTAATCTAGAGTGTAGACACAGGAACAGCCTGTAGGTGGTAATGGAAGTAATATCAATAATAACAAAAGTAGCATAGATTGAATGTTTACTATGCTGCAGAAAACATGCTGAAATGTTATTTAATTTAAGTTAATCTTCATGACATGCACATGGGGTATGTAGTAATGTTCCAGTTTTATAGAACTCAGGAACTGAGACTGGGAACAAAGCAGCAGCCTGCTCTAGTCCACATGCCAATGAGCTGAGCAGTCAGGGTTGGAACCCAGGTGAGTCTATGCTCACGTTCTCTCTCTCTCTTTCTTTGCTGGGAGGGATCTAACCAAAGGATAGTAAACAACCTGAGGAAGTTCTTAGAGGAAAATGAGGGATGTACATGATAATGATGATCTGATTTCATATGCTGATGAAAATTGAATTAAGGTTTAGCTTCTAGCTGTTAATAGCTCTCTTTTCCTTCTATTCTTGCCATGTGCCTTGGGGTCTCCCAAAAGCTTGGAGATTAACCATGGAGCAGAGGCATTTTGATCCTAGAGCACATTTTATTTAGTGCCATTTGTTCCAAACTGCTGGCGGCCCAAAGACTGTGTCACTCATTTGGCGTGCGTTATTGCTGTGACCTCACTGTGGTGCAGCAAAATGGGTATTATTCCCATTTTACAGTTGATAAAACAGTCTCAGAAAGTTTAGGTAATATTCCTAACACGCTGCCCTTGTTAAGTGATGGAACAAGATAAGAAATGAGGGCTGCCTGACTGAGCATCTTTCCTCAGGACAGGAAGAGTGCTTCTCATCCCTGGCTACTCGTTAGAAACACCTAGGACTTCAAAAAATAAGAATGCCTGGGTCCCTCCCCAGACCAATCAAAGCAGAATATCAGGATGAGGGAAGATCCAGGCCTCAGTATTTTCCAAAAGCTCCTTACGAGATTCTAATGAGCAGTCAAGATTGAGAACTATTGCTGTATGTAGCCACTGATTAAACTTTCTTGCAGAACATGATAAACTTATAATCTCTTAAAAAAGCATAGTGGCTGAATGATTAGCTTTTTTTTTGGCTACTATAACAGATCCAATCTCTTCTGCATAGCCTTATAGCCAGGTAAATGGTGTCGGATAGTTGATGTAATCTGTTCAATTCTTCAAGGATTTGAATAAGCAGGACTTTTCCTGGTCTGAGGTAAAAATAAGAGGGAGAGTCAGAAGAGATACAGTACATTCCATCCATCTGGATGGCTGCGTCTTCTTACTAGTAGAAATAGAAATGGAGTTAGCAACCATTGTGCTCAGGACGCATGTCCCTGTGGATACCAGAGTACTGGGATTTCCAGGAAGGCTTACGAGAGCCTTAGGTGGACTGAGAAGAACGTTCTTGTCGTTGTCCTGACCTCTTGCATCAGTGGACCCACGCTCTTGATGTCGGTAGACACAAGTAACTCTTTTAACAGTTTCCAGTATCAGTTTTCCTTCTGCAAGCTGCTGGTCTACATGGCCTGGCATGGTATAAACTCTGTTATATTTGAGACTCATAGAATCATGAACCAAGTGTCCTATGGGTAAATAATTTCCCCCAACAGAGACTCTGATGCATACAGTATTTCTTCTGTTTCTTCCTTTCTACCCTAGCCCTCTTCCCAGCTCTATACACATAGTAAATATTTATGGAATGGAATAAAAATGCTGGGATAAAACTATTCCAGAAGTAAGACACTTGGTTGTGTTTTTAAAGATTTCCTGAAAAGATTATCCCATGTCCCATATAGGTGGCATGTAAAAAAAGTATCCAATGATTTGTGTTGGTAATTATGATGTTCAATTTAACTTCAAGTTGATGGATGGCCAGCAGAATAGGGTCTCTGAGTTTAAATTATCAGTATTCTGTGTCAAGTTTAAAATCAGTATACTCAAACTGTGGAAGCTGTCTTTGTCGTAGAATTTGTGACTGAAATGACAAAAATATTTTTTCTGAGAATTAAATACGAATACATTGGAGGAGATAATAACATTGCACATTTGCATACTAGTTGGATGGCAAGTACCTAGCACGTCTATCCTTATTCCACCCTCCTATGCCCCTGGAAGACATTACTAATTGATCATGGTACTTTATCTCCTCTTTCTCTGGTTAAGCACAGGCGTGGACTCAGAAACATTTTCAACACTATGACCTATGCAGTGACTAGCAATAGATCAGATTTGGCACAAAAGATAAAACCTGCTTTCCATCTCTATTATACAGCAAGTTACAGTTTACAAATGATATTTATGCCCAATACCTTGTTAATGTCATTCTTTGCAAAGTTAAAAGCCCTACAATATATAAGGTGGGGTGATTGTATAAAAGATGGCAGAGCTCCTCATATTCACTTTGAATGAAAGAGCAATACTGCAAGTATCCATTTTTTTGAACATGCTTCCATGTTTCTAAATCCAGCAGGGGGAGTATCCTACTTTCTTAGACTCTGCTTTTTAACACCTGCTTAGTTTCAGCACTGACAGTTTATTTTATAATCCCCCGAAACTGGAGGAGCCAGTTAGGAAAAATCACATTTAGGCCTTATGGGATAGACCATCAAGGAAATTAGAGCTCAATTCTCCCACAACTCAGGGAGGCCTATCTGTGGCATTTCTCGCTCCCCTCTTGGATTTGGCACCAAAGCCACATACAGGTCTGATGATGTGGGCTGCAAGCATTTTTGTTGGAAGTCCTGTCTTTATAATTGAATGTAAAATCGTGATCAAATTTTCTCTTGAGTCTAATAGGTTTTGTGATCCCCCTCGCAATACTGGCTAGGTTTCAACTTAGGCAATTATATCCAACTTCCCAAATTCCAACTTAGTTTATATGGTTCTGTTCCTTTACTTGCTCCCATTAAAGCTGTATTGGCAAGGAAAGATTGTGGCATTCCTTACAGGAACAGGATGCCTTTTCCTGGCATGTGAAGTAATGTCCCTTTGCTAGATGGTATCGTACCTGTCAGATCAGTGCACAGGTAATGGCATGCTTTGTAATATAAGAAATACCAATCTCTTTGTTGCCCTCAAAATTGTGACTTAATATCAGGAATTAGCAAGCTATGGCCCATGGGCTAAATACAGCCTGTGACCTCTTCTTGTACAGTTCTTGAGCTAAGAATGAGTTTAATATTTTTAAAGCATTGTAAAAAAAAAAAAACAAAAAACTACACACACAAAGAAGAATATGCAACAGACTGTGTGTGGCCTGCAAAGCCCAAAATATTTACTAACCGGCGTTTTACAGAATAAGTTTGCTGAGTCCTGCTTAGGATGATCATCATAATAATAGTAATAGTGTGCATAAAAGCCTACTTATATAGCACTTACTATATAATGTATTAAACATTCTTCATGTTTTAACTCAGTTAATCTTCATAAAGACTCCATGAGATAGTGTGGTAGGCAGCCTTTAAGATTATCCCCAATAATCCCTACCTCTGGTATTCACACCTTTGTGTGATCCCTTCCCCTTAAGTATAGGCTGTATTTAGGGACTCCGTTGTAACAAATAGTGATTTCCTTCTAATGGAATATGGCATGGGATATGGAATCTATAGAATATGATGATGGGATATTACTGAGATTAGATTATAAATGACTGTGGCTTCCTTCTTGGATTTTCTCTTGGGCTCTCATGCCCTTCCTCTCTCCCTTCCCTGCTCCCCTTCCTTCACCTCTCTCCCCCTCCATTTCTACTTCCCTTCTCCCCCTTCCTCTCCCTCTGATTGATTGCTGTGGGAGATTGCTATGGGAGAAACCAGATGCCATGTAGAGATGCCCATGTAGTAAGGGGCTGAAGCCTGCCAATTAACCCTCTGTGTGAACCAGGAAGCAAATTTCCCACTCCGTCACCACAGTTGAGTCTTCAGATGAGACCACAGTCTCAGCCAACAACTTGAGTGAAACCTTATGAGAGACCTTGAGCCAGAAGCAAACAGTTAAGTTGCACCCAGATTCATGACCCACAGAAACTGAGATAATAAGTGTTTATTGTTTAAAGTCACTAAGTTTTGGAGTAAATTGTTAGATATCAATAGTTAAATGCAGATTCTGGTACCTGAAAGTGGGAATATTACCATAACAAATACACAAAATGTAGAAGTGACTCTGGAACCAGGCAGTGGGCAGAAGTGAGGGAGGATATAAGATTTTTAGGAGAATGTTAATGAAAGCTTAAAGTACCTTGAACACATTGTTTATAGAATTTGAGGCTTTGAGGACACTGACGGTGAAAAATTTCAGGAGTGAAGAATAGTGGAGGAAGGGGGATCTTTGTTATGTAGTGGCAGAAAGTTTAGCAACACTGTGGCCTGCAATTATGTGAAAAACAGAAAATGTGGCAAATGAACTGGCTGGTTTACAAGCAAAATGCTGAAGATGCTGCCTCATTTCTTCTTCTTGATAACAGTAAACTGGGAGAGGAGAGAGATGAATTGAGGGATAAACAAAAGGAGCCAGGACTTGATGTTTTTGGGAATTCTGTCTCTATAAATGGCAAATGATGCTAAAATTAAGAATTGGCTTCTAAGCCAAGATCAAATACAGGGCACTGTCAGGAAAACATAATCTAAAGATGAAGCTGAGGGTGTGACTGTAAACCTTTTGTTAAGACCTCAGAAAGACAAAAAGTAGTGCCTCAGTGGTGCTATTCAGACACACAAAAGGCTCTTTAAAGAAATTAAGAGTATACCTCACACATCCTCTCAATTAAACAATAGGGCCTCTGGAAAGTTTCAGGCTGTTGTCTCTCAGCCGTCTCAGTAGGATCCTGAAGTAGAGAAGGACTAACTTGGAAGAGATTTGTAGGTGTGACTTTTGTCTAATGGAGTGAACTCAAGTAGATTTACGAGAGACTCACTAGACTCACTACATATGCAGAAATATGAAAGCTGAAACTGAGAGGCACTGAGACAGGGCAGAATGAAGAAACACTTTGGACTCTCAAAATTCTACTGGCAGGAATCAGGTTGGGAGAGCTGTTCAGCTGCAAACACATGCTACCTTCCATTAATAAAAGGAAAGATGACTCAGAGAGTAGAGCCAAAAGCCCAGAGGACAAAGCTGAGAGCCATGGAGAATTACTCTCAGGCCTTGAGACCTAATCGGAGAGCTCTCAATGTTTTCCTGGCTAGATTTTAGAATTCCTGTGGATCAGTGACTCCCGTGTACCTCCCATTTATCCCCATTTGAACAGGAATGTGTATAGTGGTTGTCTATGCCTGTCTCACCCTGCATTTTGGGTGTGTTGGAGAAGGGAACTTTTCTCTTTAGTTTTGCAAGTCTAGAATCTACCTTTGAAGAGCTGTACTCAGGAACTACATTGCAGGAGAATCATCTGCACCTGGACCTGATTTAGATAAGATTCTGGGCTTGAGTTGATACTGTCATTGGATAAAATTTTTGGGATCTTGAACTTTGGAGGCCTTGGGAGGGGTGTGAGTGTATTTTCCCTGTGAAAGGGATGTCAATCATTGGGAGTCAGAGAGGGAACTGTGATAGCTTCTAAGATAGTCCTCATCTACTGGCATTCATGCCCTTGAGTGTGAACAGGATTTAGTGACTCATTTTTAACAAATAGAATATTGCAGAAGTGATGGGGTGTCACTTCCAATCATAGGTTATAAAAAAGATTGTGGCTTTTATCCTGAATGATCTCCTCTTACTCTCTTTTGCATTGCTTGCTCTGGGGAAAGCCAGCTATTGTGAAGAAGCCCTGTGTAGAGGGGTGGAGGCCCGCCAACAACCATGTGAATGAGTCTGGAAGCAGATCTTCCCCTCCTCCAGGCAAGCCTTCAGATGAGACTATAGCCCAGGCCAACAGCTTGACTACTGAGAGATTGTGAGCTAGAGGCTAAGTTAATTGCAACTGGATTGCTGACAAAAAGAAATTGTGAGATAATAAATGTTTATTTTTTTAACTGCTAAATTTTGGGATAATTTGTTACATATCAATAAATAGCTAATACAGATAGGAACAATTATTATCCACATTTTATAGAAGAAATTGAGGTATAGAAACCTACCAATGCCATACCACTATGGAGGAGTGGAGCTCAGATTTGAACTCAGCCAGCCTGGCTCCAGAGTCTACACTTGGAATCACAAAGATCATAAAGAGACTGAAGTAAAGTCAATGAGAATGTACATTTGTTAAATGAATGAACAAAGCACAGAAGCATTAAGAGTCCCATTGCTGGTGTGTGTATATGGGTATGTGAGCACACAAGTGCACAAGTATAGTCACTGTGAACATTCTTGGAAAACAGGGATCATGCCTTCTGGGAACTTACTTGATTGCCAGCTGTTTCTGGGTACATGCATATATTTTTAAAATGGCCCTTGTCTTTTGAGCAATATTTACTGAAAGTCCAGGCTAGCATTCTGCTGGGATTCCTGAAACAGTCTTTGGCCTCAAGCGCTCAAAATTTAGGTAGAATATGTGGGAGTAAAAGAGCTTAAAACAATGGGACAAATCCTATAGCCAAATTTTCCTCCAGCCATTAACATTTATGACACTGTACTCATTATGAGTAATCTGTGGATTTCAAACTAATTTAAGTAACTTTTTGGCACATGCAAAGGATGGTTGTTGTGAAGTCATGGCTTGCCTGGAGAAGGAAGTCACAACATTAATCAGTTATGTATTTAAACTAAACCTCCAAAATATTTTATTAATAGACTTATTTTTTAAAGCAGTTCTAGATTCACAGCAAAGTTGAACAGAAGGTACAGAGATTTCCCTTATACCCCCCGCACCACCTCCGCATAGCTTCCAACTAATACCTTTTAAAAGTGAGGTTGAATCACCAAGTTCTGCTTAAGAAATTGCCAGTGGTACCATCACATGTAAGTAATTCAGTCATCAGGTATTAATACGCCAGGGACGCATGTATTCTCTTTGTTTCCAGGACTACAATAAACTGCTGGGTGATAACTTCAATTTGAAGAATTTTACAAACCTTACTACTTTTACTTGCACATTCTGTGTATTTCCTTTTTTTGTACAAAACGCCACCAGGAGAACAAGATTTTGTACATACAGCTCAATAAATAGTCACACAGCTCCCATTTACTTAACTTTTCACCTCAAGGGTTGAGATGGGGGTGGCAAGATCCTGGGATGGGAGTCGGGGGTATATGACTTTCAGCTCTGGGAGGCTGTTCCTGTCAGACTTCTGTTATATTAAAGACATCTGTCCATTGTCAGCATGTTTTCCTGGGTTCCTTCGAATGAACGTTGGCTGACATAGAACAGACCTCTTGAAATGTGTATCCACATCGTTGTTGCTCCTGAGACATCATTTGTGTTTGCTTGCTGATCAGCTACTGGTGAAAGAATGAGCAAAGCATCAGTGACTTTAAGCTCATTTGCACTGTCACTTTTCAAAGCCATGATTGCATCAAGGAGAAAGATGCAGATGCTCTTGACATTATAACTTCAGCACGAGCTGTTCTTCCCCAAATGCCTAGTTATCAGGGGATAGGTAGTTTCTACATCACTGGTGTGCTTATTAAAAATATAAATGCTCAAGGCCCACCCAGGTGTCGTGAATCAGGATCTCTGGGGCTGGGCCCAGCAAGCTGTGCTTTAACAGAAGATTCTTACACACAGGAAAGTTTAAAAAGGAAACCTGTGAGTCTGGACTGTATGTTTGATTAACATTGTCACAAGTTTCTGAAATCTGAAATACACAATTTTAGCCCTTCTGGCAAGAGTTACTTTGTTCACAGTAAATTTTTATCTGAACACCTCATTTTTTTCTCCTGTGTCGTAGTGATATTTGAAATGTGGTTTGCAAGAAATCATTTATAAAGGGGAAAACGCCTTAACAGAACAAGTTGATGCTCATATAACTCTATTTTCCCCTATGGACCCTGTCGCAATTTTTGTCTGTCTAGAGATTAATTTTTCTTTTCATTTGAAAAATGCTGTTAACTTTACTAATTGTAACAGCTTCAGAATTTAAATTTGTGGTTAGAACTGAAATATCTATCCTGAAATCCCTTCTTTACAAAACAAGTGATTGTTGTCATGGTTCCATGGGACAAGCACAAACTTTCAGTATCGTTAGAAAACAATTATTAGCAAGCTCTAATAACTGTTTATTATAGACAAAAAGTTATTTAGTTATATCATTTCTCATATGACTCTATTTAAAAGAAGATAGATATCTCTTAAGCTATCTGGGGGTCTTCTCATTAATTGTCAGTTGAACCGTGCCAGGAAATTATTCTGCCATTTATATACTATTTTAAGCTTATTGCAGATGTGGAGCTTCATGTCAAGCCTGGAACATTCTTAATCTTTCCTGTCTCTACAGAACAAGAAGATAATAAACATTTCTGACAAACTGTAATCAGGAACTGGCCTGGTAGTTAATGAACAGGTCAGAGGTGGCCATCAGGGATGTTTCTGAAGAATGTTCATAATGAGAGCTCATTGGCTTAGATCTGCAGTTCCATAAAGTGGTGATAAAAGGCAGTATGTGTGGGGGGATTAAAGAGGGCAGGATTCTCCATGGCCTATAGGAGTCACAGTTCTCACTTTCTCTCATTTTGCTCTCCTAATATTTCACTGGGTCTGAGATGTGTCTAAACCACCCATCCTGCCCCAATCACCACCTTGGAGAGGTAAATTTGGTTCAACATCTTCTCTTTTGGCCCCACAGGGAAGACCACCATAAACTAGGAGGAAAGAATCTGAGGTTGAATTGGGTTTGGGCACTACCTCTACCTCAGAGTGACCTTAGGGAAGTCACAGATATCTGAGTAGATGGCTGGGAGGGATATGGCACTTAGGAGGCAGAGGCTCTTGTGCTGTGTTTTCCTTAAGGGAGCGGTCCCATTACTGATCACTGATGCTCTGTTCTTCCACAGAGGAAGATACCTCCACAATATTTGCCTCCTACCGCCACAATATCCTCCCTCAAAGCTGATGAAGGGGGGTGGGGATCTTAAATCCTGCAATCATTCCTGCCCCTTTCTCCACTTCCTCCAGATTGTAGCATAAATGAAACAATGTGATTTTTTAGTGTTTGTATGATTAAGTCTGAATATCTGCTGAATCTGACTTTAATGTATGTCGTACAGGGCTTGTGATTTTTAAGTATATAACATAGAAACATAGATTTACTAAGGGATACCATAATGCAAAAGCAATTTTTAAAAAGCTAACAAACTTTATAACCAAATATACATGGAAGCATGATTTCTGTATATGCTAAATTATTTCCCATTGTGAACATCAAACAGAATTGTCTCCTCTATTAATATTTACTCTGAAAATACTTATTAAGCACCTACTATTTGACCATTTTGGTTCTGGGACCCCCATGCATGATTTGATCCCTGCCTTCTTGGGTAGGTAGAAATTGATCAAGGTCACCAGCTCACAGTCTCCCTACCCAGCCTGTTCTGCATTCCTCCTCTCCCTCCCTTCCTCTGTTCCACTTCTCTGGTGCTCTTTCCCTCTGTCTCCCTCTCCCTGTATCCTTAACATTTTTTCTGTGACTTAGACATTCAGTAGGATGACTGGTTTGGAAGTCATTCTAAAATAGCTGCTTCCTGAAAGTACTTCTCACGTTCATGGATTTCTGGATCTCTATGTCAAGGTAATTTACCATGCATATGTAAGTAAGCAGTCTACCTCAGACAATGACTCTCAAATTGTGGGGTGCATTAGAATCACCTGGAGGGCTTGTTAAACCCCAGATTGCTGGGTCTCACTCCCAGAGTACCTGATTCAGTAGGTCTAGGGAGGGGCTCAAGGATTTGCATTTCTAACAACTTCCCAGCTGATGCTGATGCTGCTGGTCTGGGGATCACAATTTTTGAACCATTAACTTAAGACATTGTTTTAGGGGCAGTTTGTTTGTTAATGTGCCTTTTATTGTGGAATAATTGAAGAAGAAAAACTTGTGGTAGGATATTTTCTGGGGATGAAAGACCAGGTGGGGTTAAGAACCTCAAAATCATCTACTTTCTCCAGACTGCCCTTAATCTCCAGGAAATGCCCTGTATCTGGCTCATTAACGCTTAAATTTACATTCTTGTTCATGGAGCCAGGGTGGCTGTTGGCTTTGGGATTCTATTTTCATTGGGTGGGAATGGGTAGTATTATGGCATATCATCTCCTCATATTTCTCCTGCTGGGTGGACTGTGGCCATCTGTGCATAATATTCCAGTTTAGGATACTTGTGTACTTTCTCTGTTTCTTCAAATAAAAATTCCAAATAACTGCTCATACGTATGTCTCTTCAAAGACTACTTTACTCATTTGCAACAAAAGCAAGCAGGAAATTTGTTAAACAATCTGGACATTCAAATAATGTAGTAATGTAGAGACTTCAGGAGAAAGTAGTTTGGTGAAATTTAATTGTTAAAGAATCTCAATTTATTAAACTGTCAGGTTCAGGAAGAAAATGAAAATATTTACTTTTTTAAATACTGAGATATTCAATTAAAATACTTTTTCCTTTGTAAGTATTTATTTAAAGCTCTTCTCTCCCTTCCTTTCTTGTTTCCTGTCTGTTTTAAATTATTATTTTGTGTCTCGTTATATCTTAAATTGATCGAATACTTTAATATAGTTTACAGCTTAATTTTTTTACTGGTAGAAATGGATTGATAGTGTTCTGTGTCTTGATAATTATAAATGTTTTGTGATTTCTATGGTCATTAAAACAAAGTAATTTTGTTAAAATTAAAACAAAGGAAAACAGTGTTTTAAATTTGTACAAATATTATTGTTTCCTTATTCCTGACCCTAATGGCCTGTGATAAATTGATCTCCCTTTGACCCCTCCATCAAGGACAATCATTAATTACTTTTCAAAATTAGTGAATAATAATCTTTGAGGTTGAGTTAGCATAATTTTCTCATGAGCTGGGTAGCAAGGTAGATTCATTCTTATGGTGCCACTTTAATGATAAGATATCCCTTACTGAAGTTTACTAAGTGTTATAAATGTAGTTTTAGAACATCATTTCCACTTCTTTCCAAAGCTCTTTTAGTTATCCAAAGTCTGCTTCAAATAGAAATTCTCATCTATGAAAAAAAAAGGAAGTTTTAAGGAAGGCCCATTTATCTTGCCAGTTTCCTGGACACAAGGCTAGAAGTATCACTCTAATGGGAGCCATCTACTGAAACAGAAATGGAAACAACCTTTCCACGTGATGTCTCAGCTTTGAACTTTGAGACAACCAAGTTTTATATTTAATCCACAATTAGCTCTTATTCTTACCATCCGTTGCCCTTCGTTCCAACTTTGCACTGTAATAAGCATCTACTATTTGCACCTCTTGAGTATACCCATTAGCCTAAGTTCCTTTAAGGGGAGAGACTACCTTTTACACATGTCTCTATCCCCCATATAATACAGTATAGTAAGTGTTCAGTATGATTTTATTGGTTGTTTTTGTCTTTTCACTAATTTAGCATAGATTATCATAAAGTCCTCCTCTCTAACTCATGTTTTGTCTATGTTCTCACTTGCATTTTCCTTCCTTCCTTTCTTCTCTCAGAGTTAGAAGACAGAAATCAAAGCTAACAGCTCTTACTCGAAGATTCTGGTTCTCTCTAATACTTTATATCTCTCTTGCTTCTCCATTTGCTTCCTTATTTCTCTCATTTTTTTTCTATGAGCGTACTTTTCTCTTTCCCACCTTGAAACAACCACAGAAACTTTTCTTTGACTTCCTAACCCTTTGAGTTAACATTCTTATTTCTCACCCCTTTCACTACAAAACTTTCTGGAGAAAATAGCCTCCACTTTCTTGTCACCTGTCCATTCACTTCCTGACCCTCTTGCACCTCAGCGTCTGCCACATGGCTCCACTGAAACCACTCTTTTTAAACATTACTCTTGACTTTCTAATTCCAAAACTGGACCGTCTTCAGCCATCTTCTGTCTTTCTTCAGACTCTCCTCTCTTGGACTCTTTGGCACAATGCTGTCTTGATTCTGCCCCTGTCTCTATTGATCATTCCATCTCTGATTTCATTGTCACCTCTTCTTTCTGTTATTTAAATATGGTTATGCTCCAAGCTTCTGTCTCCCATGCACTTCTGCTGTTTCTTTCTACTCTCTTTCTTCTGTTCATTTCATCTGCTCCCATGATTCAACTCTCACTTTTATACAAGTAACTCCTACATCTTTATCTCAATCCCACAATTTTCTACCAAGCCCCTGGTCCATATTTCTATCTGGGTCCTAGAAATATCCATTTGGGTTTCTCACCAGAATTTTAACTTAAGCATGTATAAGTATAAACTCATCATTTTCTTTCCCTTCCCTCAAACCAGTTTTTCCTTTGACTTCTATACATCCGTGAAGAAAACCATCATTCCTCGAGTGACCTTAACTCAAAACTTCAATACCATCTTTGACAATTTCCTCTCCTCCTTCGTCCAAATCATCAAGTCCTGGTAGTTCTTCCTCTGTCACTCATGCCTCCATTGTCATTTGTACTCTCTCCACCCTGGCTTAGTCCCTCCTTAACTCATACTTGAACTATTGCTACCAAGATTACATAAATGGTTTTGTTTCTATTTTATTTTTCTCTGTTTTCTACAGATTTGAGCCATCTGGAAGACTTCTAGTCTTATTTTTACAAAACAATGCCGATGTTGGATTCTTTTCTGCTCTGAAAAATGTCAGTCTCTCCTAATGTCCTAAAAAATAAATTTTAAACTCCTTGGTCTGGTAATCAGAATATTCTAGTCTTAATTGCCTATCCTGTGATATCTAGTTCATATCTTGTGTTCTAACCATGTACTCTGTTATTATTGTCTCAGGTTTGATCCTAGTGACCTATTGGTTCACCCAGACTACATATGTAAGATGTTTCCTATAGGGAATTACAGTAATTAAAATTATTTTAATAATTAAAACCATTAACATTTTACCAAAGAATAAATTGTGCTGAAGTTAATGTGCGACTACACAAAGGACTGGCAGGAGGGCTTTAAAATTCCCAAAGCTATTCCTCTACTGCCAAAGTTCTCACCTTAGACAGAGAAGAAAAATGATAGGCTTCAATTGAACTGGGCCTAGCCTTTCCTTTTGGCAGTCAAGTGAGTGGCAGAAAGGCCAGACTGTGTCCCTGTACTGCAGGGACTGCAATGGTGGGGAGTAGGTATGGGGAGGAAATGCAGTAGCGTCAATTATCCCGGGGAAAGCAGCCTGTTTATTTTGTGGGCATGTCCAGTTATTTGTGTGGTTTACTCCCTCACCACCTTGTCAAGTCTGTTCACGTGGCCACCTTCTCAAGGAGGCCTGCCTTGGTCATCTTTTTGAAAATTGCAACCTCTTCCCCTGGCCACTCCTATTCCGCTTTACTCTGCTCTATTTTTCCCCATAGGACTCCCCACTTTCTATCATTCCTAATAGTTTACTTGTTTATTATGTTCATTGTCTGCTGTCCCCACTATTATTTAAGTTTTATGAGAACAGGTGTCATTGACTGTTTTATTATGATGATGCTCCTAGAATGATGTCTGACAGCTAGAAGGTACCCAGTAAATACATATAGAATCAAGGAAGAAATTTACTTATTCAACAAATAATTTTTGTCATGCTGAGTAAATGCTAAGAACTGTGCTGATTATGAGGACCCATAGTGGAAAACAAAAGAGACTTGGTTCTTGCCCTCACCTATCTTACAATCTAGTCAAGAAAACCTACACCAACATTACAGTAAAATGACATGAGTGTTTTACTCTGAGAACACTGAGCTACACAAGGGACTTTGTATAGGACATCAGTGAAGGCTTCTCTGAGCAGAAAAAGACCAAACTGAGACCTGATGCTGATTAAGAGTTGGCCAAGTAGAGAATGACATTAGAAGAAGGAAGTGGCCTCTTCTAGGCATAGCTTAAAACATTACTAGTTCAAGGAATTGCAAGAAGTCAAATGGCTGGGCTACAGAAAGAGGAAGGAAGGCTGGTGTTAGAAAGAGAAGCTAGTAAGAGGTTGGAGAGGTTTTTTTTTTAAGTCCTTCTAAGGAGTTTACACTTTTGCCAAGGGCCGAGGGTCTCTCAGTACACACTCCATTACCCCACATGCTAGAATGCGTTCCAGAGTATGAATGTCTTCCAGTTGACTTTGCTCTTCAATGGATTGGAAAAATACTTTGCAAGGAAGCATGGTCTTGGTCAAAGTAATTCTAGGTATAATAGCACATTTTTATTTTTAGCATTTGTGGCTGTATAGCAGTCACAATTCTGACCATGGTATGTTTGGTTTGGCATTAGCCATCAGCTTGTTTAAATAATATTCACATCTTGCTTAAAACAGCAAAATGCAATTTAATATTATTCTCCAGTGTAATCAGATCCGTGACACTTACGGGGAAAGCAAAGAAAATAGTTTTAGGAGGTATCAGATATCTTTTTTGGTAAACACCTACCGTGATATAGGTCTCCTCTAATTAATTATGTGTTAAAATCCTGCTTTCAGTATATAGGCCAAAGCCCAGGCCGTATTATTGATGTGAGTGGAGGTTTGCTTTACACTTTTTCTTAATGCTCTCCCTTTAATCCCTCTCTCTTCTTTTAGAGTTCCCTTATGGGCACATTAGTGCCCTTCTGCGACTTTCTAGTTATCTAGGGACACTCTACCCCTATTATTACACAGCATTGTTACCTGTTCACTTGACTACTCTGTGCTCTCTACCACTAACAGCCTCACAACTCACCCTTCTCTATCCTATCCCTTGTGGGTCTTCCTAGATGATTTGTTAACTAATCTCTAATAGTGTCAATCCATTCTGTTGCCTTTATGACTGCTACACCTCTTGGAAGTGTTTGTGTTGTAAATGATGAAGGATGTTTTCAATCACTTTGTACCTATGAGACTTTAAGCTTCAGTGCAGCTGAGTTGGAGAAATCTTGT
The DNA here is from genome assembly GCF_057802395.1 of Ceratotherium simum simum. Lineage (NCBI taxonomy): Eukaryota > Metazoa > Chordata > Mammalia > Perissodactyla > Rhinocerotidae > Ceratotherium > Ceratotherium simum. Next base: position 37,790,208 of record NC_141919.1, read on the forward strand.
TTCTAAGGGAAAAATAAGAATACAAGGTGGGACTTGTAGTCTCTTTAATTTGATCCTTACATGTCTGATACTTGGTCTATTTCTAAGACCTGTCGGTTTCCACGGAATCTATCTTGATGATAAAACGTCACAAGAGCTTTACTCTCTCCTGAGTGTTTGTGGCAGACTGCCCTATTTTGGGTGAAACTGCTTAGTAGTGTAGAGCAAAGACATCAGTGTAAAAGACAGAGGTGCTCTGGTTCCTGATAGTCACAGAAATTGATCTGTTGCCTAACTTCTTGGAGGCTTGTTGATTTTTCCTCCTTTTCTAAAATGCACTTTTTCCCACTGAGTATTAAATAAGTACTAAATGATTATCAAACTATTTCAAAACTACAAAGTGTAAACAAATAGAAGATGGTATTTAAATGCTTCCTTTTAGAGTTCCAAAGATTTTATTTGTATAAGATTTAGGATGGCTGCTCAAATGAAGAATTCCAGCCTATTGCAACTCAAATATTATGTATCTAATAAAATTTAAAAGCCTTATATTTTTATTTGTTTAGCTGGAACTCACAGTTATAACTTTTTACTTGACTGAAATAAAATGGTTCCATATAAGAGAAATATATCCTCTCCAAATAGAATGCGCAGAAATAGCATCTGAAGATTTATTACAGAAACAAAACAAATGGTGCACAATTAAAATAGGCATGTTCTCCAGGAAAAATGTCCCTAGCAGGCCTCAAAACCCGGACTCTACTTTTGGATTTGTCTGGTCTGGCATATATACCAGGAGTCTAAAGTATTTAGAGTGATGCAATCTTTTATTTTAGTGATCATGATACGTGAAATCAAAGGACACTTGGGAGAGTGTGATTCAAAATCTGGCCCAACAAGAGGCAGTATCCACGGGCATCTGACCTGGCCTGACCCAAATCCTGGGCTGCCGCCATCATGCCATTAATTATCCTATCCATCACTGGAAGTGTCAGCCACACCTCTGTCATCAGGTAGACCATCTGCTCATGCTACTTGCTGTGTGAGCCTTGGTTGTTCATTTCGGGGTGGCTATTAATGGGACAGCAGCTTGGGGACATTTCAAAGTGGAATTTTTGGCTATTGCCATTCTCTGGGCCTCTGGGGATCTTAGAATAGTCCATTCTCTGTACTCCAAAGCCAAAACCAAAATCAAAACCAAAACCATCCCTGCCAGCATTTCAATTAATTAGGAAATCAAGAAGGCCCTAATCTCCCTGAAAGATCAACTTGGACAGATTTTTTTCACTTTAAATAAGTCTGATTTCAAAAGTATTAAACACATTGGTAATCAGAATTGCTTTCAACCTGATGGCAATTTGATATTTTATCGTAACTTGTAACTTTAACATTTGATATCTTGCCTACAAAATTTCAAAGGGGGATAGAGGGAAGACGGAGAACAAAGAAATCAGCTGGATGAAGTAACATGACTTTGGTCAAAGAGCACTGGCTTGGAGTCTGCCTGGCTTGGGTTTGAATCCCAGCTCCACTAATTTTTAGTGGGCTGACTTTAAACAATTATCACTAACTTTTAACACGGAGTTTTGGAGAGGATTGATTAGATAATGAACATAAATCACCTAACAAGGAGATGCAGAGTACATGTTAGTTCCACTTCCCATAAGAATACAAACATTACGGAGAGACCATTGTCTAAAATTGACTGGTGCCATTACTTCTCACATAGCTGAAGATCAGATTTCTGACACCAATAACAGAGCCGTGAACACATAAGTAAGTTGAAGTAAGTTGAAGAATGGATGGATCACCTACCATAAAACTCATTCACTTCTCTTCATAGGGAAAACAAAGCACTAACCCTAGAGTCTAACCAGATATTTGTGAAAAGAAAATGGAGTCCCAGGACCTCAGGAATAAACAGCAACAGGGAAAAGCTAATACCAGCCGAGAAAGAACTTGACAGAAAAAAAATATGATACTAAATTGTCTGGGTTATTATTTTAGGAACAAACTGTATTGCTAAACTCAACAGAATGGTAATCTTGTGCCATTAAGAGAAGACTATTATGTTCAGTATATTTATTTTATAATATAATACCATGAAGTGATTAAGACTTGGATACATCAACAGTTATATTTATCTGGAAAATGTCATTGTGTGGAACATCACACTGACAGATTACTGAGATATTACTATATTTTATTCTTCTCTTAATGACAAATAATGTCTTCCTATGGGTTATTTTAAAAACATAATTCCTCCCCCAAAGAATCATAGTAAGTCAAGAGAGTCTTCCAGTAATTTTGGTGGACTCAAGAACTAGCATGGGTGTATTATTATTTTATGAACTTTGCTTTCCTTGTTATGGGATGGAGTTTCTTTCTGTAGAACAAACATTTCTCACAAGGAGCTTTTCATCTCACTTCTCATTTAGTGAACTGAGTTAGTTTCCAAGGCTATTACTGGTGGGAATTTAAAAAATTTAGACTGGGAAAACTGTCAAGTTAACCCTATGGAGGCACATACATATAAACACCCAGAAAAAAACTTGATTGTTTCATCCCATTTCTCTTAATGACTACCATAGATCAATGGTGTTGTTAAAATTAAGATTTTAGGATGCCCATTTAAAAAAAATTAACTTTATTCCTGAGTCAGGGTAAACAGTAGAGAAGGAAGGAAGGTTAATTCTGAGGATGTTTGTGTATTTAACTAGCTAATCAGACGTTTGAATCTGATTTGTCTCTCTTCTTGGAATGTAAATTTGGCAGTTTTCCTTTTTAGGCATATGCTGCTATATATTGCTATGACAAAATATATATGTAAAGGGTGGGGTTACCATATAGCTTTGTTTCTCAAGGACAGTCTTGATTTATGTCTTATGTCTTGGCATTTTGTTTGGTTTAGCATTTATCCAGTATTTATTTTTCAACTAAGCACTATCATTAATGTATTAAAAATAAACCAGGTTGGGTTCTACCATAGTCTCATTCAGTAGTATATGAGATGCATTTGCAATGAACAGAGTTGTCCCTTTAAATTGTGATTAACTCTGAAAGACAACTAGTGATGACCTTGTTCTGTTTCCCATCCCTTTGCAGAAGCAAGGTAACACCTCCCTTTCCATGACAGCATGCTCTCTGTTAAGAAGTAGCCTCTTGGATGTGAGTAGATGGGGAGAGCTAACTGCTTCTGGTCTCAAGCTGTGGTGGAAGAAGTTCTTGAGGATGCTGTCCCTGCTGGCCACTTGGTTTTCCAGCTGGTTGGGCTGTGGCCCAGGCATGCAAAATGTGCAAGCCCTCAGGCCACCAGTATGCAGGGCCAGTGGGAAGCAGAGTAAATTATACATTAGGAGTACATGAAGTATGTGTGGGAAACAGAGGTCGAGCAGTCCTGTCACAGTGCGTATAGAGGGGAATCTGAATACTTCTGCTATAGCGATTTTGTCATTTACTGTAAGGTACAAATCTACACCTGGGTATTTATTCTATCCAGGTAGTCAGATTTATTTCAGAGTTATCAGAGAAAGCTCTTACAACCCAAATGTTTCACTGTTTCAACTCTTATTTGGTTTACGTTTCTTTCTGAAAGCCAGGTGAAATGGAAAATTAATTTTGGGGAGATCAAATTCATGAAAGCCTGGAGATGTAATTTCTATTTAGTTGTCAAAGGAGTGCCCAATAAGATATCCCAAAAGTCTGAGGTTCAGTTTAAATTATCATTTGTGCTATTATTTTGTAACACTTTTATTAAAAATATTTCAATAAATCCATTTGGCCCCAATGAATTTTAAGTGTAGTTTAATGAAAATATCCATTTCTCAACTAACTGATAATGGGAAGCATGTAGAAAATGCTCATTGACATTCACTATCCATGAGGGGGGCTGTAGTGATAACAGGAACCACATGAAAACCAAACACAAATCTGCTGAAGGAGCATGAGAAGCTATTTCAGAAATTGCTAGTTATGTTAGGAAGATTGTATGTGAAGAAGATGATTTAGCACAAAAGCTTCAGAAAATGCTTTTGCCATCACTCTGTGAAGCCTGCTCTTTCATTTAGAATAAATAGCTGTTTTCATGAATTAATTTAGCTCATTTATTTCAAATTTTCTTGTGCAAAGAGTGAAGCAAGTAGAATTGTTAATGTGCTAGTTTTATTAGCAGGAGAAGAATTTCGCAAATACTAAATCGTGCAAATTTTATATCAATGTCATTCATTAGCTGCTTCAAAATCAATTAAGCTAATTCCAGTAATGGTTGGATTATTTTCATTCAATTTACAGAATAAAGGTAAAAATTTGGAAGTTAATTCTGCTGAAGATGAATCACTTGACACTATTTTAAATGCTCTTGTCGATTCAGTTAAAATTCAAACATAATGATGAGATTGTTTTTGCCATAATAATACAGTTACACATGTTGGTGGAGGACTGAATCATCCTCAAAATGGCCTTGTTAAATTCAGAAGCCTTTGGAGCAAAAATTACATGGAATTGGTTGGTTGTACATATAATTCATAATTATGTCTAAACAAGCTGATAATCTATCAATTGTGATATTCTACAAATTGATATGGAAATTGTAACTTTCAAAATTTATAAGTATTTTGTACATACCTACTTAAAATAACTGATATACAAAGTCAACTGATGCTGAATATGATAACAGAACAAAACATTTCAGCACGGTAGTATATGCTTTCTCTCTTTGCTGTCCACGAATCAGATTTTAGGAATGTTTCAAACTTTGAAGAACCTCTTTGCATATCAACTTTTGTGAAATTTTTTGTAACTGAGTATTCTAAGTTTTGGTTACATTTTGTTCAAAATCAGTTGAGTGAAGTCTTTGATCAAATTTTTCAATGAAATGCCAATTTTTTTTACCTTTAAAGCTTTTAGTCAATTACAATTAGTGAAAAAAAAAAAGCTTGCAAACAGTAAGCAATGGGAATTTATTTCTCCATAAATATGGGAAGTACTGAATAAATTAAACCATGAAAACTTAAATGATGTGCAAATTATACATCATAGAAATAGTTGCAGTTCATATGCAAAAGGCTACCTAGCTTAATTTAGAGGAAATTGCTTAATATAGCACATGCTAAAAACATTAGGATTCTAATTCTGATTGAACTTAGCAAAATCAATGAATGTCTGCCAGAGGAAACTAAAAACTAACATTTACTGAGTGTTCATTATATGCCAGCAACTTTTCATGGACTAGCTCATTAAATCCTCATGACAGCTTTCTGAGATGGGCTGAAATGATCTCTCTTCCAGATGAAGACATGAGGGGTTGAGCAGTCAAATCACTTGTCCAAGCTTATCACTAATATGTGGGATATGAAACAGGATCTGCTTGATAACAAAGCACTGCTCTTGATCGCTACTTTCTCTCCTTCCTCTGTGTAGTTATATCAGAGATATTAGAGAAAGCTCTTACAACCCAGTGGCTCGCTGTTGCAGCCCTTATTTAGTTTGTGTTTATTTCTGGAAACCAGTTGAAATGGAAAGTTAAATTTTGGCGAGATTAGATTCATGAAAGACTGGAGTTATAACTTCTAATCAGTTGTCAAGGGAGTGTCTGAGAAGGTATCCTTAAAAGTTTTGTAGCTCAGTTGAAGTCATGCTTAATACAGAAGGCAGGTACAGAAGGACGAGATTGTGAGGTGACAGCCTTCCAAGTTGGTGGTGGTGAAGATCTCCTTAACCTTAGAAATCTACCATGTAAATATTTTGTGGGAAGGAGTGATTGAAGCCAACGGTCATAGCTGGGTAATTAAATGGGAACTCCTTCTGGATGGCAAAAGTTAGGGGAAAATAAAGTCATGAAACAAGAACATTTACAGTCTAGAACAGCTGAGAGGTGAAACTGTGTGATACAGGCAAGTTTTTTTCAAACATGCAGTATATCAGAATTACCAGGGATGCTTAAAATAGTACATATTCATAGGCCCCACCAAGGGGGCGTGTATCTGAATTTCTGTCAGTGGGATCCATCTATTTTTTTAAGTGCTTCTAAGGTGATTCTTTGATCAACCAAGATTAGGAACTACTAGGTCAGAATAATCCCAGACAATCCAAAGCTGCTGCCCTTTGGTTAGCTGGAAAAAAAATTGCCCTGAGGAAGTAGATGAGTTCCTTTAAAAAAAATTGAGTATAGATTTTTGGTATATTTAGAACCAGAGAGACTTTCTAGACTAACTACACAATTCATGTTATTTTACCTCTTGTGCTGTAGCAAGAAAAAAATAATTTGGGTTTATGAGAATATTTCCAGATTGTAGCGAATTCTCTTAAATTATACATTAGGATGATAGATAAGGAAGGAATATAATTTAGCAATGGTGAACAACTTTACTGGCACCAAAAGTAAGTAACCTAATGGTCATCTTCTTCCTTTATCCCCCTTCATCCAGTTTCTAGTGAATTTTTACAACTGTATTATGTTATCCTCATATATGTGCCCCCTCCCATCCAGTAACTTATTTTCTATTGTTTCCTCCTTTTGTCACCCTTGGGAACCATTGTTATCATCATGATAACAACAAATATTTATTAGACACCTGCTATGTGTAGGCTATTGCCTGAGGTATAAAAATAGGTCTAAGTAATTTCCTGTAGTGAGTGGACTTTGATCTAGTTTGGACAGAGGGCATTCACCAAGACCAAGTGCCAAGTGGCTAAGGATCAAACAGACGGTCAGAAAAAAAGAAATTTTAAAGGAAGAGGCAGATGCTGTGTGGAGTAGCTGGGGCTCAAGTTGGGCCTTGAAGGAAATGTCAGGACTTAAGAAGATAGAAACGAAGAAGGTATTCAGCAAAGACCCAGAGGTAGAGAAGTTTATGGTTCTCATGAAGCAGCAAATAGACCAGGTGTAGGATGGTTAGGTTGTTCTTCCTGAGGGAGAGGGTCTGCGTTAGAAGGTTAGGACTAGGCTTTATAGCTTTGACCTGTGTTTTGGTGCAGAGAGTTTAAGGTGGAGGACGATATTAATAATTCATTCAGCTGATTGGATTGGCTTTTTATTTCTCCACCATTTCCTTTAGCATCTTTATTACCAAGTAGTGAAAAGACTAGAAGACAGGAAAGATGGATAAAATTGAGTTCAAACTGCCACGCCAAGTCAGGGTGTTCACTGATATTTCTCCCAATTCTAGAATCATAGAACTAGAGAATGTAAGAGGCCTTTAAGAATATTATTCAATCCCTTCATTTTATGTTATCTGAATTTATCTAAGTCAACTCAGACAGTTATTAGCAGAGTCATGCCTGGAGTAAAGATTGACTGGCTCCCATTTCAAAGCTCTTTCCTCCACAAAGTGTGACTTTCCTGGACTATGCAATATTAGAAAGTTTCACGCTTTTTTTCAATTGCTGTGTTGTGACTACTTTGAAAGACTCCAACTCATTTTTTCTCATTAGATTTCATTCTTGATCTTGGATGTAAAGCAGTGGAGAGAGAGATAGGAGCTCTGTTGTGACAGTGGGGATCCTGGGTTCTAGTCCTGGCTCTCCTTCTGTGAGCTTGCAGTGCTGTAGGTAATTTCCAAGACTTTTGTGGACCTCAGCTTCCTCAACAGCAAAGAAAGGAGGCTATATTAGAAGGGCACTAACATACTTTGAGTCTTTGTTTGCTCTGAATTTAGTATTTTTTCATGCTGGAGGTGTCACTTGCCAGAAAGTTGGGCTGTGTCACAACTGAGTATATGTAGTTGGAGAATTGCAAGATTTATTCTTTTGCTAAACATAACCGATGTGGTGTGGGTCATTCCACGACTTGTCCAGTATTTCTTAAATCAGCAATTGGAGTTGGCATTAGTGAATGGGGCACCAGTGAGTGTAGCTGTGAAGTCTTAGCACAAAGAAAGTGATTTTGCCTTCTTTTGCTGACTCTAGGCAAATTCAGCAAAAAAGAAAAAAATCTGCAGAGATGGTTTTGACTAAAACTTGGCATTTTGCTTTAAGTCTGTCCACAAAGATACCCATTCATCATCAATGAATGCTTATTAAATTAGATGAATGGGTAGGTCCCAGAGGGAATTTCATTGCTCAAATACAAAAGCATTGCCCTTCCATAGAAATTCTCACGTATAGTGATAGGTCGTAGCTTTCTGCAGCGAATTTAACTCTATTTTACCCTCATACATTGTAGCCATAATGTTCCATGGATTAGGCTATCTGGATTTTTTTTTTAAACCTTGGATTATTTTCCTTAAGGAAAAGTTGCATGGCCCTTTTCTACTCTAGGTCATGACACTCACCTGGCATCTTTATTTTCTAGACACTTACCTTTATTTTCTGTGTGATATTGACATAGGTAAGTTCGAATGTGTTAACATTTCCATCTCAATCAACAATTTCGGAGCAAAAAAGTCCCTGTTCTAAAGACAAGAGAGAAAGAAAAAGGGGAGATCAATACTGGAGAAGCCATTTGTAATTAAAATATTGAGTGCTAATACCTCAGGGGAAAAAATATGTTCATAGTGATTGTAGAGAGAATCAACTTGTACTTGGATGATGATTCCTGGATGATTATTTCTTAGTGTTCAAATCTATCAAAACAAAACCACAATGGATTTTTAAGGAAAAGGCAAGTTGAGGCTAAATTATGGGAGGCACATATCCTAAAGGAAATGTACTAGTTAAGATATACGTTTGGCTGCTGTAATGAAGAGACTCAAAAACAATTGTGGCTTAAATGAGATAGCAATTTATTTATGTCTTACATAAGAGTCCAGCTAGAAGGTCCAGGGCTGCTGTGCTCACCTCACGATCTTGAGAGACACAAGGTTTTTCCATCCTGTTTATCTGCCATCTTGTTTATACGCCATGCCTGGCTTCCAACTAGTGGCTCAAGATGGCTGTTCCAGCTCCAATCATCACATACAGGCTTCAGTCAGCAGGAGGAAGAAAAAGAAAGAGGCAGGTAAGCTCTTTCCTGTTAAGGACATGACCCAAAAGTTACATTATCACTTCCACTCTCGTCCAATTGGCTGAAACCTACACATGTCACTACAGGGGAGGCTAGGATATGTAGTCTTTAGTTTGGTGATGATGTGCCCAGGCAAAAATTGTTAGTATATTAGAAAAGAAGAATTATAGTCTCTGCCACAGGGAATGAAATTTATTGAACCCCTATTTAGTGTACTTAGCTATTTATATAGATAATGATGAAAACTATAATAACAGCAATAGAATCTATCATTTATTGAACTCCACCTGCTTCATTAGTTACATTATATGTAGTTTTACAACAATCCCACAAGTTTTAAGCAGTTATCTTACAGAGAAGAAAACTGAGCATCAGAAAAGATGGAATCAACTTGCCCAAAAATACATAGCTAGAATAGCATCTTTGGAACTGTAGATAAATTCTGATTCCTGGAGGTCTCTGAAGGCCGAGATAAAGAGGTTGGATTTTCTTCCGCAGGATGTCAGCAGTTGAAGAAAACTGGATGAAAATTAGATGAGGGATGTGTTTTGGGGCCGAGATGGATTGCCAAGTGGAGAAATGGAAGGCAGGAAAATGGCTTAGGAGCTGACTACATTAGGATCATGGGGCCTTAGATCAAACTGACAAGAGTGAAAATAAAAATAAAGAGACAAGTGCAGGAGATGTCATTATAGAACACAGTAGATGTCCAGCCGGCAGATGGAAACTACACCAGTTACTTGAATGAGAGAATTTCATATAAGAAGTGTTTACTAGGTATGAAATTATTAACTACGTAATGAAAAGGGTACAAAGTCAAGTCTAAGGTAGTGGTCCTTAACCCAGGGTCATTTTGCCCCTCCCCTTAGTCCCCCAAGACATTTGGCAAAGTATGGAGACATTCTCGGTTGTGGGGAATTTGTGGGTATGAGGTACTGGCATCTAGGGGGTAGAGGACAGGGATGCTGCTACACATCTTAAACTACACAGATCAAGCCTCAATAACAAAGAAGTATTCAGCCTGAAGTGTCAGTAGTGCTGAGGTTGAGAAACCCTGCTTTAAGATATTGAGAGGCAGCGACTGCAGGAAGCAGCTACCACCCCTAGGGCTTTGGAAATAAAGGGGAGAGATTGGAATTATTAAAATTTAGGAAATTTGAGAAGGGACCTTGTGGTGCTGAAACTCACACCTCTGAGGAGAGGGCACTGGTTGGCTGGTGCTTATGTCTTGAAGGTGCAGGTGGGAGGATGAGGCTAGTTTGCTACATCTTTGAGAAACTACAGACTGGATCCAGCTGAACTGAGAGACTTAAAATGGTCCACTGGTATATAATCAGATCTGGGATGCAGGCAAAGAGGAATGAGAAGTGACTTTGAAATCTAATGCTCAGTGTTACTAATACTAACAGAAGTATTTCCCCAACTACTTGATTTGGAGAAAAAAGATCCATTCAGTATTTAGATTGTTGACCTCCAAGTGGAATCATCCAGCAGGCAGTAGGAGGACTGTGGAGAACAGGGAATGAAGATAAATATAGGAGTCCTCCACCAGAGGTCAACCTTGAAGCCCTAAGAGGAGATGAGATCAGAAACAGAGAAACTGTGTGGTAAGAGGAACAGAATGTTGAATATATAACTGTCACAATTACCCCATTTAGGAACAGGGAGTAAACACATCATGCTATTAGCATCATTATCTTGGAAGAGTTGTTATATTTTTTTATTTAGAAATGTTGCAGCTCTGATAATGATTATTCTATTGTATCATAGTGTTTACCAGATCATTATGGCTCTTATCTTTGGGCTATTCTTGAACAAAAGATGATTTTCTCATCAACCCACTTTTTGTTTATTTGTAGTCTATACAGTCTTTTTGTGATCCCATTATGCCTATGTTTCCTTTATATGAAAATGTGTGACTACACAAATTTCATCTGATTTTTATAATTATACTTCTTCATTTTACAAAAAGATAAAAATAGATAAACTTCCAATTGGTTTTATGCACATTATAACTACTGTTTACTGGAACAGAGAAAAGATATTTGGTAAACACTAATGAAATCTGAATAAAGTATGGATATTAGCTAATAATAATGTATGGATATTGGTTCATGAATTGTAACAAATGTACCATGCTAATGTAAGTTGTTAATAATAGGGTAAATTCAGTGTGGGGTATACGGGAACTCTCTGTACTATCTCCACAATTTTTCTATAACTTTAAAACTATTCTAAAATGAAACATGTATTTTAAAAAGGAGATTTTATGAATGGTTAAGGTTTGAAAACCAAGAAGGTGCCTATAGCAGGCATCCTTAGTTGCCCACCTCCATCCTTATTAGCTTCGTTCATACATCTACTCTCTTCCATGTTGTCATGTGCTTCAGAAAGGCTAGTCTAGCCCCAGAGGGTAGATCCTGTGGGTCAGTTTCCTAGTTTTGTTTCCTAGTAACTAAGTACCACAAACTGGGTGGCTTAAAATAACAGAAATTTATTCTCTGACAGTTCAGAAGGCCAGAAGTCCAAGATCGAGGTATCAGCAGGATTGGTTCCTTCTAGAGGAAGAATCCATTCTCTGTCTCTATCCTATCTTCTGGCAGTTGCTGGCAATTATTGGTGTGCCTTGACTTGTAGCTGTATCACTCCAACCTCTACTTCCATCTTCATATCACCTTCTCTGTGTTTGCTCTTCCTCTCTTTTCTCTTATAAGGACACTAGTCATTAGATTTAGAGCCCACCCTAAATCCAGGATGATCTCATCTCAACATCCTTAACTTAATTACATCTACAAAGACCCTATTTCCAAGTAAGATTGCATTCACAGTTACCAGGGGTTAGGACTTGGACATATTTATGGGGGAAACACAACCCAAGCCACTATATCCCAGAAGGTTATAATTAATACTAGTAGCCACTGATCAGTTTCAGCCTCTACCAGTGACCATTTTCATCATGGGACTTGGTTACAATTCTGGCCAATGAGTTGAAAAGGAAATTTTGATTGGGGTTTTCTAGGAAAGATTTTCTTGCTCTTAAAAAGTAACAGAGGGTAAAGACAGCCCCTCTTCTTTCTTTGGACATTGGTATGTCTCGATATAATAACTGGAATTACACAGCCATTTTATGACCATGTGGGGATCTTGTCCAATGATAAAGCCACTATATGGAGAAGGGCAGAGCCAAGAGTCAGAAAGAAACAGAGTTAGAGCCCTGATGTGGAACTATAAAAGCCTCCTATTTTCAGACTTCTTATTGTCTAGGATGAAAATGTCATTTTGGAAAGCATTTGAGTTGGGAGCTTCTGTCACTTGCAGCCAAAGGAAGTGCAACAGATACGTTATCTATGTTGACATAATTCTCAAAAGCAAATTTAATGGTCTCAGTCATCCAGTGGAAAATTTTAGATACTGTTGGAGTTTTCTCACAACCTAGTATGACATTAAATAAAATTAAGTTGTATGGAGTTAAAAATCTCATTATATAGAAGATGTAAAATATCATGCTTAAATTATTGAAATTAAGGTAAAAATATGTTCTAAGCATTAAGGAGTAGATTTTGATGTGAAAAATACTTTAAGTTTACTTTTCAATCTTCTGATAAGTGGGTAATCCTTTCTAAAAGCAAATATAGAGACCAGTTAACCTTTTTAGTTGAGTTTTCATATATTTATATCAAACTATTAAATACTTGGGTTGGGAATCTACCTTCCAAAAGTGACTTTTTAATAAGAATTCCTCTATAAGAAGAATAAAAAATAATTTCATTTTTATCTAAAGGATTCTAGCCTCAAGTCAGATGCCAAGTCTCTAAATTGGTACAGCTGCTTCCACATTGGAAGAATCTTCTTATTTCATCAAACTAAGTCCTCTGTGAAATAATATCGGAGCTTGAAATATATTTTTTCTACGCCAGATTGTTGAGAAAAAAATGCCATGGGAATTCTAGACTTTTGCAAGTCTATTTAAGTGCTGATTTTCAGGCCGACTTTACTTATTTTTTAAATTTATTTTTACTTATTTTATCTTCAGGCTGATTGTATTTTATTACTGATTTTGTTGATATTATTATTTGCTGATTTTATTGTTGAGAGCTTTTTGTGGTGTGTCACTCCTATCGAGGCCCATAGAAATATCTAAGAGGACATTGCTGCAGGTGGCATAGGTAGGGAGCCCAACTCACCTTGGTATAAGGAGGAGAGTGAGAGGCGAGGGCTGCATCACCAAGGCCAGATGATTGGGATGCCATGTTTCCATGTCAAAAAGCTTGTTTAATAGAAGAAGGAAATCCTTTTGTAATCCTGATGTTGGTAATATGAACATTGCACATCAGTTGTGATGTGACATTCCTTTCTACACACTGGAACCTTACACTAGTGCTTTTAGGATCCGTTCTAATCAGTGAAATCACTTTACTTAATTTTTAAAATATCCAGACTATAAGGACTGGTCATCATTTACTGTGTTGCTCGTGGCTGAAAGCTGATGGACCACGTGGGAGGGAGTCATCAATAAAGAGTAAGGTAGGAATACTTGGATCATCTGGCCAGAGGTATATCCCAAGGGACCACTTCAGTGGCCTGTGTCCTCTTGGGATGCATGGCTTCAGCCCTAGAATTGGGTGCTCCTTGAAGAGTGAGAGAGATGGAAGGATACAGACAACTTTTTGGAATTTTTTTTATATACAGGAACTCCTGGATTAAGTGAGCATTCTTCCAATACAGTTACACTATTCATTTCATATTTTTTATTTAAATGGTACATGCCTATCATATCACTGTCCACATAGTATGGCATAAATGGCATGAATAGATGAGAAAACGTTTTTGATTTGAAGCTTTGGGAAAGAAGAGACTGTCAGAATGTTGACTCACATCTATATTCTGACAGCTATTCAATTTCTCTCTCTGTAGATTTTTTTATTATACCTTGTCTGCTGGATAGACCCAAGCAGCTTTTCTCACACCTCACTGGTTGTATCTGTTGATATAGGGAAGCATCATAGAATAGTATAGTAATTTCCAAATTTTTCTTTTAACAACCCTTTGTCTAAACGTATTATGAGGTAGTTCAAGGTATGAACAGATGAACGTAGAATTCCGGTGTTTAGAACAGGCAGATTGCAAGTGCAGAAGCCATTTACCTCCATCTTTTGAAAATCAGTTCTACTTATTTGTTTCAGTCAGGGAGTCAGTCAACAAACATTTATTTAACAATTACCTTTGCAAACATGGCCCTTGCCTGTCTAGAGTGCACAGTCTGGATAGAAAGCAGGCACTAAACACATAAGCACACAAATGAATACATAATTCACACTGAGGTAACTGCTGTGAAGGAAAAGAAGAAGATGCAGAGCAGGAGAGTAACGGGGCATTTACTTTAGGTTGAGTGGACAGGTAGGGCTTTTCTGAGGCAGTGGTGTTTAAGCTGAACTTTCAAGGAGGGTTATGAGTGGGCCCAACGGAGAGACGGGGGGAGAATGTTCCACACGGAGGATCCAGTATGTGCAAAGCCCCTGAGGGCAGATGAATTTGCTGGTATTAAGAGATTTGGGGTCAGAGAGGCCTGGCCTAGACTTGCGGTTCTGGTTTTGTGCTCGGCAGCTCTGTGACTCAGATCAGGCTACCTGCCTTCTCTGTGCTTCAGTTGCTGCAGGTGAATGTGAGGCCAATAATGTGTCCTTGCAGCGCTGTCCTGAGGATTACAGATGATTACATACGGTAGTTGTGTGTAGCAGAAACTGTATTAGCATCGTCATTGTCGTCATTATTTTTATTAGTGTACCTTTTGAAGGGTCTTTTTTATGTTGTTTTGTAGTTAACCCAGTTGTGTTTTTTACTTGGCAGGGTGAGGGGTGTCATATTTTTGGAAGTCAGAGCAGGAAATCCTCCGTATATTTTGAAAACTATTAGAATTTAGCACAGAGCAGAGTAAAACCATCTGTGCAGCTCTGTCGTGGCTGCCATCTTTTCAGGAGCTAATAGGTTTGAACATGGGACTCTAACTGAGAAACGGGTTATCTTCAAGTTTTATCCCCTCTGTTTCCACAATCTTTCAAGCACATTTCAGGGAAACTTCTTGTTTCTTTGATTCTTGCCTTGGTAACACTGGGTCAAAATCAAAACCCATAAAGCTAAGGGAACAGCAAGTGTGCAATTCTGTACTTGCACTTCTGTGTGGAAATGGGATCTCAGAGCTCAAGGACTTGTTGCCTGAGTGTGCAGGCTGACCTTCGTGGACAAGGGTCTTCAGGTCGGGCAGTGGTACTGGGGGTAAGCACTGTTCTCATGAGTACAGTCCTGCCCTTGATTTTTGTCCTGCATCTTATAATGAGACAAAAGGGCGGGAGTGGGAAGAGACATCTACTTCCTTGTTCCTTATATTGTACTCTTATGTTCTCAAAAAAAAAAGTCCTCTTGGGAATTAAAATTTTTCATGCTCTTTCACAGTAAAGAGATGAATGTGTTTCCAGAAATTATAAGAAAATTGGTTCAGTGTGTTTCATACGTGGCACTGTCTTAATTTTTAAAAGCATGGGATATTTTCTGATTTCATGAAAAGCTGTATATTGTAATAATCATATAATATATTCCACCTTCTTAATTGTCAACCATTCTTGTCTTATTCTGAATATATTTCTTTGGACATTGCTTGTCCAAGTCGATGTGTTAACAAGAAAAAACAAACAGAATCCATTACAGCCATTATGATTATCTATCACTCCCATGCTACATTCATTTATTAGTTCTTTGAACAAATATTTCCTGAGCACTTACAATGTACCAGGCTCTGAGTAGGCTTCAAGGATAAAAGGTGGGCGAGACTGTTTACTCTGATCTGTCTTCTAAGCCATAATAGTTATCAGACAGTGTTTTTTGAAGTAAAGGCATCTTTTCTTTCTTCTTTAACTGTTGGTGGTCAGCTTTCACTCTTTGTGACATTTTGGTCAATGGTCTGATGGTGTTAAAAGTGTGAGATGATGGCACACCACTTTTCTTTCTTCACAGTGTTCAGTAGCCTGTGCAGCTCCAGACATAAAAAGACACAAATATTTATTTATAATAGAAACTATTTGTCCATGTAGCATATTTTTCTGATTATACAAGATCTATATATGTATTTTATATATGTATGTGTGTATACACTGCATATGTGTACACACACACACATTATAGAAAATTGAGAAACTATGGAAAAGCCCAAGGAATAAAAGTACATGCAACCCTACCTCCAAGAGATAACCCCTACTAATATTTTGGGTTATAGTCTTCCATGTTTTATTCTATACATATGTGGTATACTTGTGTTGGGGAGTGGAACTAATATTTATTGAGTCTTTCTTATGTTCTAGGTACTATCCTGCTAGATACACATGTTTTCTCATTGAATTATCCCAACCACCCTTGGGTGTGGGGGAACAGTGTTACATCCAGTTTACAGATAAGGGGACTTGGACTTACCCATGGTCTCTCATCTATTAAGTAAGAGTTGGAGTTGCATGCATATGGATAATACATATATTTTTTTGAGGAAGATTGGCCCTGAGCTAACATCAGTTGCCAGTCTTCCTCCTTTTTTCCTTTTCTCCCCAAAGCCGCAGTAGATAGTTGTATGTCACGGTTGTATATCCTTCTAGTTGCTCTATGTGGGACGCCGCCTCAGTGGTGGGTAAGTCTGCACCCAGGATCTGAACCATGAACTCCAGGCCGCCAAAGCGGAGCACGCGCACTTAACTGCTACGCCACCGGGGGAATATTTTTAAAAACCCCTTTCTATTAAAGCTATCTTTTCATTATCTAGATAGTCCCACGTACATCCAGATGCTTGGCAGGATGAGGATAAAATTAGAAATTGACATTGTCCTAGTAATAGTGGGAGTGGGACACCTGCTTTCTAACACGTGGTTTTGTTTTTTTCTTCCTTTTACTTAAAGAAGCATTTTTTTAAAACCAAATCTCTCTGTAGCAGTAACTGAACTGGTCCAACTGTTTACTTGGAACTTCTTACAGAGTTCTGAAGGACAATTTATTTTGACATTAGGGCATTATGAACATGCGCCTGGTCCCACCTGGCGCTGTTGGAGAGAAGGGAGTGGATTTCCGGCATGTGTGAGGAGCTGCACCCAGTGAGGTGGACTCAGTACAGGGTGGCCTGTCTCTCCCTGTCCGAGGGCTCAGACGCAGCCCTGTGCATCCTGTGAACGAATTGCAGAGCGCACACGGTCTCTACTGAGCAGTTTTCCTAAAAAGCAGGATAAAATGACAGGACTTCATATCTCAACCAAAATACTGCAGTAGTAACAGGGTTCTTTTTAGCACCTATTCAGAGTTAGCGTAGTGGAAGCAGTCATGTAGCTATTCTTACAAACTGAGTTGTAAAATATAAGACTTTGGGCCTTACAATCACAGGCTGGTTTTATTGGTTCTGTTTTCAAAGCATTTGTTCATAATCATCGGACCTGAATTACCTTTCCTCTATGTGGGAAGCACCGCCACACCCCAGTAAAAGGAAGTGTGTAAAACGAGGGTCAATCTCATTGTGCTTTTGTGGATTAAAGTTTTCTCATGGAAACTATAAAGGCTCGTCTAAAAACCCTTCCATAAACTATAAATAAGCTCCTAAGACCTACTTGAATGTCTATACATTAAATGCCTAATGTACGTACAAAGACCAAAGTGAGTTTTGCTTTTCTAGGGTACCCTTCTAAAATTCCACGGTCTTTCAAAGTTACAACCACAAGGAATCCTGGATACAGGCTTCCTCTATGTGTCACCTAATTGTTGGGGTGTTGTGTCTCAGAGCATGCTGGGCATAAAATCAATGAATCCACGCATGCCTCTGGCAGTTTAGAATATTTACGACACAGAAGAATAGCAAGGTAAATTAGGAGGGAGCTCTGGCTTTGGTTTTAAGTTTCCTAGATTTTACAAGTCCAAGTCATTCCTCTGCCATCCTGACAGGGTTTAGTATTCAAAATACGGGCTTGCAGCCCTTGTGAGGGTAATCAGATATTACCTATGCTTTCATGTTTAGTTTCTTAAAGAGTTTGAAAATACACTCAATTGGAATTGCTGCTATTGCAACACACAGTTTTTGAAAATGTTACTGCCTGAGCTCTTCCAGATAATCATGACAAAAGAACTTTCCTAGGATCAGCTGTACATTTCACCCTTTAAGGGGAAAGGAACCAGTGGCTATCCAGGAGGAATGACGTTTTTCTCCTCTCAGCAAAAGCAAAATCCTTTTCTCCTCCTTTGCCCTTCTCCCAAAATATCAATACCATAAAGCAGCCCATTACACTTAAAAAAAACAAAACAGTTTTTTCAAGGTTATGAAACGTTGATATGGAGGGGGATTTGTAGTAGGAAATCTGAATGTCTTGTTATGAATATGGAGGCGGGCTTATATTTACTTAGTGTGTTATGGCCTGGACAAGAGCTTGTTTCAGATCCTTGACTCTTCAGTGTTGGCTCCATCGGGCTCCAGCAGCAGCTGAGAGGGTAATGCTGCCCACAGCTCTGCTGCGGAAAGCAGAGGAGTAATTCCACCTTCGGAGGGTGACCTGTTGGCACTTCCTCACACGTTCTCGGTATAAACAACGTACAGGGAGCGGGTTATTTGTTGGCAAGGTATATTTCTGTGGGAGGTAGGGAGCAAAAGAAGAGGCAATAAAAAGAGACTTAGATAGTTGAAAACTACAAATCTTAACGTGGCAAGCAGTTCAGAGTGTGGTAGCTGGCCAAGAGGAGGAATCTTAAGTGCACAAACACATGTCTAATCTCTAAGACCCTCCAGGTAGATCTATAGCGGGGAAATGTCCTGTGGCGTCTCAAACCTAGAGCATTCTCTAGACCCCACAGATGAACCCCCTCTGGGTTTCTGCTCAGCCTTTCTGTCTTCACTGTCCTTCTCGGCCCTTTCTCTGGTTCCTCTTCTCCACTTTTCATTTGTCTCCCTATATGTGCTTCTTTGAAGACTGGAGCCTAATCTAGACATACCATTACTTTTTGATATGCCTGATTCTCCCTGTCATCAACCCCAGGAATCTCTCACTATGGAACAGCTTTGAGGGGCATCTGGAACCATCTAGCTAGGCTTCACATTGTCCTTGTGGAGGAGAACTTTCACATCCATTAAAGCAGAGACTTCCTTGACTGCCAAATCCCCCTACTAAGCACATATCGGCCTCTCTAGAATGTGGTCTTTCTGAGAGCTGTGGAGACCACAGGCCTTGCATTGTCCATGTAAAGAGTTACTCTGCACTTGGTTTTCCCATGTGTGGGACTGATGTGCAATGTTGAGTCAGATGATTTTTCCCTCCATAATGGGAAATCTGGAATAACATGTTTGGAGACTTAGCTGTCTCCCTATCTAACTCGTTTTTGGGAAATTGGTCATGTGGTGCTAGTCTAAGGAATGGTTTTACAAACATCCTGCATGAAGTGATGAATATGTTTTCTTAAAAGTGCAAAGATCATTCTGTTCTCACAACATGATGTTAGAAACATCTTCCTAAAACGCCTGTGAAGATGCAAGGAAAGTTGCTACAAGTGGATTTGCAAATTTCCTTACCCCCAGCTGAGGGGTATTTGTGACTCAAGTGTTAAAAACAAGGGAGAAATCATATAAGCAAATTCAGTACCTACTGCCTTGGCAGAGCAGTTAGAGTGATCTTTTTAAAGTGAAAATCTGGTTGTGGCCTGACCATGGTCTCTAGATCCTGCATCATCTAGGTCCAGTCCGAAATCATGTCTCACCACCATCACCCATGTTCTCTAGGCTCCAGCCCTATCTGCTGAACCCGCCAAGCTCCACTCTGCCTCAGATCTTTTACATATGTTGCTCCCTCTGCCCCTGATGGTCTTCCCAGCCATTCTTCACCTGCTGAATTCTTCCTCACGCTTGAGGATAGAGTTTTAATGTCACTTTTTCAAGCAGGCAATCTTCTTTGACCCCCTTGTCTTGTTTAGATCCTCCACATTATGCTCCTTATTTGCCTACAGTATTTCTTCTTTAGGAGCGCTTATTTCAACTGTGAATGCGTGGCTGTCTGGATGGTTGTTTTCCATTGTCTCCCTGGCTAGGCTATAAGTTATAAGGGAAGGGAAACCTGCTTCCTTGTTTGTCATTATGTCATCAGCACCCAGCACAGAGTATGGTACATAGAAGTATCTAAATAAATATTTGCTGATGGATGAGAAGAATCGATAGATGGAAGAATGGATGGTTGGAAAAGTAGGTGAATGGAAGAATGGATGAAAGAATGCAAGAGTGTTTAGAATAGTAATCTAGAATAGTCTTTTTGTTTCTACCCAATTAGCAGTCTGAGTCCAATCACCTTAATTAGAGATCAGGAGAAATTTTCTCATCCCTAGATGCCAGATGAATCTTCCTTCTGGGTGCCTGAAAATAACATTTTTACCAAGAGAAGAGACTAAATGGGCACACTACCTTCCTGGGAATCTTTGTTTAGTATATAATGGCCCTATTTACTTTAGTCATTGTCCTGTCATGAGATTAACAATTGAAGAGAAAATACTACATCTCATTGATATGTACGCCATTTGTTGCAACTCAGAATGTAATACTCCAACATTGTGAATATTGTGAACATCGTCCTTTTTCAATGAATATAACTATAAATGAGGATCTGGGGATGAATGGACTTTCACTGATACAGTGTAAATACTGGCATTGCTCACAGAAGAAAAACTATGTAAAATCCCATACTTTGACCCATGAAATGGGTCTCGCCGATTCTTTCTAAAACAGAGAACTTGCTTTGTCCTAATGTTGTGAATGCACAGAGAGACTATATTAAAACATTTTTGTCTATACATCTATTGTATTTCTACACCATTTTATTTTATGAATAAGCCAAGGAGGAACATTTGCCTCTCATAAATCTTTTACAAGAACAATTCCAGCAAAAGAAACCACAGATGTAACTGCCAGTTTTAAATTTCTAACAAATTACTCTGCCAGCCCCATGTGAGCTTCCAAGTTGAAAGCTTGCAATACTTGGAAATTTTATGGAGATTCCTGCATTTTAGCTTTGGGATAAACTTCACCAATCATCAAATCACATTCTTATTTAAGTCTAAGCAATAATGGCGTTTAGTGCTTACTTAAGATTAACGTGGGCTACTTTGTTCTTCACTATTTTGCCCTCCTTTGCCTCCTTCCTTCTCAAACATCCCATTTTCTAATAAATTCTGTGCTTCATTGAAGGGTATCACAAACACAAACTCCTGGTATCAAATGTGACATTCATCATATAGTCTCCCCTGAGAAAGTTAATTTTTCTACCCGATTATCAGCTCCTTGTAAAGATAGGATGCATGTCACCTTGGCATGTTTCAGTGCTGGGACAGCGACTAGTGTCTTGAGAATACTCAGTAAATGTTTGTAGAATTAAGCTAAACCAAGTATCTTTTTTTGTTGTTGTTGAGTCATTTACAGTACTAATTTTGTGTCACATATTTTGTAAAATTTTGCCATGTGTATAAAACTGCCTCTTAATATAGTGGGGGAAAATAGTGATATGGAAGCAAACATATTCAAGCACAGGAACATTTTGAGATATTTGACATATATTATAATACAATTTATGGTAGACTTTGATAGGCTTTAGCAGAACATGGAATTTTTTCTCACAGACACTGATAAAGAAGTGGATAGTTAAGACACACACACACACAGACACACACACAAACATGCCATTGGGTTCAAGGACTACGTATAAAAGCAGGTACAAAGTCTCCTCTTGAATGATTGCTCTTGACTTGCAAGATCTTACTCAGGGATGTTTGTCTATCCCATGTTTTTATACTTTCTAAGCTATAAAAGTGGATTTCTATCTCACCTCATTAAATTTCAAAACATTACAGTTTGGAATTAAATAAAAATACAGAATTTGGCTTGATTTTTCAGCCTGTATTATAAATCTTACTTTGGTATCATTTTCAGTTCTCTTAATGTGCCTGTTTTTCTCCTAACTCAAAAGTCCTTAACAAACCTTTCTCAAAAAAAAAAACAAAACACTTTGGTTTCATTTATTGCATAGGTAATACGGTCACATAGCACAAAATTTAAGAGGTATAAAATAGTATATAATAAGTCTCTTTTCCTCTGTTGACCCCCATGCACCCAGTTTAGCTTCTTGGAATTAACCACTATTGACTATGACTTATATATCTTTCCAGAGTTGGTTCATGTTTACATATGCTAACACACACATACATACACATGCACATATGTGTATGTGTGTGTATTTTTTAAAATGGAACTGGTAGCATACCATATACCCTACTTTGCACTTGTTTTCACTTTATATGTTTTATCTTTTATTTAACCTGGGTCAAATATTTGTGTTTACAATGACTTTTCCGTTTGTGGATTCATGCTGTTGTCAGTTGCAAGTCTGTTCAGTTACTGTTGTATGTAACTCAGATAATCTGTAAAATGACTCTATGGGCTAAACCACCTGCAAGATTTTGTTTCCTTCATTTCGAAAATGGATAAGAATCTGGCTTCTGTCCATTGAGGGTCACAGTCTCTACGATTATCCTTATTACCAGCTTCAGTTTCTCACATGTTGGGGCAAGACTAAACACAAAACTTCTTTAGTAAGCTGCCTATAGAAATTTGGCAAAGAAACAAGAAATGCCTATCATTTATCTCTTATTATATTCCACCTCCTTAAAAAATATCTCCTTTTATTTTAGCTCTGACATGTCTACCCTACTGGTTTTAGTCAGGTTAACTCACTAATTCTTCTCGCTATCCCCATCGCAAGTTTTAGAAATTCTCAGGTCCTCTGTTTGTGTGCTTAGCATCCCATTGCTAGCCTTTCCACACATTTAGTGTATGTGCATATTACCTTATTTGTGAACATTTTAGCTTGTCCTTGCTGGACCAGAAAAAGTCAGCGATGAGAAAACATGGTTTTTTCCCTCCTTTTTATTTCTTTACCACAGAAGTTAAAAAGGTATTGTGTCACCTAATTAAGAAACTGACTCAAACTGAACGAGAGCAGAATTCTGCCTGTTAATAATGGTAATAATAATTCTAACTGTGACTCAAACTCTCTTGCAATGAGGTTCTTAGTGTCATGTATTCTGAGAGTAGACTTCTTCCATTTTTTTTTTTTTTTTGGTCCAGAAAATCCAAATTCTGTACCTCTAAGCCAGGAAGGAGGAGAAGTAGAAGAAAGAGCCATGACTTATTATCAGAAAGTCTTGATCAAGTCTAAATAGTTGCACTTAACTAGTTGTGTGACATTAGACTAGTCACTTAGCATCCCTGGTGTAGCATTGTCAATTAGTATAAGCAAAGGAGGGAATATTAAAGTGTTTATGAAATGCTTTGGTGGTTAAGATTGAGTAGGTTTTCTTTCACGTAGCCTTCATTTATTTCCCACTGATTTCTCACTTTTTCTGATGTCTTGTAATATTTGTTTGCTTGTAACACGAATCATGGTAGCCTCAGTTTTTACTCCCATGTAAAGTGGCGCTACTTGCCCTTTCCCTATCTCATAGAATTGCTGTGGAGATCAAACAAGGGTAATATTTGAGATTGCCAAATAGACTACAAAGTATTCTGCAGATATAAAATATTAGTGTACTGTTTCCTGACATGTGGACGGGAACTGGGCTCTGACTGCTTCATGTGAGCTAATCTTGTTTCCTCAATGAGGCGGAGGCTAGGCACCCCCAGAGAAGTTGGAATTGTGCTATATGCACTGCACTCATTGCATTCAATACTCTTCGGAATTAATTTGTCTGAAGCTGGTGTCATATCATTTGAAAACAAGTTTCAGTTCCCAGTCTCTTAGAAGTCATGCTTTTTTGTATTTCAAAGAGATCAGTTTGTGATCAGTGTAGTTGAGTCTGCGCAATAGACAAAATGCATTAACAGTTTCAGAGTCTCTGATAATAGAAAGGCTTTGAATTACCAAGTGGTAATTCTCCTTCAGTTTTCAATAGAAAAATGACCATCTTTCGTGCACAAAATCTGAAGACTGGTAAAAGGCTGCACAATATTTGCTTTGTCATTTACTAGGAGACAGGTCCGAGAAATACAAGTTGCAGTTCAGTGAGTTGGGGCCAGCCACAAGCCACACACAGCAATTTGATTCACTACTTTAGGGCTACCTTCCTACTCCATGGTAGATTTATAAAAACAGGAACAATGGGCATTTTATGAACCACATAGTTTCCCTACAGAGACATGGCTAAGATAGGCCTAGAGAGAAGCTGGTAATTTAGGACAATCTAAAATATTTCATTATTTTTTGAATATTTCAACCTAATGACTTCATTATCTGGAAGATTTCAGGTTTTATAACATTTTCTTCTGAATGAAAAATGTCATGATTGACTTGTGTATGAATGTTGGAGAGTATGCTCATTTTATGTGAGTCTTTTCAGATAAAGGTAAATCAGAGTTTAACATTGACTTAAATTATCAAGTTACTGAACGTTAAAATAGCTTGCAGAATATCATGGAATATATTTGAATGCTGTTGTAAATGTTATTGAGTAAATAACATAATATAATAGATATAAGAAATAGAATAGGGGCCGGCCCAGTGGTGCAAGTGGTTGGGTGCCCGTGCTCCGCTGTGGTGGCCCGGGGTTCACCGGTTCGGATCCCGGGCGCACACCGATGCACCGCTTGGCAAGCCATGCTGTGGCGGCATCTCATATAAAGTGGAGGAAGATGGGCTTGGATGTTAGCCCAGGGCCAGTCTTCCTCAGCAAAAAAAAAAAGAGGGGGATTGGCAGATGTTAGCTCAGGGCTGACCTTCCTCACAAAAAAAAAAAAAAAAATAGAATAAAAATGAAAGTAAATATATGAGGGAAATTTTACAGCAATCAATTATCCTTTTATTCAGCAAATACGTATTGAACATTTATACTGTGTATAAGCTATCTAATGTGTCTTAAGCTATCTACCCATAATTGTAAATAAGTTATGGAAGAAAAGGGATAAGAGATGATTTTGAATGGTCTATGAGTAAGGAGAAGAGTCACAACATAAATATTTGGAATTAAGGAATTA
The DNA here is from genome assembly GCF_057802395.1 of Ceratotherium simum simum. NCBI lineage: Eukaryota > Metazoa > Chordata > Mammalia > Perissodactyla > Rhinocerotidae > Ceratotherium > Ceratotherium simum. Next base: position 37,815,194 of record NC_141919.1, read on the forward strand.
TGCAAGATTCTAAAAATTTATAGTACGTAATCGAATAATTATATTTTATCTATTCAATCTGTGGGGTGTAGTGATGGCACTGAAAAACAATTCTAATGCTTTTAAAAATTCAACTCTGAAAAATTATTTTTCAATTTTTTGCTATGATTTGTGGCCAGGTGCTTTGATGAAATCTTCTATTAACAGATACTTGTTAACATTACTTCCTCCTTGGTTTTGATAATTCGCTTAAATTTAGTATCATTTTGTTCCTTATGTTGTTGAAAAGAAACCATCTTGTGTAGCACATTATGCAAAAAAAAATCACTTTATTAAATAAATTCAAGTAATGTACTGTATTCCTATTACATAAGATTTCATATTTTAACTTATAAATTGGTGTGTCCACCCTTTTATTTTGGAATAGTTAACTAAGGGCAGCCTTTAGTAACCAGGAGGAAAATATTATATTCTGAAATGAATAACTTAAATATATTTTCACTTTTATCTAACCATGTTTGTGAAGTATTCATTTTTAGTCTTGAAAGAGGCCACAGGGACATGAAGTGTTCAAACCAGGGATAATTCAGTCCTCTCTTCTGTTAGTGAAGCCAACGCAGGGGAAGGGCCAAGTTGAGTGGGACATGTCAAAATGGTGGAGACATTACCCAGCACAGGACAGTAATCCTTAGTCATCGTGCCACAGAGAAAAGCTTGTGGGTAGTGCACACAGATTGAATGCTTTGGTTTCATTTACATAAAATAATTAGAAAAAGTAAACTAGAATCATCTTTTGACTATCCGCCCATGCATAATGTTTTTGGGGTTGAGTGATTTGGCTGTCACAAAACACCCTCTTTTCTCGCAGCTTCTGCCTCTTTCTGTTGCAGAGATGTTTGGCTTTGCACCTCCTTTACGAGTGAACAGGTGTTCTACAGCAGAGTCAGGACTCTGATTTCCATCCAGGTTCAGAATCAGCAATCACAGGACTCACATTTTATCCATCCATTGCCTCCCTTCTCTCCCTTCATTTATGGTATCATGTATATTTTTATGAATCCCCTCTCGTTTTCAAAGTTAAAAAAAAAAAAAAGAAATAGGTAAGCATCACAGATGCTTCTGCTGTAACTCCATCTGGAAACCCACTTTCTAAATGAGCAAGTTGTAGATCTGGGAAGTGCACTGAGCTGTCTCGAGCTTTTCCCCCTGAGAATGTGCAGCTGGATGGGATTCTTCATTCAAAAAGAGCCAAGGAAGAGGGTATGTGCGTTGGGGAGGAGGGGTGCATGCAATGGAATGATCAATGTAGTCTGTAGGGACATGTAGGGAGAAATCTGCAAAATGTTAATCTTCTCCATCCTAGATGATTCTCAGCCAAACCAATTGTAAGTTCACAGTAGCATTCTAGAGACACTTGGAATTTGAGAAGTCAGATTTAGATGAACTTTCTGGATGTTCTTTTACCATTCATGATTTAGGAGTCCTATTTCATCAGAACGGATTCCAAAAGGCTATCTGTAGGAATATAAAGTCAAAGTCCTATTACCACCTCCTTGATCTATAGTTTCTATATTCACTTTTAAGAATCCAATATATTAATATAGATATAAGGTCTTTGAGAGCAGGAACTCTCTTCTCTTCTTATATGCCTTATAGCATAAACCTAATACTGTGATCTTTCATGAATGGGCGGATGGGTCAATGAAAGAATTATCACACATAGCTTAAAATTAATGATCAGATTTCTGTGAAATCTCATTGGCTTCTTTCTTCTTTTTTTTTTTGTGAGGCAATCAGCCCTGTGCTAACATCTGCCAATCATCCTCTTTTTTTGCTGAGGAAGACTGGCCCTGGGCTAATATCCCTGCCCATCTTCCTCCACTTTATGTGGGACGCCGCCACATCATGGCTTGCCAAGCAGTGCATCGGTGCGCACCCGGGATCCGAACCAGCGAACCCCGGGCCGCCGCAGTGGAGTGTGCACACTTAACTGCTTGCGCCACCGGGCTGGCCATGGCTTCTGTCTTCTTTTAATTTATAGATTCATACCCTTTTTCAAAGTTTATAAATGCTTAATTTCAAATTTTATATATATTTTTGAGAACTTTGTAGACATTAGGTAGGCTAATATTTTATGGAGATATCTTTGAGTCATGAAGTTGGATCAAAATACCAAATAGGATTGTTTGCTCATACCCAACAGAATCACACTGGTATTCAAAGATTGATTCATAAAACAATATTTGCTATAGATATTGTTTCATGGGTTCGGAATAAATCTGGGAACAGGAGAGGGTTGATAAAGATATGGATATTTAGTAAATATGTTTGAAGCGCTTCAGTACCTTGGGGAAAAACAATTTCAAACTTCCAAGAGCTTCTCTGCAGCTGGGAAAGTAAGTTCCTATAAAACCTTTTTCACGGTTAACTCCAAAGCACGCAGGCTGGCTCTATACACTGCACTGACTCACATCATACCCAGGGGGACAGATTCCCCTCTCTGCTGAGATGTGCCTGCAAGGATTTCCTGTGCATAGAGATGGAGTAGCTGTTGCCTTTGCTGGCAATTTCTAATCACAGAGTAAGGAGACTGCACGTCTTGAAGGATTTAGCTTTTCATCTTTAATTACCGGGGGTTAACCCATGGTGCTCCGTCATTCCTTTCTCAAAGTTCAATCACTTGTATGCCTGCTTTATAATTATTGCCATTTTCATGTACCATTGTAATTTTGATGTATTTCATTAAGTTGGCTCACTTTGTAATTCAATTAATTTAAAAGTAGATTTTATATTATTACCATAAATGGAAAGTCAGTGCCACAGGCCATAGATCAAAGGTAACTGTAAAAATACACATGAAGAAAACAGAACAATGTTCATTAAATTCTCTGTACTGTTGTCTGTCCAAGTCTCTGGGCTTGAGGTCTGTTCACTCTTTGTTAAATGGGAGATTATCAAGTGTTCAAGAAGTTCAAGAATAGGACCACCACAATGATCCATCCTCCTTCACTTAATCAGAATGATTGAAAGAGATGGAAAGAAACAAGCGTGTGATTATGTGAAGTTATTTAATACAATGTCACTATGTTCTTTCAAATCATCTTGCATACTCCACAAAACAATTTGAATATACCTAAAATCCTGCGTACCGTCCAGAGTGAGGCATCCCATGTCTTGGGAAACACTGCTCTGCAATAAAGTATTTCAGCACAGAAACTGAAGCAGCAATAATCAAGTTCCTGAGTGTATATTTCTCACATTGCTGGGATGCTAGCATCATGAGGTAACTAACTAGTTTTGAACTACATAGGGAAATATTGTTACAAATGTTCATAAACTTAAGATTCAGAATGTAGGATTATTTAAATCTAGTTAACTTTAAGGTGGCTTTAAAATATCTAAAATAACAATTTTATCTTTATTATTTCATGTATCTATATCTAAGCCATTGAAAATAAATATATGATACCTTTCTATGATATGTAATATATACACAGAATGCATATGATTATTAAAAGACTAGCTCTTTACTGAAATACTGTTCTTATATTTTAGGTAATTAATGACTGCTATTCTCAGTAGGTGTTTTGTTGAAATATTTTGTTGGTGTTTATTCCTTTAATTTCAACAGCAATTCCTATGGGAGGTAAAAAATTATAGCTGTGAGGTTCTAATAAGGATAGTAGCAGTCGGTTCAGTAAGCAAGCTATTAAATTAGAAATCAAAGTGGTTAAGAGTAAGCCAGGGGCTGGCCCGGTGGCATAGTGGTTAAGTTCATGCACTCTGCTTTGGCGGCCTGGGGTTCGCAGGTTCGGATCCTACGGGGGGCAGTAAACGAGACTCTTTGGATTTTAATCCCAGCTCTACCATTTGCTAACCATGTAACTTTGGCCAAGTTACTTAATCTTTTTGTGCCTATTTTCTCACCAGTAAGGTGACAATAATAATATTAGTGTCTACTTCATTTGTTTTACTTAAAGGGTTAATATATGCAATGTATAGAACAATACCAGGCCTGCAGTAACATTCAAAAACATTAGCTGATATGACTATGACTACTGCTACTATTCATCCTCGATGGCCTTTTGCCATAAAATAAGAAGAGAACTATGAAAGCATAAAAAGCCACACAACTACATTGAAGCCATAATCATTGTCATCCGACTCTTGTCATATTTTAGTGAGCATAAGCAATGGGTAATTTAGGTCAAACATAAAAATTCCTGATTTTGAGAACAACCATAATGCTAATTCAAGTTTTCTTGAGGGCATTATATAATGTGAAGGAGCTATTATTCATAGTAAGGCTTGAGTGATGCTCAGCACGTAGAGTTGTCTGCAGTGCTAAGCTTTATAACAGCAGTAGGACGTAGGAATTTAGAGAGTCTAGTCTGGAGACGTGCCACCATGGTGATTAAAAGCTTGTAAAATAGGACCTATGGAGGAAGGCTAAAGAAATTTGGATTGTTTACCCTGGAGGAGAAGACTTAAGGGTGATATAATGCTGTTATTGAAGCATAAGAGGGTTCTTTTTTAGATTTTCGTGGTAAGCTCTTCTGTAGCTCTCCTGAGATCCAAACAGGAGGAGGTGGTATGATAGTGCAGCACAAAGGGTTTAGGGGAGGTAAGAAAAGCTTTTCAACAGGGGATTTTTTAAATAATTTGAAAGGGAGACTGTGTGAGTTTTTTCTGGAAGTTTTAATAATAGTTGTCTGAAGGGGTTTGGTTTGGTCCCACCTTGAGGCATAGTGGTGGGGTATGTTTCTGGAGAAGGCACCTTCTGCAGATTAGTAAAGGGCTGGTGCACATGACTGACTCTCAGGAATTGCTACTTTATCAAGATAACAACTCTTCCCATCAAGAAGAATGTAAATAGTCTCAAATAGTCAAGTCCACGTGGAAGCACCGCAACCCAGGTTTATTAAGTAGAAACACAAATGTATCAGTCCTGGGGACCAAGGCTCTCAGCTCGAGCCATGACTGTGTCTCCTTGGATCCTTCTGTAAGTTTTCTGTGTTGTGAATCTAGAAATTTTAATATATTTAGCAAGTTTTCACTGAACACCCTCTATGTGGCAGTAGCTGTGCTAAGTTTTAAGGATATAAAAATAAGTAATATACATTCTTTGCTTTCAAGAAGCTCATACTCTAACTAGGTAAGGCAGCATGTACTGAACAATACAATGCAGTATAGTATTGCCTTAGGAACGTTTTTCTCTAGGTCCTAGAGGAGAATGCCTAACTTGGCCTTGTTGGATCAGAGAAATTTCCAGTGGATGTGACTCTTGATGGAAATCTGAAAAGATGAGTAGGATTTGCCAGATGGATGTAAACAAAAGAACAAAATTGAAGGAGATTCCCAGCATAAAGAAGAGCACGTGCAAAGACCTGAAGGTGTAAGGAGGAATGGATTATTTAGGTAGTCAACCGTGTGTTTAGAACTGCTCTATCAGTACAGTAGTCACTAACCACATGTGGCTGTCGAGCACTTGAAATGTGATATCTGATTAAGATGTGCCTTGAGTGTAACATACACAACAAGATTTCAAAGACTTAGTGCAAAAAAGAATGCATCTCAGTGTAATTTTTTATTTATTACATGTTGAAATGGTAATATTTTAGATGTATTGAATTAAAGAAAATATGTCATTAAAACTAATTTCACCTATTTTGTTTTACTTTTTTAAAAATGTGGTTACTAGAAAAATTTAAATTACACGTGCAGCTCACATTGGTGGTTTGCATTATATTTCTGTTGAAATGCCATGGTCTAGAATATAAAGTTTTGGCAGAAGTGAGGCAGGTGGTGGGAGATGAAGCTGGAGCAGTGTTCATAGATCAGATTACTCTAGAGCTGTAGATTTAGAAATTTTTTCTACAACCCGTAGTATAAAGTACATATTACACTACAACCTATTCCATACATACGCACACATACACGCAGAAACATGCAAAAACTACAACAAAAGGTACATAAGTTTACCCTTCTGTTTTGCAATACACTCTGATATTGTCTATACTATTCTATTTCGTTTTTTTGATGTTAGTTGAAACCCATTAAATTGATTTCCAAATCCACTACTCCACTAATGGGTCATAATTTACATTTTTAAGAACACTAAAATACAATCTTATCCACTAATCTGGGCTTTATCCTTTAGTTGCTGAAATATATATATATGTATATATATATTTTTTTTATCAATACTGTGATGTTATTGGATTTATCTTTAGAATCTCTTGATAGGTGTAGGGTGGATTGAGTAGAAGTGAGGAAATGACCAGAATGCAGACATGATGTTGAAACCACTCTAATAGTCCATGAGAAAGATCAGGAGGCTCTAAGTTGTAGCCATGTCATTGGTGGTAAAGAGAAGAGAATCAGTAAAAAGGTGATGAAGAGAAAAGGGAAAGCTATTTAAAGGTATATTATTGGGATTTGGTGAGTGAGTGGATGTGGGAGGGGAGAGCGTAGGAGTCTAGAGTTGAGCCTTTGGTTTCTGGTTTGTAGCGCTGAGATGGAGGTGGCGCCATTTGCACTGTTAAGGAATACAGTCAGATCCAGTTTGGGAAAGGTAAGGAGTTCAGGTTAGACATATTGATTGGAGGTGTATACATGACATCTAGAGTGAACCGTTGAGCAAAACCATCAGTGTTTACCCTAGAAATGAGACTGCAGGTATAAGTGGGATAACCCAAGGACAGCATGTGGAGTGAAAAGAGATTAGGGCAGAGGACTGAATTCTGAGAAATATGAACACGTGGAAAACCAGAAGAGCCAAAGAAAAGGGGAAGATAGGAGAAGTGTGGTCTAGTGAAGCCAAGGGAAGAGAGAATATCGTCATTCTACAGAGAGGCCAGTGCTGGGACAGGCTAGTCTGACGTGGTCTAGGAAGCTATTTGTAAGAGATATTTTAATAGAGGCATAGCAGGGCACTGCGGTTGGTTGAAAAATTAAAACAAAGAGAACAAAGATGATAGACTTTTAACAGTTTTTCAAGAATTTTGGCTGAGGAGGGAATGTTAAATTAAGAAAATGACGGAAAGAGAGAATGGGAATGCATGAATAAATGAATGAATGATAGAAAGTGGAGGATACAACTTTGAGCAAGTGTTTTGGCTATTATTTTTTAAATTTTATTTTAAGAAGAGAAATATTTGAGTATCCTTATAAGCTGAGCTAAATGAGCCAGTGGAGATGGAGAATTTGAAGATACAATAAGGGGAGAGGGTAATGAAGCAAAGCCCCTCAGGCGATATTGGGGTCTTACAGCTAAACCAGAAGCCATGGAAGGAAGAGTGAGGGGCAAGACTGAATAGGGAGAACTGAAGAGAGAAGGATGGTTGTGGGCATGTGTGATGGGTTGCTGAGCAGAATAGAAGGACCCCAGCCCCACCCTGGGGATCAGACACTCTGTACAGCTGCTGGCGTCAGATATATAGATGTGCCTTTCTTTAGCATCACTTATCAGCTTAGGTCCAGGGCAAGGAAGGAAAGTGGTGGATTGATTTCAGGATCAGACTCATGCCAGAGCTATAGGACCTGAGCCAGACAGGCAAGAAGAAAAGCAAAGCAAGGAGAGAAGGAGTCAATGGACTAAGGACCTTAATGAGGTCAAAGATCAAGTGCATTTGGAATAAAAGAGAAAGAGAACAGAAGGGAGAGGAGAGTGTAGTCAGGGTTTAAGTTTTTATGATCAGTTTACTGAGATAAAGTCTTTGTGGAGAATGGCAAATACTCAAGTTGATGATGATTCCATGAAAACAAGTGAGCAGGATGTAGAACTGTAATTTTTTGTTTGTTATTGGATATTTTCATGTCTAAAATATTTAAAGATTTGGTCACTCCAGAGAATATCCATGTGAACAGCTTAGAATTTGTTTGGATAACAAGGAGAACTGTGTGTGTGTGTGTGTGTGTGTATGTGTGTGTGTGTTTGTGTGTGTATGTTCCTCATTCTGTTTTTATCCATACTCCTAGCAGAGCACAAGTGAACCCATGGAGGGAGTATGTCTTGTTGAGAAGTTTTCCAGTATCAGGGTGTTTCCCCAAGAGAAGTAGATATCTGTTACAGGCATGTGCCCATTCCTCAGAGTGCAGCCAGTGAATTATTTGATATCTACATGTTCCAAGATGACTCAATTAGGGGAGCTTGGCTGACAATGCTGGAGAGATCTGGTGAAGGGTGCTAAATAATGAGATTCGTCAGACTCACTTCCTATGTGCCTCTTGCTAGAATATGATCCTCAACTTTATCTCCATTTGAGAAAAAGGACTCTGAGTTCTGTTTTACTATAGAACAAGCTTAACAGTTCCAAACCCTTGACAGTGCCAGAAACTTCCTAAGGCTCTTAGCTATTCTGGCAACTGTTAGAACGAGAACATTGCCCATCATATAGCCAAGCTTGTGTTTTATGGGTGGTCTAAAAGCCATGGGCCTTGGGAATCCCACTTTTTGCACTATTTGTCATTTTTTCTTGTTTTTCAGGGAAACATAGTTGCAAAAGCAAAAAATGGACTGACTGAAGACCTCTCAGAGCATTTTTCATTACTTTCGGTGGCAACTGGTGGTTTTTATGTTTCTTACTACCGTTATGCAAAGCATGATTTCATGTGATAGTCACATTGCTGGATGTGCAACAGCAGAAATAAAGTAAATGTGACCTTCAGATGTGAGTCACAACAGAGAAACCCAAGCGTGGAGAGTGTTACAGTGTTAGACCATTTGTCCACATCTTATAGAGGTTCCTGGATTTAAATTTGAGGAGCTAAGTCCTGCAGATATTGACCTACTTTTCAAAACTAACACAGTTTGCTAGTACACTCTGTGAGCAGTGTGTAGGAACTTAGCTATAGTGTGTTTTGTTTTGTTTTTAAATAACATGCCTTAAACATTAGTATGGCCAAAGGTTGGTCATCAGCGGGTATCTCAGAGTCTGCATTGCTCAGACAGGAAAAAAATCTGAGACCACCTGTATTTTTTATTAAAATTTGTGTAACAGTTGTATAAGGTCCACTTCTCTTTGAAGAGTTGGTAACTACTAGGCTGACGATTTTCAGTGCCTACTGAAGGCTGAGAAGGATGATGGATAGAGCAGTCTCCCAGTTCACTCTACCAGGAACTGATGTGCAAAAGCATCCTCTGGCTTAAATCCCTTCTGTTTTCCAAAGATGAAATGATATTTTTCCTTTCTAGTAGAGATTGTATCTGTTATCCATTTGCAGCTTAGGGACAATGTTAAGGGTATTTTGTGTGCTGTTCAGTTCAATGTTTATTCCCTTTTAGGAACAGAGATAATTAAGATGATATGTAGTTTGTTTCCCTTTGGGTAAGTCAGTAGACTTGTCGTCATGGTCATTGTTATCTTCATCAGTGAAGCTCACTTAAGTTCATGATGTTATAAGAGGCACAGAACAAGCACATCATGCCTGTTACCACATGTTTCCTTCTCTTCTAAATTCCAGGATTCCTTGGAACTCATGGATTAAATACACCAGTACACTATCAATTCTTCAAGGTAATCCCCAATGTCCGTGACATACAGCAATTCAGAACCTGAATTGTATGCACTGTGAGAAGGCTGTGTGGAGATGAGTGATTCAGCCCAGGTGGGTGTCCAGCCTGATGAACAGCCACATCTCAACAGTTCCACTGCCTTCTACTTGGTCATGTGAGCTCTTGTGAAGAGCTGCTCTATGAATCAATCTAGGTGATATTTATAGAACCATTAAGGATCTAAAGGGGTCATGTGTATTTTTCATTTGTATTTTACACATTTGCTGAGGAAATTACATGCCAGAGTGATATTTGCAATTGGGGCACTGGTGAAGGCCTGTGGATGGGGCCATTGTGCATGTCCAGAAGCAGTGCAATTCTGAAGAATCAGAACACTCTCTTTTCTGAGTGAAAATAAGAATACTTTCGCCCATAACTAAATCATGCTATTACATTTTAAAAACATGCATGCATATTCGATACCCATGGAACTGTCCTAAAATGAGAGACAACATGGGCTACTTGAAGGAGCCATGGTAAGGAATTAAAAATAATGGGTTCTGATTCCAATTAAGTGAGTGACCTTGAGGAAGTCAGCTTCTGGGGCCTGGGTGTCATCATTTGCTAAATAAGGAAGTCTGAGTTATAACTTCAGGATATACCTGTGGACTAGAAATTCTACATCAGAATCTTCAAACCCTATTTAGGCCAATGCTCTTAAGAGATAGCTTTGCAAAGGAGGTTACCAGCTTATTTTATGCCTGGCTCATAAAACTCTGATTTTCTTGCATTAAAAATGGTGAGGGTGCAGGAGGAAGCCAGTTTATTTACTTTTCAGTGAATGCTGTAAGTTTTTAGGTTCATTTCTCATTTCTTGGAGCATCTCAGAATTCCCTAAGAATTCCTTAAGCTTTGAGCCTTGGGGACAGGAGATTAGAAATTAAGTCCCTCTGCTCTGGTGCAGGTCCAAGGTGCCCACCAGCTGACCCTTGCCACATCTGCTCTAATGACAGGCAACTTGGGCTTCTCTTTGGCTTAACAAACATCTTTTGGAGATTCCAGGGTCACTTCCTCATATAAAACTGTAAACACAATGCAGGAAGCACCATCCAGGATGTCCATGCGCTGCCAAAGGATGCGATGCTTGGGATGGAGATGCCTATAAACAGATGTGACATAAGCAGAGAAACAAAGAGGATGTTGTCTGTTCTCAGGTGGCCGCAGAGGAGAGGGCTCAGCAGCAGTCGTAGGAGTGGGGTGAAGGGAGCTGTTGGCTTTTCAGAGGTCTTGTCTAATGCTCTGCACTTGACCCTGTGTGTTCTGGAGTTCATCCCTGGTGTGGTGCAGGGAGGTGAGCTCTGGAAGTTTCTGCTCTGCTGCTCACGTTGCATAGAGCTCAGAGATCCCTCATGTTCTCCACGGGTCAGCTGTGTTGACACAAGAAGGATTCAAGTGTGGCAATAGCTTCCTTCTTCTGTAAGCCTTCTTTTCTCTCTCGCTTTGGCCCTTTTTTCTTTGGCAAATTTTTTGGTTTCTCCACTTTGTGTTCTCCATCTTCAGAGAGGAATGCTTGTCAGCCAGGCGGAACAAATTTATTTGAAACGAATGTACATTCCTTATTTCCCTCCTTCCCTTCCTTCCTTCCCCCTGCCTCCTACGTTCCCTCCCTCCTTTCCTTTCTTCTTTCCTTCCTTTATAAAAGTTCTATGAGGGAAAAATAAACTACTTCCTCCTAAGCCCTGAAAAAAATTTCTTTAGTTTAATGGTAGTTGACATTTGTATCATTTCTTACTTATTTTAATGTAAATATTGCAGTAGCTGTTATTAAACTTATTAAAACCCCTCTAACATGAAGAAGTATGAATGGTACACATGTATTCATTTGTAAAAACTAAGCACCTGATCTGAGGTCACAGTCAATGTCAAAAGTTTTATTTGAAGCGAAAAAGACATGATCGTTTAACCTGTGTGGGAATCACTAAGGATTCTCAGGACTCGTTCCACCCTACCCCACGCTTTTGAAACTGGAGTTTGATTACTATGTAATAGAACGAGTTTAATGTGTGTAGTTTGAAGAAGTCAGTTTCAATGGCAAGATTTTATAAAAGTCAACTACATTATTTTTTAGCACACCACCAAAATCACTTAGTTTTGGCGTATACCGTAGCTGATTGCATTGATTTATCCAAGAAGAAAAATAGTTTCATTTCTAAAGGAAGAAAAGGTGAAATCATAGCCAATGTCAGAAAATGGATTAGGGAAAGAGAGTAACAACCTTGGGCCTGAGCCACCCAGGGAGGGCTGTGTGACCCCAGCAGGAGGCCACAGTGCTTCAAGCTGACCCAGCCTTTGGGGCATTTCTAAACTGAGAGCTGAGCTAAAATAGGGAAGTTCCTGCTGAGGGCAGCCTGTGTACATAAAAGGTGCTGACAGAATATTTATTGATAAGCTATTAATTAAATGCTGAGAGCCCCAAACTGGCATTCAGTTCATCTGAATTCCAAAGGAAGTAGTGTAGTGTCTACACAAATAAACCAACCTAAGTAAGGAGCAACTGAAAATGTTGCACAAGTTAACATTAATTCTGGTTGAATCCCCAATTCAAGAATGAGGATATTAATTTTTCTCTTTTATTAGGTTTCTGTTTGGTTTCCCTAAACAATGTGGCATTTAATAAATGTGTCTTCCTCAGCTCCTTCGAAACAAAGGTCTATTCCTGTGGTTTGGCCTTTTATTTTATTCCCTTCCTTTGTGTGAATAGCTGAGCCCTATTAAATCGTTGCTCAATGTAGGAAATACCTGGAATGGCTTATGAAATTTAGGTCATGGCCGTGTTGATGTCTTACCAGATTAATACATTACTCTGTTCATATTGTTGAGATCCTTTTGTAGGCTGGGCGTTGCCTTCCTTGTTGGGTGGACACAGGCAAACAACAATGACATGGTTCTTACCATTAAGGAGCTTAAAGCTTGTAGAAAAAGATAAGTAAGCAAACCCATGCCTGGTTATACAAGTGATTGTAAGTGCTATGATAGACATGACGAGGACACGGCAATAAAAAATAGCGCCTCGATGGGGAGATTGGGACAGGCCTCTCTGAGGAGTTGAGCCTTGAAAAAGAATCAGAAGTAGCCTGTGTTCGGACATGAGTGCTTTGAAGTGTGTTCCAATCAGAGAGAACAGAACATTTCAAGGCCTCCTAGGGGCGTGGACAGGCAACCCATGTTGGCCACTGTGGCTGCATCACCGGAGCAAGGATCTGGAGTTAATGGCTAGGGGACAGAATTTTGTTGAGTGAGTTGAGAGCCTTTATGGAGTGTGTGGAGAGGAGTCGGGGATGAAATGTGTTGGACTATTACTCTTGATAACGTGTGGAATGTGGGTTGGCGGAGAATAAGAGGAAAATAGGAGGGGAGTGAGGAGGCTTTTGCACCAGTCCAGGTGAGCCATTTGACGCAGTAGCGATGGGGATGAGTGGTTGAGGATATACTTGGAATTACCATTTGATAGATTGGCTATGGGCGATGAGGAAAAGGGAGGAATACAGAATGACTCCCAGGTTCCTGATATATTTAAATGGTAGTGACATTTAAATGCTGGAAAGCATGAAAGAGAAACAGTCTGAGAGGAGGAGGAGAGTGGAGATTTAGTGGTCTATTTTGGGCAAGTGGAATTTCACATGCCCGTGAAATATCCAAACAGAGGTATCAAATGAGTGGTTGGGTATAAAAATCTGAACTTCCCAGGAGAAATATGGGCTGGAAATATGAATGTGGTAATTATCAATATACAGATGGCATTTAAAGCCATGGAAAGGCATGTTTCATGTGGAGAGCAAGAGGGCAGAGAACAAAGATAGGAAGGCCCAGAGGCGAGCCCTGGACTCTCCCACATTAAGAGATCAAGTAGAAGAGGAGGTTGCAGAGGAGACTGAGAAGCAGCAGCCAGAATTTTCCCAGTGAAGAAAACTAGGAGGGAATGATATCAAGGAAGTCAAGAGTAGAAGTGTTTTGAGATTAGATAAGGAATGGTGATATTGAGATAGAGTCCAGCGACTGAAAAAAGGTCCCTTGGATTTAACAATGTAAAGTCACTGGTGACCTTGTTGAGTGGTTTTAAAGAAGGGAATGGTGGTCAGAAGCCACAGTAGAGTGGTTGAGGGACATATGGGAGGTGGAGAAGTGTAGATATCAAGTAAATGCTACTTTTGTGAGAAGATGAATTGTGAAGAAATCCAAGAAATAGAAAAAATAGCTGGGCAGTAATGTGGGACACAAGATGATTTTTGAAATGTGTTTGCCTTCAGTGAGTGAATGGATAAATAAACTGTGGTACATCCAGACAGTGGAATATTATTCAGCAATAAAAATAAATGAGCTATCAAGCGATGAAAAGACCTGTAGGGACCTAAAAGACATCTTACTAGGTGAAAAAAGCTAATCTGAAAGGCTATATACTGTTTGATTCCAACTATATGACATTTCTGGAAAAGGCTAAACTGTGGCGACAATAAAAAGATAAGCGGTTGCAGGATTGTGGAGGTCGGGGGAGGGAGAGATGAATAGTTGGAACACAGATGATTTTTAGGCAGTGAAAATACTCCATATGATATTATAATGATGTATATATGTGATTTACACATTTGTCTAAACCCATAGAAAGTACAACACCCAGAATGAACCCTACGGTAAACTGTAGACTTTGGGTGATTATGATGTGTCAATGTAGGCTCATCCTTGGTAAAAATGTACTATTCTGGGGAGTGATGTTGATAAAGGGGGAGGCTATGCAAGTGTAGGGGCAGGGGATATATGGGAAATCTCTGTACCTTCCTCTCAATTTTATTGTAAACCTAAAACTGCTCCAAAAAAAAAAAAAATAAGGCCTTAAAAAAATGTATATCTGCTGATTGAGTAGGTGGGGGAGGATGCTGAGGCAGGCGAAGGGGATAATCCTGAGAGGTGAGAAGAGATGAACAGGGATTAGCCTCTTATAGAAGAGTCTTCTCAGGATGTAGCAGGAGAAGATATGGCCGATTTGGGCCATTTCATGGGTGAGAAGTTTGGGCATCATCATCTTGGAGTTTCTGGGGTCTCAATGAATTATAGGATGTCCTCATCACGTAAAGTTGAGGTTGTGAGAAGGGTTGGAAGTAGGAGATGTGAACTGATAGAGATGATACAAAACAGTCATATAGAAGAATAGTGGGGAAGCAAGCCCACTGGAGAAATAAGAATAGTAGCATTGCTGGGCTAGGCTGCACTCGGGGCTTGTGAAGACGGAATTAAAGTGAAACCAGTACCATCAGTATATTCACAAGCATGACTCATGATATAGAATGAGAATACATTTTTTTATTCTTTATTTTTTTTACTTTTCTCCTTATTGTCCCTTTTATAGTCGTACAGTGGGGAAAGTTTTCTCTGCCACAGATAGACAACTCTGGACAATCCTTATGTCTCCTAGGGAATAGAAGGTCCTACAGTTATAGTAAGCTGAAGAACACTGTAGATTCAGAAATTAGATTGTTCAGTTCTACGTATTTGTCAATATTTCAGCCTTTCATCTTCATGCAAAGGGAACACCCACTGTGTTCTCACTCCCAGCCATGGCCTTGCTGACTCTGACTTTCAGGCTTATCCAGGGTTGGAGCTCAGAGAAAGAGGAGAGGAAAGGAGATGCAGAGGGTTTCTGCCCTGCTTGATAGATGCACTTATAAGATGGATATATATTTTGGGAGCCTGGCATATATTTAAAGCTCTATCATTTTCTCTTGGGTACTTTTGTGAATTTTCCTAGATTTTCCTTCTAAGCCCCTCCAATTGCAACTCCTGTGATGTAGGCCTGTTCTATTCCTCTGGCTACCTCTCCCCTCTTAGCTCCTAGTTTTCCACAAGTCCAAGCCACTAATATTCGCTGTGGGAATCCCATTACTTTCCCAGTTGGTCCTTACAACTACAAGCGAGAAAGGAATCAGGTCGGCACTCTCCTTCGTGGCCCATCTCTGGCCTCAGGAAATAATAATGCTCCCTTTGCTCTGATAAATTGTGGGGTAGTAGATTTCATTCAGCCACGTCTCTTTAGCTCCCACATCAAAGCACTTTATCAGCCCATCTCTCTTGTCCTCAAGGTTTCCTAGGCAGGGGTCAGAATCTTTGTCCACTGAGCCCCCATCCACAAGTGTGGTGTATTTTGAGTTCTAAGTGGTCCCATAGGAGCAACCCTCACTATTGTTGACCTGAGGGGGTGATTATCCCTAGACACCCCTTCCTTGGTGGTGGGTACTAGGCTTAGCATTCTAGCAGTTCTCATCAAACAAATCCTCTTCTTCTCAAAATGCATTCTCAGTCTTTTACTACCCTCCTCAGAGATGGGGGGTTTTTAAGTGTCATGAAATCACTTTCATTCTTTTCTTTGAAAATCTGTATTCTTCACATTGGAATTTCATTTCTATTATTTGCTGGTACATGGAGTCAAAGTTCCAATTTAATATCCTTTTAACCCATTTGTATAATGTTTCAGTGAACCTTGGTACATATCTGAGGAGCACCATGATGGGCAGCATCCAGATTTAGCTTTTTCAGGCAAGTAGTATAGGCACACGAGAGTTGGATGTGTTCCCAAACGGATGATTTGATTAAAGGACTTAGAATCTCAGCTGGACAGTAAGAATAACTGAAGACAGGAGAGGGCTGATGGGTAATGAGGAAGTGGATGGATTGAAGGTCACAATGAGGTTGAAGAATGTTGCAGTGGACGTACTTGACCAGATGAGCTGGACAGAGAGGAAATGGTGGTGAGAGCGGATTGTTTACCGACAATGGGTCAAAGGATGACCATAGGAGGCATGGCAGAGATAGAGTGGAGGAAAAGGTAACTGGTGGTCAAGTATTGAGAAGCCAGCACGATGGGTGGTTCATCTGCAGGATGTTATAATCTGTGCGATTACTGACTGGGTTGAGAATAGGTGGAAAGACTGAACCAGAAGTAAAAATCCTTGGTGAACAAGGGGTAGTGATCACAAAGTTAGCAGAAACACCAAAGAGATATGGAGTGGAGGGTAGAGTATTTGGATGGTGTGAGATCTAAAGGAGCAGTGGTTTTTGTGACACTGAAGGGGAGGATGGTGCAGAAGTGCAATGGGCGAGCTAGGAGGATACCTACAAGATGCCTCTGAAACAAAATTTTAAGATGCCATTATGCATTATGAATTGTGATTATATCCCTTTTCCTGAGTGTAGGTATCTAATACAAGACAGAAACACACACTGTAGTAGAAAGAGCAGGGACAACAGCCAGGAAACCAGATTACTACAAATTACACTGTTTCTACACATAACTGGCTGTATGATCAGGACAAGTCACTTAACTGTGAATGCCAAGACCCTACGTTGAAAGAGCATTTTACAAGGCACTTTTGTAATCAAGTTAAGTTACCATTTTATAGGAGCAACCACCGTATGTGTTAGACTTTATTTTCTCCTTTTTATAATTAGGAAACAGGCCCAGAAGAATTAAGTGATTTACCCAAATAGTAGGATTGGACTTGAATGTAGATCTTTTAGTTCCAATTTGTGTGTCATCCATTTCCACACTCTAGTCGTACTATCCTCTTTCACTTTAGACCCAGCAGTGCCCATCTAGACTAGTAAAACTTGTATTTTGAATTAAAAATATCTTCTCTCTTATTATAATTTCAGCCTTAAAAATATTTTTAACTGGAGTTTTAAAATATTTGTTAATATTTTATGTATTTGTGAGTCAATCTTTTTATATTAATGACTTATCTGGTGATATAATACCTACATTTAAACTAAAAAATATTTCTAGTTGTGCCTTCCACATACAAATTACTGGCTATCTTGATCTGATCACGCTCCTGGGAAAAAGGAAAACATTGCACAAGTTTTTAATATTTCTGCAACTTGTAACTTTGAATGTGGAGGACTTTGGGAAGAATAGTCCATCAGAATTAGTAGGCAGAGAGTTAATGTGGCCCCAGAGTGCAAAACTGCTCTTTTAATTCTGAAGACTACGGAGATGCCAGCCAATCTAATGCCTATGGGTGTACGTCCCTAAAATATATTTACTACTATTTTTTCCCACATTCAGTCATGCTTTATTGTGAAAGAGTATCTTTTTTTCAAGCTTGTAGCACAAATAATTCTTTTCTGTTGTTTTTCTGCCTTATATTACTCTCACTTTATAAAACACTCCCAATCTTTAAGAATAGTTAACCATCCCACAACTGACCTTGCACATAAGAGTACTCAGTAGTCCTATGAAACATTTAATGAGTCTTCATGAAAATTGTATGCAGGTGGATCAGAGCAAAACTCTTTAAAATGAGCAGATCTGAATGACACATTTTTGCATATTTTCATGGATCCAGTGCATTTGTCATTTGGTCCAGCTCATCTTCTTGAAGAAACTAAAATCAGGAATAGAATTTTAAAAATGAGGAGACGACTTCCTTGTTTTGTTCTTACCTCTCCCAAAGCAAAGAAGGGAAGGAGAATCCCTGATTTTTGTTTATTTTCATTTTTAATGTAATTTTAAGAGTTTAGTTTTTTAAAGATTATGATACAAGAATATATAAGTGGTATCTGCATTATTTTAACCAATTGTTTTAATACAATGAAGAAAAGCTATATTTCTGTGAAAATACGAGAGCATACTTGCCATGGATAGACTCCAGGTAAACTCTTTGAATGCACTTACAGCATAAGTACAAGGTTAAGATTATTGAAGAGTCTTTATTATATGATAAAGATTATGAATTGGTAGCTTAATGTGTATGAAACTGCTTTTACTTCCTTATGATATGAATCACTCATTTTTTTTTTTTTGTGAGGAAGATTAGCCCTGAGCTAACATCCATTGCCGATCCTCCTCTTTTTTTGCTGAGGAAGATTGGCCCTGGGCTAACATCTGTGCCCATCTTCCTCTACTTTATATGGGACGCCGCCACAGCATGGCTTGACAAACAGTGCGTCGGTCCGCGCCCGGGATCTGAACCTGCGAACCCCAGGCCGCCGAAGTAGAACGCGAGAACTTAAGCACTACGCCACTGGGCCAGCCCCTGAATCACTCTTTTGAAATGTATCTGTTGAAATAATTTTATTAGCAAAAACAAAACATGAATAAGCACATTTTCTATAATAGTTATTTTTAATGTTGAAATTGACTTCGCATTTTTTTGGACAGCGGGCTTATATAGGGCATAGCAATACTTTTATTTTGTCAAATAACATATAAAGGATAAAGGGAGTGAAATTGAATGTGTCCATATTAAATATTGAAGGAGTCGAAAATGTAAACTAAGATGGAGATTTGCATTTTGATTACTTCTGTTTACCTAGATTAACTCCCCATTTTTAGCTTCTTAAGGACACCTAAGGCACATACTCTCCTTCGTTTACCCACTCTTTAAGTGTCCTCAAACCAGATGACCCTCAAAGTTGTCCACAAATCTCTGCACCTCTGGCCTGTCTCTACATGGTCTCCTGCTGTAGGCTCAAACAGATGTTGGGCTTGTTCCTCCAGTGTCCCTCTGCTAGCTGATGCAAAGGAGCTGGCAGAAGAAGAAGCTGAGAAAGGGAAGAGTCAGAGAAGGAAGAAGAAGACGTTAAGGGACCAAAGAAGAATGTCTGGTCTCCATTATCTAAAAATCCTTAAATGAGTAAGGACTTGAGAAAATTGTGATAAGGAGAGTAGAAAAGCCCATAATTAGAAGTGAAAACCAATGTGACCAATGGTAAATGAAAATGATATGTCACAACTTATATTGCCAGGAGCTTGGACTCTGATACAATCAATTACTCAGCAAAATATTATTAGATAAAGGGTGAATAAATGGAGAAACTAAAAGCATGTCTTTACTGCAATAGCATCATAGACTGGCATATGGAACATAGGACTTGAGTCTAATAAAAAGGCTTTTTTTTTTTTTTTTCAGGATTTGGGGCCAAAGATGAAATTTTGTATCTTTCCTTTTGACTACTATTCATATGTGAGGTCTTTGGGACCACTGAAAAAGTGGTAGTCTGAGGAACCTATGAGAATTGGAATAACAGTGGTAAATGTAGGTTCAGGCTCTTTCAAAGCAGGTTTTTCTTGTATAACATCAAGTCTCAAGGTTCGAACTCTGTAACATTGAAATGATCTCTCAAGACATTCATCTAAAATTGGCTACAGTCATTGAAGAAGAAAGTTATTGTGTTAGGAAATCTTTCAATGCCAATGAGACTAGGTTTTTCTGGATGAAAATGCCCATAAGCTTGACTATGGCATACATCACCCAAGAAAAATCTATGTCTGGTTTTAATGTTGATGTTTAGCCTTTGGCGAGGTTCAAATGCTGTAGATAATTTCAGGCTTAAACCCTCGCTTGTGTAAAGCTCTGAAAATCTCAGAGCACTTAAGAGTTATATGAAAGACAGACCTGCAGTCATCTGGAATTCTGCTTCTAAACCTGGTGCAACCAGGGCTCTTTATGAGGAACAATCTGCTGTTTTGTGCCTGCTATTCAGAATTGTGTGAATAACCTTGTCCATAAGACATTCGTTTTAAACAATGTTTCTGGATATTCTGCATAACTTGTAAATATTATTTCTGACATTAACGTTAGCTTATCCCTCCACTCCCAACACAACATTCTTGCTCTAGCCCTAAAAATTAGGATATTTATTCTTTTTTTTAGGTTTATTACCTTAGAAAACATTTTGCCCCAATTCTCATTTCTGTAGACCTAGAACACGATGGTAGTCCTGCTTTCTCTGTATTCAGAGAATTCTGGATAGGAGTCAGTAAAGGTGAAATAAAGCATTCTGAAAATTAAGGGAGGCTGATTAAAAAATTTACAATGGAACAATACTTGCCTCTGATTACTAAGAAGGAGATGACTTCTCTCCTCCCATTTCCCATAGTAAACAAGCTTCCTACTTCCCAATCCACTTCACAAAGTGAGCTCCAATTTCTTGCCTTAGCTAAACCCAAGACTCTTATCTTGGAACACTGCTTCCCATACAGATTAGGTGAGTGTGATCTATTCTTTGTAATCGGATTAGGAGGTGCTGATGGAATTCTCCTAGCTTCTCATTAGTGTTCAATTTGTAGTCACATCTGAAGCTGTGAAGAGAACCAATCAATTACAACATACAGCTCAAGCTGTCTTTCTCCCTCCCTCCCTCCCTCCCTCTCTCTCTCTCTCTCTCTATCTCTTCCGTCCTCCTCTTGCCTTCCTTTCTTCCTTCCAAGTGCCAAACACTATTCTAGATGTTGGAGACAAAGAGTGAACGAAACAGACAAAAGTACTTACCATCATGTAACTTACGTTATGGTGGAGTGAGGCAGAAATATACACAATTAACAGGTACATTTTGTCATGTGATGCTAAGCTTTAGGGATAGAGCAGGCAAGGGACATAGGGAGTGAAGGGAGAAGGACTGCAATTTTAGATAAGGTAGTTGGGTAATAATAATAATCTGACATTTGAACACACTATGTAGGTATCTGGAGGAAGAGTGTTCAAAGCTGGGGGAACAGCAAGTGTCTATATGCTGAACCAGGAGAATGCTGGTATGTTTGAGAAAGAGCATGGAGGTGGTGAGACTGGAGTAGAGTGACAGGGGAAATGAATAGGAGAGGTGTTGAGAGAGGACCAGGTTATATAGGACCTTGTAGACTTTGTTTTTACTCTGAATAAGATGATAGCCCTCTGGAAACAATAGAGGAACTAATGCCCCCACTGCCTGGGTTTGAATCCCAGCTTTGCCACTTACCAGCTGTGTGGCCTCGGACGCAATACTTAACCTTTCTGGACCTCAGTTGCCTCCATTGCAAGTAGGGATGATAATAGCACCTGCTTCATAA
The DNA here is from genome assembly GCF_057802395.1 of Ceratotherium simum simum. NCBI lineage: Eukaryota > Metazoa > Chordata > Mammalia > Perissodactyla > Rhinocerotidae > Ceratotherium > Ceratotherium simum. The sequence goes on from NC_141919.1 coordinate 37,836,544, forward strand.
AGTTGTGATAATGAAATGACTTAATATAAGTAAAGCACTTTGTACAGTGCCTGATACAAAATAAGCATTATATATGTGTTGACTAGCTGGTTGGTCATTGGGAGGCTCACTCTGGCTGCTGTTTGGAGAAATGACTATAGTGGGATCGAGGGAAGGTGCAGGGACAGTTCTTTGGAGGCTATTTGAGGAATGCAGGCAAGAGATGACCGTGGCTCAGACCAGGGCAGTAGCAGCAGAGGTGGTGAGAAATGGTCAGACTATACATATATTTTGAAAGTAGCCTCAACGAGATCCGCTGTCAGATTGGATGTGAGGCGTGAGACGAAGAGGAGAGTCAAGGAAGCCTCCAGGGCCTTTTCCCTCAGCAAGATGTCACTTACCAAAAGGGAGGAAGAGTCTGTGAGAAGCAATTTCTTTGGAAAGTCAGAAATTACATTTTTAGGCATGTTAATTTTGATATACCTATTGGTCATCTAAGTGGAGCTGCCTGGGCAGAGGCTGTCTTTGTTACGGAGCAAAGCAGGCGTCAGATGGAGTCTAGACTGAAGGAACAGCAGACCTCCCCAGAGGGAGGGACCACCAAATAGAGGAGGGAAGCCTTCAAGCATTTGGGAGTTGTAATTAGAATTTGGAGGAATGGAGCCTAACCTTAAATAAAACAGAATGACCAATGACTTGAGTTCTATTGCCTGCGCTTGGTATAAAGGAATTTATAATGAATAAAAAAGCAAAATAAACAGCCAAAATCAATTTAAGAGCCATCACATAATCCTAAATCTCCTTAAAATTTAGATCAGAATCTCCCTAATGCTGCCTCTCTGAATTCCATGACTGTGATAACTGCATTCTTCTATCTTCCGGTTTATTGCTGTAAAAATAAAACATACTATTAAGCAGTAAGATAAGAACTTGTACTGTACACTCTGATACACAGCATATTAAATACAATCTCAAGTTATTGGTAACTGTGTTGCTTTGGTTAATTGATTTATGTGTACTTTAGAAAGCTTTTAAATGATTTTATACAACAAGGATGGTTATAGTTGATTAAAATACTATGTATGACTATATCTGTAGAAAGTTGGGCATTGGCCCTTGATTAGGGAAGACTAAGTTATGTTTTAATTTTTCAAATATGTTAGCTCTATCTTTTTTGTTTGATTTCAAGCATTTTGAAAACAGTGAATATTTCTTCTTAAGTTCTTAAGAATCTTATGATCTATTCAGGACTTAAGATTTTGATGACTGATGATTGCTGATTGCTTGCAATTTTAAGAAAACTCACACTGGCCTATTATGTAACTCCATAATCAACTCTTTTTTTGTAAAGGCATCTCCCAATCAAAATTCTCACGGGGTTGAGTTAATTTTGTTATTAGGGATTTAATTCTTGCTTTGCTTGATTTGGGTTAGATAGCCACTTTGTTGTATAAACTTTATTTTTTTTGATTTTGTATTCCTCATTTATCACACACCATAGTTAATTTCAGTTATAACCCTCTCTTCACTCCCTCCCTGAATACTTTAAGGAAAAAAAGGGCTTTCATCCAGAAATTTTTTATGCTTCATTTCATCTCAAAGCACTATCTTCTGGAAAGTTTTGGCAAAATATATTTACCAATGGGTATATTTTACGGAGGAAAATAAACTTTCCATTTTTAAAGCAATTAAGTTTTGTACATGGGTAACTCTTGAACTGATGAACTGTAGATTGGAAATACCCATGTGTTTAGCTAGTTATTTAATGAGGAATTCTGGGTCATTTAAGGTGGAAATAATATGAAAGTGGTGAGTTCTACAAATCAACCTGACGTCACATAAATTAAAAATTTCTTTTACATATATCTTTATAAAACATAATTTATTATTAATAGATCTAGAGCTGTATTGCTATGTAGTTTTAGACTTGCATTTTATGATAGAAAATTTAAAGTAATGTAAAATGGTACAGCTGCTTTGGAAAATGGTATGGCGGTTCATCAAAAAATTAAACATAGAATTGCCATGTGATCCACTTTACCATAGCAATCCACTTTTGGCTTTATACCCAAAAGTTCACACAGACTCAAATAGATATTTGTACATCCATGTTTATAGCAGAATTATTCACAATGGCCAAAAGGTGGAACAACCCAAGTGTCCATCAATGGATGAATGGATAAACAAAATACAATATATATACACAATGGAATATTATACAGCTTTAAAAAGGAAGGAAATTCTGGCTCAGGCTACACTATGGATGAACCTTGAAGACGTTATGCTAAGCGAAATAAGCCAGACACAAGAGGATAAATATAGTCTGCTTCCACTTATATGAGGTAGTCAAGAATACTAGAGTAGTCAAATTTGTAGAGACAGAGAGTAGATTGGTAGATTGGTAGTTGCCAGGGCCTGGAGCCAGGGGAATGGGGAGTTAGTGTTTAATGAGTATGGAGTTTGGGTCAGAGAAGATGAAGAGTTGTGGAGATGGATGGTAGGGATGGTTGCCCAATACTGTGAATGTACTTAATGCCATAGAACAGTACACTTAAAAATGGTGAAAATGATAAATTTTATTTACGTATATTTAACCCCAATAAAAAAATTCCTTGTAAAATAAAGCCTACTCCACCCTTCTCCAGCCTGACATTTAAAACCCTTTCCGAATGTATCTCTACCTTCTTTCCTTCGTGTCCCTGGGATGTGAAGATCATTTTCCTGCTATTCCTCATAACCACGTCACCTTCTCCTTCTCTGCTTGTATACACCTAGAATATTCTTCATGTCACTTCTCTCCCTTTCCTACCCTTCCAGGTTCTTCTCAATGCCACCTTCTCCATTGAGCTTTACTCTCCAACAGGAGAGAATCTCTTGTTAAGTAGGTAACACTCTCTGTGTATATAGATACACAGAAACAGCCAGTCAATTATTGAATATAATTGATTATCAACCATTCTCCCCACTGTATGGTTTTTATGTTTAATTTCTTTGGTGTCAGATAAAATTTTTCACTTTAAAAATGGTGGCTTCTATAATGATTAAATGGTCTCTTACCTATCTTATTGTCGTTAGTGTCCTATAGTAAGTGTCATGACAGTAAATTATCATTCAGATTTTTTAAAAAAAGGAACATTAAGGAGGCGAGTCTTTGAATTAATAAACCTACACAGAGCCTTGAATTCTACCCCTGCCTCTGGCTGTGCCTCTTGAAGATCTATGCACCATTTAACTTCTTTCATCCTGAGGTGTTTCTCTCTGTGAAATCAGAATCTTCCTTAAACTATGAGAATAAGCTTTCATCATCAGACAGTGTTTAGCACACTATTTAAAACATTAGAGAATCAAAGGTATTTTGCTCCTGATCCCAGGATCAGGATTTGTTGTTTATTAGCTGTGTAACTTTGTCCAAGTCACTTAATTTTCTTGATTCTCTGTTTTCTCACTTGCAAATGAGAATGGCTGCCACAAGACGCTATAGAACAATTTGGCTAACAGTGATTTGTAAACACAACGTGCTATAAAAAAGTAAATGAGCATTATAATTATTAAGGTGTGGCCTCATCTATCTAGTAGAGAAACAGTACTTGGCCTAAAATGATAAATGATAAAACAGAGCTCACAGAATACTGTGAGTTGTGTGAATAGTAAGTGCTGGGTTGGTCAAAAGAAAATCATAAAGGTCCAAGAAAAGCTTTTTATTTTAAGAAATATCATGAAATCCTCTCCTGATTGAGTTCTATGGAAATGGTCTGTGTCAGTTTCTAATCCCAATTTGATATTTCACCTGATATTTTTGTTCATCTGTAGATATTCCTGGGATAGCTATTCCCCAACCAGGTTGGGATTACCTAGGGAAATAATCATTCAAAAGTGTTGACTGGGCATTGTGTATGCTTGAGGCTTGGCTCTAAGGACCATGAGATGCATAAGACATTGGCTTTACCACATGGATCTCCCAGGACAGTTGGGGAAAACCAACACATAAAGAGACAATTACAGTTCAACATAACATGTGCCATAATACATGTTGGCACTGAAGGCTGTGAAAGCAAAGGAGAAAGAGAGAAAGAGAGAGAGAGAGAGAGAGAGAGAGAGAGAGAGAGCGATTATTTCCCTAGGGAAGCCTTCACGAGGAAGTGACATTTGTTTTGGGTCGTAAAGGATGAGTGGACCTTGTCAGGCAGATGACAGTGGCAAGTCCTCCTAGGCAGAGAAAATGGCTTAAAGAACAGAGTTGAGTAAGTGAAATGTGTGTATGTGTGTGTGTGTGTACGCGCGCATGTGTACATTTGTTCCAAAGTCAAACACAAATAATTTGGGGATTATCTGCTGTCTTTGGTCCATACAACTACTTCTTTTTTCTTAATGTGGATAATTGAGAAATCGCTCTAATGACATAGGAGCTTTTAGAGTAAACTTTTATGCCTGGCATTTGCACTTTGAATTTTCCCAGTCATTCCCCAATGCTCCTGGTCCAAGGGGGCTCCTAGTAAGGAAATTTTCATTTGCTCTAGAATCCCCAATTCCACCTCCCACAAAGATAGTCTGGTCAGGATACTTTGGGGCCACCAACAGAATAGCAAGTTGCCAAAATAAATGTTTTCCATCAAGATTTCACACTTGCACTTAATGAAATAGACGTTTTCCAAACTGTTTCTTTAGAGCTAAGTTTTTCTTTAAGATTTGTAATGAAAATATTTCATGACCTGTTGACATATTCATATGGTGATTTTCAAAAGGCAGATTTCATTTACAAAATGGACTTGGCAACAAGTAGGAATATCTGAGAAGTTGAATGAGGCTGTTGACAGGGAAAATTAGGACTGAATCATAACTGACATTGTTTTGCAGCTGTGCCATTTTTTAAGACTGACCAATGGGACAGGGTTTATAGAGGCCTCATGGCAATAATGTCAAGATTGGCAGCTAATGACCATTCGTAAGGGAGCTGCATAGGTAGTAGCTGACAAGTACAGAAAAATGAGTTCCTGTAACTGATTTTCCTTAGTGAATGCCAAAAGAGAAATTATGCCATTTAGAAGAAAGATAGTAAAGGATAAATTCTGTAGTATTTTTCAAAGGAGCAGATTTAAAGTCAGAAAATTTTCTTTGTATTCTGTCTTCTATATTTTCTTTACCTTGTGTTATTCAGTTAGCTCTTTCACTAGTTGAACTAAATGACTAAAAGAGATCTAATTTAAATTTATAGTCGCAATGCAGTTTGGAGTAGAATATATTCTTTGTTCCCTCCAGTAGTTGAAGATTAACAAAGAGTGTTCAAAATCAGATGACACCAGACAGCACTGGAGGGCCGGCCCGGTGGCTTAGTGGTTAAGTGCGCGCGCTCTACTGCTGGCGGCCCGGGTTTGGATCCCTGGCACGCATCGACTCACCGCTTCTCCGGCCATGCTGAGGCCGCGTCCCACATACAGCAACTAGAGGGATGTGCAGCTATGACATACAACTATCTACTGGGGCTTTGGGGGGAAAAATAAATAAAATTATAAAAAAAAAAAGACAGCACTGGAAATAGTTTTAAAAATTGATCAGTTTCAACTAGTCTTCTAGGTTTATGAAATTTTGTAATAGATCTATTCTCATTTTTCTAAGTTTCTGCTCCCCATATCATTAGGCTAAGAAAATATAAGAAAAGTACAAATATTGTTACTTAGAGCTCCCTAGTGATAAATGTAACTATGAAAATCTAATAAAATTCTTTAGGAACTGAGAAATGGGCACATCTCAAGTTTTTAGCCATCCCTGGAAATTGCATCATAAGATTTGGAAAGAGTGTGAGATTTGAGCTTTGGTCTTGGAAGAGAAAGAAATCACTTTTCAGTGAAGAAGAGACCACAGAGGGCTTCTTGGTGAAAGTGGTATTTGAACTAGGTTTTACATAGAGGGTAGGGCTAGATGATGGTGGGGTTCTCAAGGGAGAGAAATATGGGAAGGTCATTGTGCAATGGGGTACCTCCAAGAGGAAAGGAAAAGAGGTAGGTAATTATAAATCATGCAGGGTGGGTGGAAAGGTAAAAAGGTCCCAGGTGGAATTCCAGGTTTGGAAGTTGATATAGTATTTTATTTTGTCAGACACTGGGGAATCATTGAGAGGGTGGTTTTCATTGGATAATGTACCCAGAGTAAATTTCAGAAGTTAGAAACCGGAGGCCGGGAAAACTATGAGTAATAGCTACCATTTTTGATTGCCTATTAAATACCACTCACCGTGATACCAAATTTGGATGCATTTTTTAAAATCCTTTAAAGAACTTGTTTTAATTTTACAGATGATGAAATTAAGTCCCAGAGAGATGAGATCTCTGTTCTATGGTCACTCAGGAGGTAGGTGACAGGCTGAGACTAGACAGCTTTATTTGACTCCGTCACCATGCCCCTGACCACAAATATACTACCACTATGTGAGCTGCTTAGCTATGAGCTTGGTATTATAGAGTTCTCTGCCTACTTTCTTTTCTTCTTCCCCCATATACTTTTCACATATGCATTTTATTTTATTTTCTCTCCACCTGATTTTTTCCCAGCTTCATTGAGATATAATTGATAACATTGTGTATGTTTAAGGTGTACAATGTGATGATTTGACACATGTACATGTGAAATGATAACCACAATAAGGTTAGTTAACAGCTCCATTACCTCACATAATTACCTTTTTTGTTGTCACATGTTGTTGCAAATGGCAGGATTTCCTTCATTTTAAGGCTGAATAATATTCCATTGTGTGTGTATGTATGTATGTATATACATATATACACCACATTTTCTCATCCATTCATTATTGATGGACACTTAACGTTGTTTCATGTCTTGGCTATTGTAAATAATGCTGCAATGAAGATGATGGTGCAGATATCAATATCTCTTCAAGACAGTGAATTAGTTTCCTTCAGACACATGCCCAGAAGTGGGATTGCTAGATCTCATGGCGGTTTTATTTTTAATTATTTGAGGAAGCTTCATACTGTTTTCCATAATGGCTGCACCAATTTACATTCCCACCAACTGTGCACAAGTGTTCCCTTTGCTCCACATCCTTGCCAACACTTCTTATCTTTTGGCTTTTGGCAATAGCCATTCTAATGCGTATGAGGTGTCATCTCATTGCAGGTTTGATTTGCATTTCCCTGGTGATTAGTGATGTTGGGCACCTTTTCACGTACTTGGCCATTTGTATGTCTTCTTTGGAAAAACATCTATTCAAGTCCTTTGCCCATGTTTTTAGTTGGGTTATTATTATTATTTTTTTGCTATTGAGTTATATGTGTTCCTTATATATTTTGGATATTAACTCCTTATTGGATATGTGGTTTGCAAATATTTTCTCCCCTTCCATAGGTTGCCTTTTTGTTTTGTTGATTGTTTCTTTTGATATGCAAAAGCTTTTTAGTTTGATGTACTCCCACTTGTTTATTTTTGCTTGTGCTTTTAGTGTCATATCCAAAAAAATTCTTGCCAAGACCAATGTCAAGGAGGTTTTCTCCTATATTTTCTTCTAGGAATTTTACGGTTTCAGGTATTACTTTTAAGTCTTTAATCTAATACGAGTTAATTTTTGCATGTGGTATAATGTACGGGTCCAATTTCATGCTTTTGCATGTGATTATCGAGTTTTCCCATTGACTAGTCTTGGCTCCCTTATCAAATATTAGGTGACTATATATGCAGAGGTTTATTTCTGGGCTCTTGATTCTGTTCCATTGGTCTATGAGTCTATTATTATGCCAGTGGCATACTGTTTTGATTATTATAGCCTTGTAATATATTTGGCTTCTTTGACTTCTATGGCTTCTTTGGCACAGCATAACATTTGTGGACATTGTCTCTATCAGTATTGCTATGTAGCGTTCTGTTTCAGGCAAATATCAAAATTTATTGATCCAATCTAAGGGGTGTGTTGTGGTATCTCATTGTGGTTTTAGTTGGCATTTTCCTGATTAATGATGCTGAGCATCTTTTCACATGAGTGTTTGCCATTGGCATATCTTCTGTGAGCCTTCCACAATTTTTTTTTTTAATTTAGTATTTGTTTTCCTATTATTAAGTTGTAAGAGTTCTTCACATATTCTGGATACAAATTCTTCATCAAATATATTTTTACAGTTTATCTTTTTTTTTCTTTTATGGTTAGTGCCTTTTTTGTGTACTGAAAAATCTCTTCGCACTGCAAAAGTGGTAAAGAATTTGTCCTATACTTTTTCAGAAGTTTTATTGTTTTCACTTTTAGATTTAGGTCTGTGACCCATTTTGAATTAATTTTTTTATATGATGTAAAGGTCAAGGTTTATTTTTTCCCCAGATTGATATCCAATTTTTACTGAGTTTATTGAAAATATGATCCAGTCTCCTATTGAATTACATTAGTGCCTTTGTCAAAAATTGTGTGGGTCATTTCTGGAATCTCTTTTGTTCAATTTATCTATATTTTTATCTTTATTCTAATAACAAACTGACTTGATTAATATCATTTTATAGTAAGTCTTAAAATCAGGTAGTGTAAGTCCTCCAAATTTGTTCTTCTCTTTTCAAGATTATTTTAACTATTCTAGGTCCTTTGTGTTTTCATATGAGGTTTAGAATTAGCTTGTCAATTTATGCAAAAGTCCTGCTGAGATTATAATTGGGATTGCCTTGAATCTACTGGTCAATTTAGAGGAAAAGGTATTCTTAATATCTTTGGGTGTTTCAATTCATGAATGTGATGTATCTGTCCTTTAATTTGCATTTTTAATTTCTTGTAGCACTATTTTCTAGTTTTCAGTATAGAGAAATTTGACATCTTTTGATAAATGTATTCCTGATTATTTATCTTTTTTGATGCTATTGTAAGTGGTTGTGTTTTAAATTGAGTTTTCCAGATGTTGCTAGTCTAGATTTGTGTATATTGACCTTGTGTCGTGCAGCCTTGCTGAATTAGCTTATTAAATCTAATAGTTTATTTTTGTAGATTCCCTATTTATTATGCAGGGAATATGTTATTTATGTAGACAATGATGTTATCTGCAAACAGTGACAGTTTAACAACTTCTTTTCCTATGTATGGGGCTTTTATTTCTTATCTTGCCCTATTGCATTGATTAGACCCTCCAGAGTACAATGTTGAATATTAGTGGGGAGAGTAGATATTCTTGCTTTGTTCTTTATCTTAGGGAAAAGCAGTATTTCATCAAGCACGGCATTAGTTTCTTTGTAGACTTATCAGGCTAGAGGAAGTTTCCATCTATTCCTAGTTTGCTGAGATATTTTTCATAAATACGCATTGAATTTTGTTCCTTTTTTTTCTGTAGCTGTTGAGGATATCCTTTTGTATTCTGATAATATGGTGAATTATCTTAATTAATTTTTAATTATTTTAATTGATTTTGTGGATTCCTGAGACAGAACTCATTTGGTCATGATGTATTATCCTTTTTATATATAGCTAAATTCTATTTTCTAATTTTTGGGAGAATTTTTGCATTGATGCTCATGAGAGGTATTGGTCTTTAAATTTCATTTTTTATAATATGTTTTTCAGGTTTTGGTATCAGGGTTTTCCTACTCCCATATAATGAGTTGGGATGCATCCCCTCCTTCTCTACTTTCTGGGAGCACTTATATAAAACTTAAATATATTATGAAATTCACCAGTGAAATAATCTGAACCTGGAGTTTCTGAGGTGAGCTCTTTGATTATTAGTTCAGTTTCTTTAGTAGACAGGGCTCTTGATATTTTCAAAGTATTTTGTGTTTTATCTTTTTCTTTCTTAATTAATCTTGCTAGGGTTGATTAAGTTTAATATTTTCAAATAATCCACTTTTGGTTTTAATTTCTCCATTGTTTTCCATTTCATTGAGTTCTCGTCTTTATTATTTCTTTCCTTATTTTGGTCATAATTTGCTCTTTAAGTATTCTTTCTAGCTTTTTCAGGTAGAATCTTAAAAATGAACATGGAGATCATTGATTTTAAACTTTCTTTTCTAATATAAGTATTTAAAGCAGTATTTTTTTCTACATACGGTTTTAGCTATGTCTCATAGGTCTTGATATTTTCCATTTTCATTAACTTTGAAATATTTTCAAATCTCTCTTGGGAATTCTTTTTTGACCCATGATAGAAGAGTGTTATTTAATTTCCAGATATTTGAACATTTTCTAGATACCTTATTTTTATTGATTTCTAATTTAATTCTGTTGTGATCAGAAAATGTATTAAAACTCATTTGAGAACTCAGCATGTGGTCTATCCTGGTGTACTTTCCTGGGCAAGCCTCATATAATCTCTCTCTGCACATGCACAGTCTAGCCCTTGGCCAAGAACTCAAATGGAACCCCCCCCCCCAACACACACACACAAACACACATTCACAGAATTCTGGGCACCTTCTTTGTATCTCTCTCTTCTCTCTGGTCTTCTGCTCTAAAGATTCCAGCCGCCTCACCTACTTTGAGCTCTGATCTATGCCTTCTAATCTCTGCAGGACCACAGCACTCAGCTGGGACTCCAGCTCACTGAACTGTAATAGGGAATTGAGAAATGTCCCTAGACAAAGATTCAGGTCAATTCTGGGGCTCACTGTGTGAGCTTCTCTTCTCTCAGGGGTCACAATTTTATGCTGTCTGTTGATTAATGTCTGAAAATAGTTGCCTTATATATTTTGTTCAGTTTTATCATTTATGGTGGGAGGACTAATTCATTTATTCCATCACGCCTAGAAGTAGAAGTCCATTCCATGAGTTCTTGCATGTCGACAACAGTTTTCTGTGTATGTATCCTTTATATTTGGAAGTCAGTTTTGCTGGATATGAAATCCTTGGCTCACATTCTCTGTCCCTGAGTATTTAAATGTGTTCCTCCATTTTATTCTGGCATCCTGTGTTGCTCTTGAAAATGTCTGATGATAATCTAATTTTCTTTCCCATATAAGTCACTGGTTGTTTTTGCTTTGATGCCAAATGGATTTTTTTTTTAACTTAAAGTCTAGTAATTTCACTAGAATATGTCTTGGTTTTGATCATTCTGGAGACTGATATTCTGCAATATGGGGTGTGTTTTTTCAATAGGAAGCTCCCATATTTTCCCTTAATTTTGGGAACCTTTTTTTTTTTTTTAAGTATGGTTTTAGTATTTTTTCTGTTCTCTTGTAGTTTTCTTCAGGGACTCATATTATCCATATTTTGAATTTTCTTTGCTCATTTTCTCTTGAATCTTTTTTCTTTCTTTCTTCCTTTTTCATTTTTAAAGTTCCCTCCTTTTCACCTTCCATTTATATTAAGGCGTTATCTCTGGTGATCATATGTTTGTATTCCTTCTAGTTTAGTTTCATTTCTGATATAATTTGTCTTATATTTCTAATTCTTTTCTGATGTAATCATTTCATTTCTAATTTTGACTTATGTTATCCTTTGTTTGACTTATGTTATCCTTCATAATATGCTTTAGACTAGTTAAATAGATAGCCTAGTTAGTTAAATAGAATGCTACAGTTTTACACTTCTCTGTGGATATGTCTGAAAGACATATTTTCTTTGTCTGTAGGAGTGTCATTCAGTTCCTTTGTCCTTTTTTTGTTTTAATAACTTTGCATGGGAGTTGACCTCAATATTTTTATGTTACTCATTTTTATCTGAAATTTGTTTCCCTGAACTTTTAGAAGGAGCATCAGGGTAGTTTTTCTAACTTCACAGAGCTCCATCTTCTGTTACTTTTTGTGTGTTATTAAAAAATATGGCAAAACTACAAGTGAAAAACTGGCTTTTTAATGAGACATCAGGACTAGTGAAACTGATTTGGGAGTTATTATAGGTAATATCTGAAATGTTTGGGAGGGATGAGATCTCCAAGGAGCAAGTGAAGGAAAAGAATAAAGGTCCAAAAACAGGAATTTCTGAAAATCCACACTTTTTGGCAAAAGAAGAACAAAAATACTTGAGAAAGAAAAAAGGTAGTCCTAGAGTTAAGAAGACAAATGGGATGGTGCCTTGGGAGTTAAGAGAAAATTGTGACTAAAAGAGATGGCAGCAGCATTTAAGGACATAAAACAGGTTAATAAAATTAGGACTGAGTAAAATCACTGATACCGTTGATCAGAGAAGGTAAGAGTAGCAGATGTGAAACACTCACTTGACACATTTAGGGGTGGAGAGAACAAGGAAGCAGTTAACGTGAATGGTAGAGTTGAATAAAGTCTTTTACTCCACGATAATTGTGATCTGATTATGTTTGAAGCCAAGAGAAAAAAAATCTGTGAAGACAAGAAAATTGAAGATGAGAGAAGATAAATTGAAGAGAGAAGGTGAATGGGAAACATAGGAAGCATGAGGAAATTAAGGGGAATTTCTTCCTGTGAAATAAGAGGAAAAGAAGAAAAAATACATAAAGGATGATAGAGTCACAATTAAGAAGGCCAATAAACATATTGAAAGATGCTTAATCTGAAAAAATAATAGGTGGCATCTTGTTTTCTGACATTTTCTGACTCTATTCCCCCCCACCACTTTTTTCTGTACTTTCTCTTTCCTTCATCTTTGTTTTCCTTTTCCAGCTCAATTTTGATTCCACTCCCAGTAGTTTCTTTTCAGTGAGGGCCCCTTGTACTCACCTTTTATTGGATTGGCCAAACCCCTCTCAGTTTCAGCTTCTGTTCTGAAATTGGCCTGCCATCTTTTACGGTAAATACCTGTTGGATATTTTGGGATTCTTCTCTTCTCTGTTCGAATATCCCATGCTTTCTCTCTGCTCTCTCCCACACAAACACTGATACCATGCCAGATTTTTACTATTGATGGCTTGTCCTCATCTGCTTGTAGTTGGGGACTCATGGAGATACCTTGTCACCTACTTTTGTTGTTTATGTTGTCTATGTGATTTATTTTCCCTTCTTTCCTCCCTCCCTTCCGTCTTTCCTTCCTTCCTGCTTTTTAGATGCATTGTCTTTTTAAGACCACCGTGGTTTCTGCCATCTTTCCAGAACTCTTACGTAGTACTTTTATTTAAAAATGGATTCTAACTGAAGTCAAATACAGAGAAATGCGTTAAATGTGGACTATGTTTCTTGAAAAGTTTGAAAACCACTTGCCCTAGGTAGCACAATACCATCAAAATATCTGCTGGTTGAGCCACTTCTCAGGGCTCCTATTCTGGTCCAGCATAGGTCCTGGGAAAGAGGATCATTCTGAACTTAGATGTAAGGGCAGAGGATAGGGGGCTAAGGGATGGCAGAGCTAAGGAAACGTAGACAGTTATTATAGGTAGGAGTGAATGGATGTGCTATGTTTAAGTAAGAAGGCATAGTTGAGAATCCACTGATCAGAAAAAGAAAGGAAGAACTAGCTGGCCCTTAGCTCTTGTGCTGATATGAAGGGCTCTCCATCCTGACTCTAGATTAGGGGTTGGGGTTCCTTGTCTCACACTGGTGTTTATTCCTGGTAAGAAGTTTGGTTCTATGTATAAGTTACGTAGTGGTGATAGAGAGGTCAGAGGCACATAAGCAAAACTTACTGTAGTTAGGGCGGGGACAAAAATTTTCATTTAACCTCAGAATATGTATGAGTGTCTTTTTATGTTTCTCTTGCCTTGTTCATTCAGTGCCTTTTGGGAAAAGTGTTACTTAAAAATATTTTCAAAAAACATATTTTTTAAATATCCTAGAGAAACTCCTTAAACATACCATTCTAAACTTTTAATGAATGTAATTTTTGCCTTCTAACTTGAGTTGATCTTTTCACACATTCAGATTTCTTAAAGCATTTGTGTATGTACTTTATTTGATACAAAAGTCTTGAAATTCGTTTATGTCTGAAAATTTTATTTACCAAATACCTGAGATAATGGTCTTTTTTCTATATATCATATACAAACATGACAGATCATAAGTGCTTCAAGAAAGTGTTCAAGGTGGGACGTGAGTATTGGTTCAATTAGTTAGTGGTCACATCTACATGAAGGAAACAGAATGGTTAATGAAAGAGTTAGAAGTGGCAATGTCTTAGATGATGAATAAGATTTTGACCAACAGCATATGGAAGTGGAGACTGAAGGAAGAATAGAGTGGACCATACAGCAGGAGGGGCTGGCTTGAACAAAGGTACCAAGGAGGAAAGCATAGGGCATGTTCAGGCAATATCAAATAGACCAGTTTGACTAGAATATACGACATGTATAAGAAAGTTGTGAGAATTAGTCTGGAAAGCTTGTACATATTATTAGGAAATGAATGGCAGGTAGAGGAATCTGTACTTAATTTTGTAGACAAAAGTATCCTTCAAAAGTTTTCAAATAATAGATTTATGTCATCAGAGCTAGAAGATGACTCCATGTGGAGGGTGGACTGGAGAGGAGAAAGTACAGAGGTAAGGAGCCCACAGTTATGACACCTTTGAACTTGTTTATGACAAAGCTGGTTGTTTTTGTTTAAATTTGAACTGATACCCTTGACTCTTAGTACTCTCTTCTCCCTATGGGTATGTACACATGTCACTTTCATTTCTGTTGTCTGAAAAGTAGACTGTTTAGCGAGAAATGGTTTCTCTATATTCCTGGATCATTTCATAATAAGCAGAGATGCCAAAAATTTCCAGGATAAAGAGATCTTTAATGATATGTAACAAATTAGATTGGGAAAGGTCAGGAAAATACATTTTTTCATTGAAAATTAAAGACATCTGGGCTTTTCATTGTAAATATTTTACATGCTTAGTACTAGGCTAACTGATGATTTTAGGGACAATTTGCAGTAAAACATATGACTTTTTAAGCTCATTACACGCTACATATATTTTAAAAATCAAGTTGGATACCTATAACTATGTTCTCTCAAGAGACGAGAAAATCTTTTCCGAGGATTTTTATGATGTCAAGAACGTGAATGTATTTTAAGAACTAATCTAGGAAAGTGAATAGAGTTCAACATTTTTCTCTTTCCCCTCAGGCCAACACTATGAATTTCTGAAAAATAGATACAAGACCATCTCAGATTCCTATGGCAAGTAGGCATTTCAGGATTATATACTCTGCTTGATCAACAGTTTTGAAGTGTGAGAGTTGCATATTTTAGGCTTACCAGCTATAAGGAATCTATCATTGTAGGTTTATAGTAGCATTTGAGTGCTTGCTATAAAAAGAGCAATGTTGTATGTGATGTGGGCAATTTTTTTGAAATGAAATTTAGATCCTTCAAACTACATTCCATGGAATCGTATATAAGAATTTAAGAGCTGGAAGGGGCATTAGACAACTTCTAGGCCAGGGTTCTGAATATATACTCTGTGGAACACTAGTCCTATAGATGGACTGTAAATGAGAAATTCTGAGGACATTGCTGCATGCTACACCCCTCACCTTGGGGATGCACATGCTATTAGCATATTGAAGGCTCTGGGATTTTTGAAATCATGAAGCCAGTGTGACTTTTTGTAACTCAGAGTTTCTCAGACTTATTTGATCATGTGTTTATATGTATGTATGAACGTATTTACGTATGTTTGTGTGTGCACATGCATTCAATAAATATTAACATCCTGTGTAACTCATGTTGTTTAGAATATGCTTTGGGAAGCTAATTGTTCAATCTCTTCATTTTTTGGGAAACTGAGACCTAGGAAGATTTGTTCACTCTGCAGGTCATGCAGCTCTTAGTAATTCCCATGCGCTCACTTCTCTTTTCAATGATCTCATTGATCCATATGGGATGTACTATTAGCATTGTTGTAGTTATCCTTTTCCTTTTTCCTGGTTACTATAAACTTCCCTTCTACTGATAAACTTTTCACTCAAATAGAAGGGTAAAGTCAGGGATGAGCAGCTCCATCCTAGTTACAAAGCCTTTGACTTGATTGTACGGTGCTTAGCGCTAAGGAGACTGGAGTCACCATCATCTCCATTTTGGTTCCTTCCCTGACCTTCTCTCTTCCGCCTACCACCTATACCTCCTGTACCCTGCATGTGACCATAGTCGAGGTATTGGACTGCCTCTTTACTTGCTGAAATGTAATTATTCACGCTTTGCATATCCCATTTGTGAATCACCAGCACCCTGTGCTTTCTTCATCCTCTTGTGCCTATTTGTCATTTTATCACTTATGTGATGCTTCAAACTAAGGGAGCGAAGCCAGGCAAACTGGACTTGAACTGATGAGTTAGGGTCTACTCAGTGACTGTGTCCCTAAGAGATTTTATTTTGGGAAAAGGGGTCAAGGTTATATGTTAAAATAAAACCTATAAAAATAATCCATGGGAGAGACTGAAAAGAGAGAAGTAAACTGCAGGTCAGAAACTCAGTTCTATTCTAGACCCTACCCATTATTAGATGTGTAAATTTGTTTAAGACATTTAACCTCTCTGACCTTGGTTATCCCACCTGTAAAAGGAATGAATTGGACTAAACACTCTCTGACTTCCCTTCCAGCTCTAACTTTCCATGAGCCTATGATCTGTGAGTGTTAATTATCCATGACCTGATTGCTATGGATAATCAAGGTTTGGCTGCACTTCAAACCGACAGCATCTTGGTAGAATGGTCTGGAAAGAGAAGGAAAAGCAGAATCTCTGTTCATGTTTGCCCAGCCTTCCAACCTACGTATTTTGTTATTTAATGTTGCAAAATTAAAATCACCTTGTTGTTTATGATAGAGTATTTTTAAGGCCTTCATTTTATAAGACACCATCTTCTTAATTTTTGGAGTGCTCTGGCCCAGAGAGAAAAATATTCTACTTGAAAGAATATTACTGTATTGGAGAAATCACATAGCAACAAGAAAGCAGAAAGTAAACTGGCCTCCCAAAGAGTTCTTTGCAGACCTCACCCGCAATGCCAAATGCAATAAAGGACACGGGCTGTTTCCATGGGGAAGGTGTTGTAGAAAGATACAACCCCATTAGAATGTATACATAGACATAATTCTATTTGAGTTAGTGACATCTTATACTGCATAGCTATTTTTCCCTTTGGGAAAACCATGCTGACAAATTAGTCAAGTAATTCCCTCTGGAGAACAGAACAAAACACAGGTTCTCTGGACCATGTCAGAGTTCTAAATTTTAGGGAAGCTCATCAAACAAACTGGCTGTAGGACAGGTCAAATTATAGCAGTTGGATGCTCAGTTCTGTAACCAAACTCATGCTCAATTCTGCAAAATTGATAGGAGGTTCTTTGTTTATTCTCTGTACAGATATTCCTTATCTTTGAACACTTAGGAGGACTCTCATCACCTCCTTTCTTCCCTGGGAGCTTCTTGCAGACCTTGTTCAAAGCTGTCCAATCTGGCATTAGACAGGCCAGTGATGAGAGGTTGTGCTTGAAGGCGAGTGGAATCACACTGCTTAGGCTATCTCACTTTAGCCCCCTCGCTCCACATCTTGTTCTCCCAGCTTCTCAATGAAAGCAGCTTACTAGGAGAGAGAAAGAGCCTTACATGAATAGACATTTGTTTTCACACAGAATGCTAAACCAGGGTTGCTGGCCCATGCCGTTTTGCATCAGCAGATGCTTTAAGAATACAGTGAAAACATCTTATAAAGTGAAAACCTATCATTTGTAAAGCTGCAAAGAGAGAGCTTTGTTTGCCCACACAGCATTTCTCAATGGAACCCCTGAGGCCGTGAGTTTTCCAGGACAAGTTTCAACTCTGCTTAGTGCACATTTATTGTACTAAGGAGAAAAGGCCCACAGAAGCAGGGCGTACTATTGTGAATCTTGTAAAGACGCATGAGTTTAAGACCTCTGTCTGTCTGTCTTTGAACTAGAGCCAATTCACAATTACCTGTGATCAAAAAGACAGTGTAGACAAATTAAAATGGAATCCACATAATCTCTTCTTGACATTGAAAATGCCACCCTCACCTTCACTCGGTTAGTTATTTGCAACCCAGCAGCTTGCAAGTAGCAACAATTGTCCATTTGAGTTTTTGGATGAGGTTCTAGCCAACAGGAAAAATGGTCTAAAGTTTAGATAAGAAGAATAGGCCTGGATGTCCCATCCAAATATAATCAAATAGACTGTATATTGCCAGGGCCATTTTTTAAAAGGAGCAACTTTGACAAAGATCTGGTAATACCCACGTTAAAACTTTCTTGATTGACTAACAAGAGCAGGTTGTAGACTACATAGATCCAGGATTTTTTAATGCACCTTCTTCCAGCTATTTGGGAATAGAATTTCATTTTTGTTCACTATTTTTCCTTATTCCCTATTCTTCTATCTTTTATTAACCCCACACCTAACCTTTCTGATACACCTGCAGAACCACACCTGTCCCAGGGGTATGGAGAGGCTGCATTAGATGTTTGTAAGTTGCTCTTGTGATTTGGAGATAGAATTTATCCACATTTAAGGCTATGAGAGTTCTCATCTCTATGATCTGTGAGCTGGATGGCTCCTTATCAGCAGTTTTACATTGATAGGCTCCATGTATATAAATTTTGTGACTTCCATGATCTTAATGCGGATTTTAATTGTATTAGTACTAGAATTTACCTCTAACTCCTGCAGTAGAAGCATTTCCTTGTATGCCTAAAGCTCAAACAAAACTTCCTGGGTGGAAATCCACAATGAGAGACACTATTGAATGAGAACGATATTTTGTTGTGGTGCTGAACAGGGCAATCCTTTGGGCAAAAAGCCATTGAAGTTCTAGATGAATATGGAAATAACACGATTTTTACAGCCAAAATCTGGGGCTTGAGAAGAGAAGAATATAGACTCAAACCAAAAAAAGGAAAAAAAGAAATAATAGTTTGGAGACTTGAAAATAATTTAAGCCAAAAATTAAAAATAAAACAGGGGCCGGCCTGGTGGCGCAAGCGGTTAAGTGCGCGCGCTCCGCTGCGGCAGCCTGGGGTTCGCCGGTTCGGATCCCGGGCGTGCACTGACACACCGCTTGTCAAGCCATGCTGTGGCGGCGTCTCATATAAAGTAGAGGAATATGGGCACAGATGTTAGCCCAGAGCCAGTCTTCCTCAGCAAAAAAAGGAGGATTAGCAGATGTTAGCTCAGGGCCGATCTTTCTCATAAATAAATAAATAAAACAAAAGACAAATAAATACCAATTTCCTTGAGCTTTAGACCAGAAAGATTCACGAGGTCTAGACCATGTTTCATGTGCTGCCTTTTTTTCCAAACATTAAATCATCACTGGGAATATGATGTCAACTGCATGCCTTAAGACATTAACTGGAAGGCAGGTATATAACCTGGTACTGATTAGAAAGTTACACCACCAGGTGTTAAATGCTGAGCATGGGGTGAGTCTGGACTAGCCCAGCTCTTCATGCCAAGTCTCGAGTGCAGTTTCCTGCCACCAAACCACTGCTGATTTCTGTTGGCAAATCGATGAAGTGACGCCTGAAAGAAGCCTGTCTCTAAAACATACAGGGAGTGGCTTTATACTAGTGGTTTTAGAAAGTAGGCCTTTATTAGACTAGAGCAAAGGATTTCCAGAGCTGAAGCCTCTTTTGAAGAAAGAATTTGTGGTGTTTACATTCCTCCAATGCCCAAGAATCTTAAATTTGAGAGAAGTGGGCAAAAAATGTATTCATGTTAACTCTTAAAGGCAAGAGTTTTGACAATGGTGATGATAAAGATTTTTGGAGGCCAAATCGTGGAGAATGTTAAAATAAAAAATACTGGTTTGCATTTAGTAAATAGGAGGTTGCAGAGCCCCTGGAGTTCTATTCCAACTTCTTGCATTTATCCAAAAAAAAAAAAAAAAAAAAAACCCAGAAAGAACACACTGCATCCTCAATATCAAGGATAGTATTTAGAGCTGTTTTTAATTCTATCCTTGGAATCTACTTGAACATTAATAAGTAAAAGTCAGTCAATGGAATGAACCGTATAATATCCCCTGTCATGGACTTCGGATGAGAGGGTTCTCTAGAGTTTTTTCTTTTTCATTGTGCAATTATTTACCTCTTGAAGTGAAGCTCTTTTCAGTATGAAAATAAGAATTATAAGAATGCATTTGCAGTTACATGCACCAGCAGTTATCCATGAATGCATTGGTGTCTACAGGGGAGAGAGTCTTCTCTGACAGTGGTATGGAATTATTAAAAGTTTGGGGCCATAATGACTTGATAAGCATTACTCAATCTTTTCACAACCCTCCATCAATTTCATAAAATGACTTAAGGGAAAGTATCATGGAAGATTCTTCTCAATTGCATATGTAGATAACAGAAGTTTAGGGCTTGTTGAATACAAAATTTTTTTAGACAAATTTCTACCCCTCATCTAATTTGCAGTTTGTAGGAAGAAATAAATTTTCATTATAACCTTGCTTCCCGTACATTCATCTCTCTTTATTCCTGTGTCTTGCGCCCTTTTTTTGTGTTCTCTCTTTCCCTTTTGTGTTGTAAAGAGATTGGGGATTCTGCAGATGTGCAGTGAATAGAGAGGCTCTGGTGCTCTGTAAGGCACTTCTGGGAATCTCTTGGAGACATTCAGATGTTTTCTCCTACACAGCAGGCCAGCCAGGAAGAGTTTGGACCCTGTGGACATTAACCCGGGGCACAGTTGACTGCAGCGCTTCCTTGGACTGTACACTTGGCCAGTTTGGGGACATTCTGAAGAATGTAAGTGTCCCAGGCAATGAATCACCCTCCTGCCTTCTATCATCCAACTTTAGATTAGGACCCATGTGTTTCCTCTTTCCTGAGGGTAAATTGGAGTCACAGCCAGGTGGTGTCTTGACCATGTCTTTCAACTTCAAATGGTATGAATAAAAGGATGTCCTTGTCTCAGAACTTGGAGTCCCTGGGACAAATAGATCCATGATAATAACAATAAAACATGCATCTGAAGACAGTCTTTTTGCCCCACTTTACCAAGAACATATATTCTAAGTCTTAGACACTGTGAACCCCAGGTCACTCAGAATTCTTGGCTGTTGGCTGCATGGTACCACTCTTGCAACTGTAAAGTGCCTGCAGTCTTCTGACATCCATGTGGGGGGGATTTATAGTCACACTCCTGTTGCCACTTGCCCCTGCCTGTAAAACCAAAGAGCAGAGAGAGTAACAGATTGACACTGTGTTTTCTTTCATTAGCAGTATCAGCTTTCACTGCTCTGTGCAAATTAATTTGTTTGATGAAATGAGTAGAGAGTGATCTAGAAGAGAGAAGGAGGAACACAGATGAGCGAAGAGGGTAAACTGCTCCCCACATCCAGCCACCCAAGGCAGACAGTGAGTCCTGGCTTCCAGATGCCTTTTCTTTATTCATTAAGACTTTACTTTCCCCTTTCCCTAAAGACTACTTTCAGTTACTCAGTTTTCCTTGAATTGTGTTCTCCCCATTGGTGTCCAAGGGCTCCGTTTCTCTGAGCAGTTTCTGTAGGCATCTCTTTATTTCTGACCCCGATCTAAGGGCTGTAGGCTATAGAGTGTCTAGTTCTCAATTATCAGGCATCTCATGGCTGATCAAGGGTTATCCATGATCATTCAATCTTCTTCATGTTGATTTCAGGTCAGTGAGGAGATCCTCAAGATGGAACAGGTTCTGAGAATGGTGGCCCAGAGAATGCTGTGGGTAGGGAAGGTGTGGGACTAGGGAGATTTAGAGAATCTCTGAGAATTCAGGCGACCAGGATCTAGGATTCAAATCACGACCCTCAGTTGGAGGGATGAAGCTGGAAGATAGATGATTTCCTGGGGGCATCCTTCCTTGCACTGTCCTTTGGAACAGCCACAACTCCCAACTGGGCCATCCTAAGCCAGAAGCCTTTAGGGGGTTAAATTTGAGCCAGTCATTCATTGTGTCTCTTTTGTAGGAGAAATACTGGTGGGGTGGCATTGTGGCAGCGGCCGTGTTTTTCACGGTGACTGCAGAGCTTTGGCTCAAGCTTAAGAACACTCGAGGCAGAATGGAAATGGGCCCTTTATACTTACTAGGAAAAGCTACCGGTTTACACAAAGGCAAACACTTATTTAGCTAGGCCCCAGATTCCAGTCTCTTTTTTGCCCTTACTTTGCTATGTCCTCTTGTAGGTGATAGTTGAGCAAACTGAACTGGCCACACATGAATAGTCTAAGTTAACCCAACCCATCCCTCCCATAATATGTATCAGTTGACTTGAGCAGAAAGGAACTTAGTTTTTTATCAGTTTTGTTTAATAAATTTAAGTGAAGCAAATACTCTTCTTATCTACCTTTAAACTATAATCTGGTTTTAGTTGATGTGAAAAAAGGAGCAACAATTTCATTCTCTAAAATGATGCTCTTTCCGTGTGTTCATTCTTCAGAGTGGAGTACAGAAATATGTTTCTTTAGGCTTTCCTTGCTAAAAATAACAGCAAGGAAATTGACCTTTTTGCTTTTAAATGAGACTGAGGAATTTTCTCCATCCTAGGTCAGGACTGATTTCTCATAACTGTCTATCTATACTATCTTCCCAATCATTATATGACAAACGTTATTTTATAAATCAAGAGCTTATACTCAAGCTAGACATATTGAATTGCAATTTGTTTTAATATCCAAAACTAAAAATAATTTTTGCGATGGGCAAAACCCCAGATGTGTTTTGTCAGTCTCTTTTTCACGTAATGTCTAAAGCTTTCTGTATTTAAGGAAAATTTTATCCATGTGTTTCTCATTTATTTACATTTAACTCATCAGTATGTTTAGTATGAGTTATTTGATGTGCAAGAAGCATTTTTAACCATTTTATATGCTTATTTTATGTCTCTATGAAATGGGAAGTTTTTTATGCCAAAAAAGTAAACTGTGCAAGGCCTATCACCATCATTGTCAACAAATATTTATCCCTAATATATCAAGATTGATTTAAAAATCTGAACAAGAAATTTCTGAATAGTTCTAGACTATCACCATAAAACATCTATTCTCTACAGACAGTCTTCTGTGTTCAGGGGCTTTTATAGTTAAATACAGCCTTGTATAAAGAAAGAATTTGGGGTCAGGGTCTTCATAAGGATATATGTCAAGTGTTGAGCCTGAGGAACATCAATCACTGGCTGTTTCCATGCAACTCTTTCCTGATATCATTGGTGAACCCACCTCACCAGTACCATGCATCTTTTCAAATGTGGTGGTCTTAATCTTTTCGGCTGCCATAACAAAATACCATAGACTGGGTAGCTTAAACAACAAATTTATTCCCCATAGTTCTGGAGGCTGGAAAGTCCAAGATCGAAGTATGGCAGGGTTGGTTTCTGGTGAAGACTTCCTGGCTTGTAGATAGCTGCCTTCTCACTGTGTCCTCATGTGGTGAAGAGAGAGAGAGTCTGAGCTCTTTGGTGTCTCTTCTTATAAGGACACTAATCCTCTTGGATCAGAGCCCCCCGCCTTTATCACCTCATTTAACCTTAATTACCGCCATAAAGGCCCTATCTTTAAATATAGTCACATTGGGGGTTGGGGCTTCAACATATCAATTTGGAGGTGGGGAGTGGTGAGGAATATAAACATTCAGTCCATAACAGTGGTCAACGGTTAAAAAGAGAGAAAGAAAGCTTTTTCGGCATCTAATCAATGAGTTTCATATCTAATATTTCACCAAGAAAACTATTTCCCCAGTAGGTGCCTCCTCACCTGAGCCCTTTTAGCCTTCAGTGCTACAGAGCAACAGGAACCTGTTGAAAGTACTTATTTCCTTATGTTGATGTAGTGGAGGTTTGTCCATCCATTCAGCACACTTACTGACTAGGCACTCTGGTAAGTCCTAGGAATAGGAAAATGGGTAATGTATACTTCTTGCAATGCTCAGGCTGGTAGAAGAATTGGACAGTGTAATAGATGTTACTGAGGTCCTGCCTGTTCTTCCCTTGGCCCACTGGATTGACCCACATGCAAGTGCAACCTGGAAGGGCAGCCGAGCTAATGTCCTCAAGGGGCCACACTCCATTAATAGAGATGGGGTGCTTCAGCTCCCACACCGTCTGGTGTGATGATTCTGAGCTATGTTCCACACCATTTCTCAGAGAGATTTCAGGGGGATTGAGACCCAGTTGCCCATAGCAGCCATCTACTCATTAACACACCCCTTATTGGGTTTCTTCCCTTCCTTATCTCACTTTCCCTCATCTGTGCTTCCTGAGATCATCCCCCAAACAAACCACTTGTACCCAAGTTCTTATCTCATCATTTCTTTTTGGGAGAAACCTAAGCCAAAGGACACAGGAAACCAGGAGTTGCAATATAGTGATATGAGCTGTAACACAAGTATGCACAATAGGAGGAGGCACTAGCAGAACCCAAACCAGTTATTTCCTTTGGTAGAGATTTGTGGGGAATTTACTAGCTCAAAGTCAACATTCTCCCCTACAGTGTAAACCTAACGAATGCAGAGGTACCATCTATTCACTGCTGTATCCCTAGAGCCTAGCACAGGTCTGGCATATAAGAGCTTAACACGTATTTGTTGAATAGATGATCCTTCTTTGACAGAGGGAAAACTGAGCTTTCGAAGGGTACCATCGCTTGTAAATGGTACAGTCAATCAGTCAATCAGTGATGATACTGAATCCCATGTGTTCTAATGTATGGTTCAGGGCTTTTCCCCCAACCAACTCTAGAAGGATAAAGAGTTAGCTAGAAGGTTAGAGGGATTAGGAAGTGGGGTAGTATGTACTAAGGCTGATTTCTGAACAATTATGGTATACTTTGGAAAACAAAAGTCATTTAGATATGATTGGATTGTAGAAGGTGAACAGTGGCTGGAAAAACAGAGATAAAGGGCAATAAATAGGTCAGTCAGAGAGACATAGTAGGCTATGCTAAGGCATTTGAGCTCTCACTTACTAATGATGGTGGTGGTGGTAGGGTATCATGGAAGGATTTTCATTGAGGGCAATATCTGATTGCATCTTAGAAAGAAAACTCTAAGCTTTCTAAGTTTTCTCCTCTGCAGTGAGAAGGATAGATGGGATTGGGCAAGACTGGATATAGCGGGATGGATTCCAAATATGTCTAGGAAAGTGAACTAACAGGATTGATGGTGAGGTGTGTGGGTTGCAGTGCAAGAAAGAGTCAAGGTCCACGTCCTGGCATGGACAACTGGGTGGTGCCAATTCTTGAGGCAGAGCAGGTAAGATGATAGTATTATGAGAGCTGATGGATCTTGAGCACTCACCTGAGCATTCAGGTGAAGATATCTTGGTTTTAGAGAGAGAGATCTTGGTTGGAACTATAGGTCTGGAGAGTCATCAGCATGTGGGTGCTAATTTGAAGCCATGGGAGTTAATGAAAAACACTTAAAGAAACATTTAAATAGTGCTTACTATATGCAAATCACTCTTCTGAATACTTATAAATATTAACTCTATTTAACTATTAAGTATACTTAATATTAAGAATAATCATATTAAATAACTACTTAACTATTAATAACTCTATTTAGTTTTTAAGATACTAAATATTGACTCAGTATCTAAATTAACCGTTCTATGAGGTAAACACTACTATTCCACTTCATAGATGAGGAAACTTAGGCATAAAGAAGTTAAATAACTTTCTCAAAGTCATACAGCTAGTGAGTGATGGAGCTGGGATCTCTCGGTAGAGTGAACAGAGAAAGAAAAGACAGGTTTCATAACTACAGGGAATGGAATAGGAGCTTGAGATGGACTGAGACCAATAAGGAGCATCAAGAGAGGTAAGAGAAATATCAGGAAAAAGGTGAAATCTTAGAAGATTAAAAAGGAGAGGCCTTTACTTGGGTCACATGCCACTCAGAGATCAAGTAACAAGAAGGCTAAAAGATATTCCTTGGATTTCACATTGAAAAAAGTCACTGGTGACAGTTTTAATGAAATAATGCAGGTTGTCCATTCAACTCAAATACTCTCCCAGGGTCAGGAGAAACAGCCATGGGCAAAGCTATAAAAATCAAACAGCATAACTAATCTAGAGGAATCAGTTCTAGAGAATGAGTTTGACCTGACAAGTTTGTGCTGCAGATATTGGATGAGGAAATTTAAAAGGAGCCAAACTTACTGGCGGCTGCAGCTACTAACCCTGATACCAGAGTGGGCAAGCCTTAGGCAGCAGTAATACTAAAAAAGGAAGGAAGGAGGGAGGAAGGGAAAATGTGAGTGAAAAACACAGTAAAATATGAAAATTGAAAAAGATTCCTCGTAAAGAATATTCTCGAAATTATTATTTTTGAAACGCAAATTCTTTGCTTTTGATATTGCTCGTATATGAAAAATAAAAGTGTGACATCAGACTGTGGAGCTCAAAATATCAAGAATAATAAGAAGATTCGTGTTAAATCCCTTGCTGATGGATATTGGCAGCCTACAAGAAACATATGGGAGAAAGTTCTCATGCTTAGAGTACAAGTGGAATGACTTTTGCGTATGCAGGAAAAACCATGTCCAAAGACAGCGGTGAAGGCTGAAGGGAATGTGGGAGTTGGAAATCAGTGTAGGCAGGCCTAATGAGGTGGAGACAATTCTTTCCTCCATCATGTTTTAAGGTAAGTCAAAGTGTTTGAACATAGCCTGCTGTGGTCCACGTTCTCCATAAGGGACTTCTGCTGATACCTGCAGAGAGTTCATTAGTTGTCAATGATAATTGAATCAATTCGGGGTGTTTGCCTGGAAGAGAATCCACTTTCGTTCTGACTTGCCAGGTTTTAAAAAAACGAAGCTTTAAATTGGTCAGCTGAAATTGGTTTATGAATTGCTGGAAATCCCTAGACAGATTTCCATCAATTCAAAACATCACAGACAATCCTGTATTTGCAGTGGGCTTTAAGTTATTCATGAAATCCTATTGAACATCTTTTTTGCATTAATTTAGTGATATTTCTCACTGACGTCAAGGTGATGAAAAATAACACTAAACCTTACTTGGCTGACTGCGAAGAACTTGGAACCCCACCAGGCATGCTGCAGGCAATTTCTGGAAGGCAGGCAGGGGGACCCGGCATGCCTCAGAAACTACCTCAGAGATGAGCTTTAGAGAAGAACGAGTCTACAATTATGGGAATAAAACTCAAAAATATTTAACTGCTGCCAGCAGTTTCTGAAAAGTTATGAAAAATATGAAAACATGAACCAATGGCAGGAGTAAGCAGAAGGAGGTACACTTTAAAAGAGAAAAATCTGCATTTTGTTTATTTACCAAACACTTCTATAGGTTTTACTATGTTCCGGGCACTTTTCTAATGACTTTATAAATATTCATTTAATATTCTTGACAGCCCTTAGGAGGTGGGTACTGTGATCATCCTCATTTTACAGACAGTGGTGATGTGACACAGAGAGCTTAAGTAGTGTGCGCATGGTCACACAGCTGGTAGTAAGCTGAGATTTTAACCTAGGGAGTCGGGATCTCAAGTCCATGCTTTTAGCCACTATGCTGCTCTGTCTCATAAAAGGAAAGCAAAGGAAACAATATTTCCTTTCAAGAGTCTAAACCTATCATCTCTAATAATACTCAGAATGGCTTTCCCACATGGTAGCTTCCCCTTGATTCTAGTTTTACCACATCGTGCTTTATAAAACTGTTCTTCGTTATTGTGGGGCTAGCCATCTCCCATGTCATACCAACGTTGTTAGAGGAAGCAGAAACCTGACATTGGTAATCTTCCATCGCGGGATGGTGTTGGTCTCCTTCTCTGTGCACTTGAGATCCTGACTCCAGCACATGTTGAAAAACTATAAATAGGAATAATTTCCACTGCATAAGTTGTGAACATAGACATTTATGGACAGTGTATGGACGACATAGTTCTAACAGATTGTCTTCAGAGAATCAGTAGCTTCAAGAAATTGTGAGAGACAGAAAATGAGAGGGGAAAAATGTGCAAGTAGCTTCCACAAAGGGTTTTTCTCTTGAGACATACATTTTTTAGAACAAAATCACTATATTTGCATTAGTTATGTTGATTATTTTGAATGAGATTTGTGCTTCTCACTAACTCGAAAAGATATCTGCACCCCCATATTCATAGCAGCATTATTTGCAATAGTCAACACATGGAAACAACCTAAGGGTCCATCAATGGATGAACGAATAAAGAAGTTGTGATATATATATATATATATTCCACTGTGTGTTTATATATACTCACACAGTGGCATATTATTCAGCCATAAAAAAACAGGGAAATCCTACCATTTGCAACAACAGGCATTGGCCTCAAAGGTATTATGCTAAGTGAAATATGTTAGACAAAGAAAGACAAATACTGTATGATCTCACTTACATGTGTAATCTAAAAAAAAAAAAAAAACTCAAAAAGAGATCAGTCTTGTGGTTACCAGAGGTGGGGGGTAGAAAGAGGGGGAATTAGAGGAAGGTGATCAAGAGGTACAAACTTCCAGTTGTAAGATAAATAAGTACTAGGGATGTAATGTACAATTGACGACTATAGCTAATGCTGCTGTATGATATTTAGCAAAGTTAAGAGAGTAAATCCTAAGAGTTCTCATCACAAAGAGAAAAATATTTGTTTCTTTATTCTTTTCTACTTTCTTTTTATTCTATCTATATGAGAAGATGGATGTTAGCTGAACTTATTATGGTAATCATTTCACAATATATGTAAATCAAACCATCATGCTGCATGCCTTAAACTTATACAGTGATGTATGTCAATTATTTCTCAACAAAAAAAGATTGTGTTTCTGACATAAAGACTCTTGGTTACTAGGTTTTCGTTTTGCACAAATATCTGTCCGTCTGATTGACACATTGCTTGGAAATGAGGTTCTTCATGTGTTATCATGAAGTCTCCTTGCCAATTCTTTTCAGCCAACGGTAGTTCTCCCAAGAGTCATATGGCTCATTATGGAAAGGACTTGCACTTTACATAGTAGATGTCTTATCTAGTAGCCAAAAGAATAGACCACTTTTATTAAAATATCTCATCTCCAGTCCAGACTTCTCTCCTCAGACTCTGGAATCCAACTGTCTATTCAATATCTCCACTTGGATTTCTAACTGATATCTCAAATTTAAGATGTCTAAAGTGGCCATCCTCCTACCTGCAGCCTTTCCCATCTTAACTGAAGAGAACTTTATTCTTCAAACTGCTGAAGCCTAAAACTTCAGAGGCCTCTTGCCTTCTCTCTTTTTCTCACAACCCTCATCCAATCCACCCATGAATCCTGGCTCTACCTTCAAAATATGTCCAACCAATCCTTATTCTGTCTCAGGCTACCCCCTGTTTTGGACCACGGGCTTCTCTAATTTGGATTGCTGCAGTAGTCTGCTAGTGGTCTCTGTGCTTCTCCTCTTGACCATCTAGAGCAGCCAAAGCAACTCAGTAGATATAAGTTGACAAATGTCACTACTCTGCTAAAAACCCTGTAGTAAGTCCCCCTTCAGAGCAAAGGTGGAAGTCCTTTGAACGGCCTCCCTTACCTCCTCTCTGACCACTTACATATGAGCTGGCTTCTCTGCTCCAGCCACTCTGGCTCACTGCTCCTCCTCATTGTCAGGCATGCTCCTGTCTTAGAGCCTTTGCATCGGCTGTTTCCACTGACTGGAAAGCTCTTCCCCCAGATATCCCCGTGACAAATTCCTTCAGCCTCTTTGTAATCTTACTGAAATGTCACTTTCTTAGTGAGGCTCACCTTGGTCATCTTATTTAAAATAGGACTCCCCTCCCCTTTTCTTTCCCATGGCACCTGTCACCTAACAAATGTAGAATTTACTTATTACATGTATCGTTTAGTAGAATTTACTTATTACATGTATAGTTTAGTGTTGGTGTCCTCCGACTAGAAAGTGCATCCCTCAGGGGCAGGGATCTTTGTCTGTTTCATTCAAAGAAACATCCTAAGGGTCTAGAATAGCATCTGACACATACTAGACACGCAATAACTATTTGCTGAGTAAATAAACAAAAGGATGAATTTAAAAGTGTGTGTTACATTGGGCGTCTCTAATGAAACCATCCTTGGCTACCCTGCTTCCCATGTGGTTAGCCACACGAGTGTTACAAATTTGTACTAACTCCACATTTTACTTTAACACTTGACTATTTAAAACTTCACATTCAATATACCTATTTACAACACAGTCCTAAAAATAGCATCCACCATTTTAATTAAATCCATCATGAATGATCATTATCTAAAACAGAAAAATAAACTCCTAGAGAAACATCTGGCAGGTAAGGCTGGATTTGCTGTCATTTTATGAGTTTCCTTAATTGTCTTTCTATTCTGAGAGTCAAGAAAGGATCACTTGCCTCTTGATGAAAATAAAAAAGAGCTATTGCTGTTATTTCAAAATGCAGAAGATGGGCAACAGTTCTGGTTCACTCAATGATTCTTATTAAAGAACAGATTTGCTGCAAAAGGATTCCAACCTTGCGTAGGGAGATGTGCACTGGAAACAGAGGACCCAGTGTGAAATCTCCTTCTATTTTGATTTAAGACGCTAAGCAATAAACAGTCCTTGAAGCTACCAGTATCCAAGGACACAGATCTAGTGTTTTCCACCTTGTTTGAATGTTAAGTTTAGGCAACACATGACAGCTGGACTCAATTCTGTTGTTAGGAACATCCCTTAATGAAAGTGCCCGTTCATTACTCATGGTCTGATTGGTGTGCTTAGAGAAGTGGGCCAGCCAGCTTGCAGTCTGAGATCGCCTTTAATGGGGGAGAGGGAGAAAACTTTGGAACTAAGAGGTAGAAAACAAAGATAAACATAGAAACAGTATGGACAAGTGTTAAAATCACAAAATACAGATGGGACAATTTTATCTTTCTATGCTCAGCGGTGAGGATTAGGTGGATCTTAAAGAGCTGCAGTGTCATCGGCGCTGTCAGTTTGACACAGAGTGGAGGCAAATGCTCATAAACCCCTCTAACCTCATAGGCCTTTATTCGAAATTGTAGTTGATTTGAAGGCACAACTGTTCCCAAGTTGTCTAGAATCCCCATATTTAACGAAGAGAGTACATAGTGCAAAGCATGTCACTTCCACTTTGCTAGTCCCTTGATTTTTGAACTGATAGTATTTTAATATGGTAAACATGTTTGTTATTTACAAGGGCCAGTACAAGGGCCAATGTGAGCAAAATACTTAACCTACAATTTCTTCATCTGTAAAATAGGAATAATCGCTGCACCTACTTCATGAATTTGTGAGAATGACAGGAGTTAATATATAAAAAGGGGCCAGCACAGTAATAGTAAATATCATATAAGCATTTGCTATTATTCCAATGAACAATTATTGTCATGATGGTGCTCTTATTTTTGACGTAGGGCCCTTACTTACTTAAACTCTCTATGTCACATCACCACTGTCTGTAAAATGAAGATGATCACAGTATCCACCTCCTAAGGGATGTCAAGAATATTAAATGAAGATTGATTAAGTCATTAGAAAAGTGCCTGGAACATAGTAGAACCTATAGAAGTGTTTGGTAAATAAACAAACCACTGTCTGTAAAATGAAGATGATCACAGTACCCACCTCCTAAGAGTTGTCAAGAATACTAAATGAATATTGATAAAGTCATTAGAAAAGTGCCTGGAACATAGTAAAACCTATAGAAGTGTTTGGTAAATAAACAAAATGTTTATTTATTTGTGAGCCCCTGCCACAGCATGGCCGCTGACAGATGAGTGGTGTAGGTCCGTGCCCGGGAACCAAACCCGGGCCACTGAAGTGGA
Organism: Ceratotherium simum simum; assembly: GCF_057802395.1. Taxonomy (NCBI): domain Eukaryota; kingdom Metazoa; phylum Chordata; class Mammalia; order Perissodactyla; family Rhinocerotidae; genus Ceratotherium; species Ceratotherium simum. The sequence continues at coordinate 37,868,125 of NC_141919.1, forward strand.
GCACACTGGGCTTAACCACTAAGCCACTGGGGCTAGCCCCTGAATATCTTTAATATAAGATTGTCTTCCTTTCTTGGCATGATGCATTACAGATAAGGTGGAGTGCTGCTTCCTACTCCTTTACATCACTGTTCAGTTTTTGGACGAGTCCAGTCTGCTGAATTGGGAGAATGTGCAGTGATAATGTTGCCAGGTGTGGAGTTCAGGGTGTGTGTGCATGAGGAGGGGCTGGCTTCACTCTCACCTCTTTCAACACTGCTCTGCAAGTGACAGAGGCAGAGACAGAAAGAGACTGATAAGACACCCTAAACCATTTTTTAACTGTGGGAGATCAAAAACTCCTATTAGAAAAATCTCAAGTTCTAGAAACAGATCGATTTTCTGTGGATTCATTATTATACAGATCATTTTTGCCCATGTATTTATCTACTATGTACATAACCCAAAACTTGGCAGCTTAAAATAACACACTTGCATGAACTCAGTTTCTGAGTGTCAAGAATCTAGGAGTAACTTAGCTGGTGATTCTGGATCAGGTTCTCTCTAAAGTTGCAGCCAAGTTGTAGGCTGGGGCTGTAGTCATCTGAAAACTTGACTGGGCTGAAGGATCCCCTTCCAAGTTCACTCACACGGCTGTTGGCAGGAGAGCTCAGCTCCTCACCATGTGGGTCTTTGCACATGACTGCTCACACCAAGGCCGCTGGGTCCCCCAGAGTGAGTGATCCAGAGAGCAGGCAAGAGAGCCCAAGATGGAAGACACAGTGTCTTTTTAACCTAATCTCAGAAGAGACATAGCATCAGTTTTGCTCCCTTCTGTTGGTTACATACCAACCCTGATGTAGTGTGTGAGAGGACTACAGGAGTTCTTAAGTACCAGAGGCTGGGGTCATTGGGGGCCATCTTGGAGGCCGGCTACCGCAGCTATAGTTAACTTCTAGAGAAGAATTTATATCTCTTTTTTATTAATGAGGCTATAGCCATAGAATAGTCTGAATTAAAAATAAAATGACAAAAGTTATATCCAAAAGCATGTATTTTCCATTAAACATTGTAATTTTGTCTATATATGTATAACATTATTGTATGTGTGCACACACACAAACACACGTATTAGAAATGCAGAATACTAGCCCTTCTCAGACTTACTGAATCAGAATCTACATTTTAACCCAACCCTCAGATAATTTATCTGCACATTAAGTTTGAGAAACACATTAAGTTTGAAAACAACAGTATAGGATATATTTTAAACTTTTTCAGTCATAAAACCTAATGTATCTTGAAAATTAATAGCGGAGCAGAGTTAACAAAATTACCTATTAAATTAATGTTTGATACTAAAGCTCCCTATTCTCTCCCTCCTCCCCTAACTTCAATTCCTTTCGTACACACACTTTACACAGAAATAGAGTCTGTCCCCCCAGAATGTGAATGTCAACCAAAGCTTTTTTTTTCCTCACAAGAAAATAAGTGGGGCACTGCAGTGACATTTCAAAAAACCATGTTTTGAGATAAGGTTTGTTTTTATTAATGGCAGATGGGAATAGACTTCCAAAGGATAGAGTTGGCTCTAAGAAAAAGAAATAGTTTTGAAAATCATCAACTGGTATTTGCAAAATGTCATCAGGGACTCTCTTTTCCCCTTGCCTAAAACAAATACAGACAATTCTACATAAAGAGAAAGGCTGTGTATAAAATTCAGCCATGTGTTTGAAATGATTCCATTTTTAAGACAGCTTGAAGTACCATGACAGTTGTGCAGACAAAAAACTCAAACTAATTTGTTTTTGTGGTATTAATGAATTTGTATTGGTCTTGTTGGCGTTGAGATTAATACCCACCCACTATTTCATTACAGGATCGGTCCCTAGAGGGGAAACTTTGAAGTAAAAGTAATTTTGCGGCCTGTAGCTTATTAAACAAACCATTAAAATGTATTTTTCTCTGATTACAAAAGTGATACAAATGCATTGTAGAACATTTGGGAAATACCAAAAAAAAAAAAAAGAAAAATAAAGGTTATTTGAAATCCCAGTGAAAGATAACTACTAAAACAAGAAATGACTTCTATTAATATTTTGACCTACTCCCTGCGGTCTTTTTCTATGGTATGCCTCATATGTATGTATAGCTTATGGATGACGTACACACACGTATCACCCAAGAGTGAAACATGTAAGACTCCTGCTATGAGGGGAAAAAAATTAAAACAATGGTATATTTTTACCATGTAGACAGAACTTCCAAAACTGTGGTGAGTTTCTGGGTAACCATTTCTTGCTATCTGTACACAGCCAAACTGTCTCTGCACACAACATTTTCAACCATTACCACTCTTAGAACTCTTCAAAACATTTTCATCATCTCAAAAAGAAACCCTGTACCAATTACCGGTCACTCCCCATTCTCTCCACCCCCCAACCCTAAGTAACCAGTGATCTACTTACTGTCTCTCTGGATTTGCCTATTCTGGACATTTCTTTTTTTTTTAATTTTTTTGAGGAAGATTGGCGTTGAGCTAACATCTGTTGCCAATCTTCCTCTTTTTCTTTTTTCTTCCCAAAGCTCCAGTATATAGTTGTATTTCGTAGGTCCTTCTAGTTCCTCTATGTAGGATGCTGCCTCAGCATGGCTCAATAAACGGTGAGTAGGTCTGCACCCAGGATCCAAACCAGCGAACCCTGGGGCTGCCAAAGCAGAAGGCGCGAGCTTCACTACGCCAATGGGCCAGCACCTGGACATTTCATATTAATAGAGTTATACGATATGTGGTCTTTTGTGTCAGAGTCCTTTTACTTAGCATAGTGTTTTCGAAGTTCATCCATGATGTACCATGATTCAATACTTCATTACTTTTTACGACAGAATACTATACCATTATACGGAGATACCACATTTTGCGTATCCATTCATGAGTTCGTGGGCATATGGGTTGTTTCCACATTTTGGCTATTATAAATAATAATTCTATGAGAATTCATGTTCAAGGTTTGGTATGGACTTAGATTTTTAATTCTTTTGTATATATGTCTAGAAGTGTAATTATTGTGTTATAACGAACTCCATGTTTAAATAGACTCAGTGAGAAACTCCATATTTAACTTTTTAAGAAACTGCCAAACTGTTTTCCAAAGTGATTGCACAATTTTGCATCCCCATTAGCAGTGTATGAAGGTTCCTCTTTCTCCATATTCTTGCCAAGACTTATTATTGTCTGAGTTTTGATTTTAGCCCTTCTACTGTGTGTGAAGTTATATCTCACTGTGGTTTTGATTTGTGTTTTCCTAATGACTAATGATATTGAGCATCTTTTCATGTACTTACTGACCATTTGTTTATCTTCTTTGGAAAAATGTATATTCAAATATTTTGCCCAATTTTATTTGCCTTTTCAGTGTTGAATTATAATAGATCTTTATATATTCTGGATACTAGACCCTTATCAGATATATGATTTGCAAATATTTTCTTCAATGGGTTGTCTTTTTACTTTGTTGATAGTGTTCTTGGCACAAACATTGTTAATTTTGATGAAGTCCAATTTTGATAAAGTCCAGTTGAATATGCCTGATATATATGATATAGCATATGAATGACATATACACACATATACATACATAAAATTAAAGTCATACTCGAACACGCCTTTAAAAAAGGTAATTATTTAAATAGAATTTCTGAGTGCTCAGGATGTGTCATTTCAGAGAAAAAAAAATGGAAAGCCATTTTAAGGCAAGGCATACTTGACTCGTTTGCAATGCAAAAGGCAATTCAGTAAGCTTAAAGATTTCCTAATGCTTTCAAAAAATAGTTTTTTGGTCCTCAGCTCTCTCTCTAAATATTCGCTCCCGTGAATATGTAAGAGAAATTCCTAGTGTCCAATGCCAGATACACTGTTGTACTCAAGATAGGAATAGAACTTTCTTCTTTCTTATGAATCTGTTGGAGGGACTCAATCACCCAGTTTGATACTACTTGGAGGGGAAAACGTTCCAAATTCTTCGAGCAGATTCCATCTCCTGTTGTTAAAAAAATTTTTTTAATGGAAATGTAATTTATTTATTATTTCTTTGGTTGCTTGTGCTTTTGGTGTCATATCCAATCAACGGTTACTTAATCCAAGGTTATGAAGATTTACACCTATGTTATCTTCCAAGAGTTTTATAGTTTAAGTCTTTGATCCATTTTGAGTTAAATTTTCTATATGATAAGACAGGGCTCCATTCTTTTGCTTGTGGATATCCAGTTGTCCCAACACCATTTGTTGAAAAGACTGTTCTTACTCTATTTAATTGTGTTGGCACCTTTGTTGAAAATCAGTTGACCATAAATGCAAGGGGCTTTTCTCCATTGAATCTTTTCTCCACACTGTTGCCAGTGGTTATTCTAAACTGTGGATTTGATCACATTTTTCTGTTACTGAAATGTCTTCAACGCCTTCCATGGATTATAAGAAAAGACTAAATCTGGCCATGTGCAGTGTGCTAGGAAGGGCAGGGGCTGTGGAATAGGCATAGTTAGTTTTGAATTTGGCTCTGCTTTTATTGAGAGTATGATCTGGGACAAATTACTCAATCGTAGCTAGAGTGTGAGCCTCACACCAACAGGGACCTTGACTTTGACTGACTTGCTCACCACCAAAAACTCAGCACCATCACAGAGCCCCACATATTGCCCGCATTCAGAAAATACTCAGTGATTGAATCTTAGTTTCCTCATCTACAAAAGGAGATTATTATAACTATTTCATAAGGTTCTGATTAACGTTAAATTACATAACATACCCCAGTGATCTTTTAAAAATGTTTTTTCTTATAAAATACTTTCAGAAAAGTTCACCAACCATAACTGTGTGATGAATTAAAGTGAAGTGAACACACTCGAGTAACCACCACCCAGATCAAGCACCCCACAATCTCTCCCACAAACCCCTTCTTATCTGCCCCTGTCACTCTTCCTTACACATAGACAGATCCTTTTAAGATTTAATTCCAGCGTTACCTTCCTCCTGGAAGTCCCTCTTGAGCTTTCCTTTTGGAGCTTAATACCATTCTATATGCTTCCAAAGCTCCTTTGGCATAGTCTTTATCACATTGTATTACCACTATCTGTTTATCTGTCTGTCTCCCCTGCTTATTGTTGTGTCTACCACACATGGCAGGGTACCCACCAATTGTAGTAGGCATTCAATAAACACTTGGGGGATGAAATCACGTGATTTCATTTTGAACCTGTGGAGACAAAAACTGCTTAATTTCAAGCTATTATTATAATATTTTAGAAAACTTAAGGCAATGAGAATTTGGCAGAATAACAGAGAAATGGAAGAAGACTGGGTGAACTCATGATTTGGGTAAATCTCATATTAAGCAGTTATCCAAACAACTCTACCTGGGTTTCAATTAGTTATTTCTGAATCTTTGAAAAAATGTGTCTAGGGTTATGCCTCTGGATGCCAAAACAGCGTGTTGAAAACCCAGATTGCAACAAATAGTTGCAGTGTGAGGAGATGAAGGGAGTTTCCTACACAAGATATTTCAGTTTATCATCAGCAGCATGCGTGATCGCAACTAGGGTGCCTTTTGCCAACCTGGGTGGGGAAGGAGAAGTGACAAGGGAGATTTTCCAAACTGTGTGTCTGTCAAGTGCAGCCAGCAGGGAGGCATCTAGAAGTTGTAAAGACGACATGTCAGTGCGTAACTAGGACTCATTGTTAATAATGGGTGACACATGGCACAGCTGTGAGGGTTTTGTGTCAGGTAGAGTGCACTAGTAGGAAAGCATGTGGAGGCAACCAGGCCATTTAGACCTGAAGAGAAGCCTGTGCTGCTAGTAGGGGGAAAAGAGGTGATAAAGCCATCTTCCTTCGTAGCATAGGGAAATTAATCTGTGATTCACTTTCTAGATCGCCAGATGGATGGTACAGTACTCCATCTCTGAGACAGCATTTTCTGATGTAATAACAATGCAAAATGAGTGTGGGTGTGGGTGTATGTGAATGGAGTGGGAGTGGAGTGGGGAAAGAAACTGAAGGAAATTTTTAACAAATGGAGTATGTGGATGTGTGTAGGGAGCGTACACAGGCGTGCATGCACACACACACACTTTAATAGAAGGAGAATACAAACATTTTCACCAGAGCCAAAATGTTCCTCTCACTTGGTGGGCTTGAAAAGTAATACGTCCAGTTAAGACGTTTGGCATGCTGCATGTGGAAAGTTTTCACATTTTGTCATCCTTGTTTTAAGGAGTCTTCGCTGTCAACGCTGAGAAGGTTAGTGATCTCGGGACTGGGTGGGGAGAAAGGAGAGGTGCATGGCAGTTTGGCTGTATGCAGAGAGTAGGAAATGGTCAGCAGGAACCTCGCCAGGGTCTCAGAAGCACTGTTTAAAGCAAAGACTACAACATACCGCTATTTCATTTTCTTTTTTTCCCACACGGCAGGAGTCTTACATGTGTTTCCCTCATGTTTCTATGGCAATAGTGTGGCAATGCAGTATATTAAGATTGGACCTTTACCTTTGTTTAGAAGAGGCATCTGCACATGGATTAGGGCTTAAGTAGATGGTCATTTTAGATGTTTTTCATTAAGCCTGATGGTCACTGAGTTTTATGTAAAGTTTTGGTCTATCAGATGACTAGTTGTATAAAGTTGTTGTTTGTGTCATTGGAGAATTTTAGTTAGGTAGAAAGACATCTAAGTGTACAAAGTCTCAAATACAGTTTAAATTTTGGTAGAAATGTATTTTGGCTATGATTTTTGGTGGGATGTGATCATGGAAAATCAGAAAATTCCTTCCTATTTCTTCTTAAGCTATTAACGGTCTCCCAAGGTAATGAGATTTGCATTTATAAATACAGCACTGATGATAGTATTTATGGGCGTCTTCTGTGTTGGAAGAAACAGCTTCAAGTTGTACAATTTGAATTAAAATATTGAACATGATACATGAATCACCGTCTCTAATGAAATAGGGAATCACTAGGGTTCCAGAAATTCAGTGATTCAACGATGAACAGAAATTAAGGCTCTGTCTGTCTGTCTGTCTATCTCTCTCTCTCTGCCCCATCCCTCCCAATTCCTGTTCTCCCTTCCCTGTATTGCCTTAGCAAATAACTAGGAAAGTAGATACTTAGGTGAGAGGATAACCCAAACATACAAATAACCGTAATAAACAATAGCAGAAAGAAGGTAACCATAGAAGGCTTTTGTGGATCTTATTAAAAGAATACCACAGTACAAAATGATTTCCTTTTAAAAAGAAAGAAGCTATGTTTTGCATACATTACAATAAAAACATGGAGACAATATATAAAGTCTTCTATAAAACAGACCATAAATACATTAAGATTGTAAGTATGTCTCCCTATTGTTTTTTCCAAATAATGTGCAGAAATTTCTTATTTTAATAACTCACTAATTTGCCAGTGGTATAATCTGTTTTATGTCTATGTCCAGGAAAGAATAAACTCTGGTCAGTATAGCATAATATTATGATTAAAAGAGACAAAAGGCCCACCTGCTAAATTTATCTTTCTCTCTGAACACACTTCTTACTGGTGTTAAACCGTGAAATCCTAAAAGCCTCTTGAAAGCAAATGTGCGTCCTGGAAGTTCATGTCGTCACAGAAATAAGGTTCAGAAGCATGGACTGGTAGAGCTGGAGGGGACTGTGTAGGTATTTTTGCACTACACTCCTTTTAAAGGTGAGAACACTGCAGTCCAGAGAGGACAACGGCTCGTCCTCGGTCACATGGTTTGTTATGGCAGAGCTGGGACTGGACACAAGTTTACTGAAAGAACTCAAGACACCCATGGACACCTTCCCTCCTCACCTCATTTCTTTCCTCAGTGTCTCTGCAAATTCATCCCTTTTCCGCAGGTGTGTATCTCTCATTTGTATCACTTCATAGATAAGGGGCGGGTCCATAAGCAATAACACATCAGGATGGATACGTTTTTTACTTTTAATATTTTTAAGTTAATCATATTTACAGTAAAATAACAAAATCTTAAGTGCCTCATAAACAGGAAAGCATGTGGCCTCCATCTAACACCTTTACAAGAGAGGTTGAGTGACTGTTGAGTTTCTTTTCAACTCTGAGACTGTAATTCTAAATCAGAACTGCAGAATGGCTAGAGTATGGAATATTATCTGATATGTGCTTCACGGCCAACAAGAAGTAGTTTGAGGTCAAGAAATCTTGCCTGTTCTCCAGGGAAACAGGGAGAGGAAGGGAATGTTTAGGGAGATGCTTCCAGTAACTGGTTCTTGAACACACTCCTCGTTACTCTGAGTTGCCCATTGCTGGCCCATATTGGCCTCTCTACGTCCTGCACACTGGAGATTTTTGGCAAAGCAGTGTGTCCCTGAACTTAAGGTGCAGGCTCCCCCATCCCGCCACATGGCACCAGCTCAGAGAGAGAGGAGTGTAGGGCCCTACCTCCTGTGGAACTTCCAGCCTCCTGCATAACTTCTTGCCATCACAGTAACCTCCACAGCTCCCTTCTCTCCTTGTCCCACAGGCCTCCTGCTGCCTCCTCAGGTGTATCTTTACCTTGTGCCACCTTTGCTGGGAGGGAAGGATGCACCATGCCTGTCAGGCAGCTTTTGCTCTCTGGCTATCTTCTTGAAATGGAGAAAGGAAGCATTTCAAGGAGAATAAACATAAATTAATATTTAACAAGTGCTTCTACTGCATTCTCTCATATTGCAGCTTTTCTTTCCTTGATCCTTTTAGACAGTGGTCATGCTGATGTTTCTTATGAAAACCTGACCAATTGGATATACATGTTTGTCGTCCCCTACTGGGTGAAATCAGGCTGGCAGGGGCTGGAACAGAGCATTCACTCAGTTGTCAAATGAGGGTCAAGACTTTAATAGGCCTGATTGCATGGTTTCCTCTATTTCACAATTTATCTTCAGGGAGAGAAGCTAGCGAGTTTTTAAAAGACACTGATTAAGTATTTTAGGTGGACAGGAAAATACATTAATAAAGTATTTAGAGCAAATTAGGAATACAGACTACTAAATAAGATATAAAACCCAGCATGACCGCCAGACACATAAGGAACATTTTTCTTCCCACAGAGAGTACCTTCCTCCAACTCCCATAGGATACAATGAGTAATCAGTTTCTCTACCACAACCTTAGACCATGAGCAGAGACAACACAAACAAGGGCAGTCCCCCTGTGGTTTGGCACCTTATGTCTCCATCATCCACTTTTCTGGTCTTTCTTGAAAAGTAGTTGCCATTTCTGGCTAGTGGTTTTACTCAATTGCATCAGAAACTAAAACCTGGGTGGCCTGAAAGCCTCAAGAGCATGTTAAGAAGCCAGAGAAACCAATATCCCCAAGGTGTAACCAATCATAGAACTAGAAAATGTCTCAGAAAGGAGTCTGGCCTGGCAGCCTGCCGTCCTCGAGAAAGGCCCCATTTGGCTCCAAATCCTATGTTCTTTCTGCAATACCACTCTACCTAAGGCCTAAGTCTTGGTGTCGCTGCCTATTGTTGGGTCCTATTTATTTTGACTAAGTTATTTAAGGAAGTTTTGCTAAGTTATTTTAACCTTTCTCCCACATCTTACAGCATAGTAGGTCATTTGAGGATTCTCTGGGAACAAAACCCAAAGTTATACCAATATTTCCATGGGAAATTTTTCTCTGAATAATATTGTTTTAAATAAAGCTGACATCTCCAAGAACATGACCACAGCATTATTGAAGGAAAGGTTGTATGAGTGCTGAGGGATCCTGAAGCAGGGGGGTGGTTACTGTTTGTGAAGTCTTCCTGAAGAAGGGCAATCTGCTGTGATATGGGCATCAAGTGACTCGGAGGGTTAGTAGAAATGAGGCAGGAGGTTCTTTTCTGAGCTTTCACTTCGAACTTCCAAGTTCACTCTCTTCTTGAAGTTCTCTCTTCTAGTACCTCGTCATAGACCCTTTAGGACCTCTCATTTCTTCTTATTCCTCACTAGACCCTGTTGATTGTGGCCATTTTTTAGAGTAACCATCAACTCTCTCATCTTTTCTCTCTATCATCTTTCCCAAGGAGTTCACGTTCTGACCAAATCTAGGATGATCACTCCTGAATAAATAAAATGAAGTGCAAAGACCACTGGGCTGGGTTTCAGAAAGCGTCGTTCACTCTCTGGGTGACCTTCTATGAGCCACCTCATTTCCCTAAGGCTTGGTTTTTCCATCTATAAAAAGAACAGGTGAGATCAGATGATCATAGTGAGTTCTTCAGAAGGAAAGTGAAGCACCTCAACTCTAGACTTCTATTTTGTGTCATCAGTGATAATTTCTGAATTTATAGAATTGCTTCTGATTGCCACCCAAGCTCTGGTCTCCATTTCCATCTGCTAAAGATCAGTCATTTTTCCTTATGTGTGCTTTTAGCCCTAAAGTGCAAAATATCCACCATTGCAATCATGATCTTCCCCACCCAACAAACCCCTACTTCACTCCCTGTTTTCCAAAGGTGCTCTCCCCAGGCACCCAGACCTAAGTCCTCCTGGTCTTTTTTGATCCATCCTTTTAACCTACATCCTGTCAGTGAGCTAACCCTTTTCATAAAGTATTTCATTGAATTCTCATATTTATCTCCATTTTACAGATCTAACAACTAAGTACAAGAGTAGCGATTTTCAATCCTGGCTGCACAGTAAAATCACTTGGGATGCTACTAAAAAATTAGTAATGTTCAGGCTTCACCCCTTGAGCTTTTGATTCCATTGATCTGGATGATACCTAGAAGCAATGTCACTTGTTCAAGATCACACAGCCAGTGGATAGTGAAACTTGCATTCAAACTCAGGTCATTGTGGCTTCAGAATCCAAGCTCTTCACCTAGGGTTTACAACGCTAGTTGTAGATCAGAATCACCTGTGAATCTGTAAAAAATACATATGTGAGGAGATTGTGGTGGGGGTAGGGTAAGATATACCTATAATATTAGGAAAAAAAGCAAATAAAAAAAAAAAGAAACTCCTTAGATAACTCTAATCGTCAACTAGAATTGAGGACAGGGCCTTAGCCATGATGCAATACTATATCTTCTTGGATATGACCCACCAAATGCATGACTTCTTCTTCCATTAATAAAAAGACATTTGTGGGCAGGATGGCATGTTGGAAAGTGTTGGGAGAAGACAGAATAACAGTAACAATATTGTATTGTTGAATATTAAGGAATGAAAATGGGACATATAATTCTTTACATAACCTACATTTGCAAGCCATTATTTGAAATAAACTCCCATTAAACCATATCTTTGCCAGCCCAATTTGGCACAATGCAATTCTGATCGTTCAACAGGAACTACACATATGGAAGTAACTATCCATCATGAAAAGAAATAGGACTATGAGCTGAAAGGTTTTAGTGTAAAGATTTGTGAGTGCTCTGAATGCAAGAACTGACAAGGATGTCCAGTGTGCTGCTACTTATTTGAGCTTCTACAGAGCCAAGTTTGTTGTTGCTGCACATCATGGGTATCATTTGATTATTCATATCATTAAGCTGATGTCTTGGGAGCACAGTCATTATCCTATTTTGGCTTCAGATTCAATTCTGGTTATTGACAAGTGGTGAGGTGGGAGCAGAGATTGATTTTGCTGCAAGAAAGAGCCCCTAAGAGTATAGTGTCTCTAAGGGCCCTGTAAAAAGTGCAGTTATATAATTTGTTGAAATGAGTTAAGTGGTAATCATCTTAATGTTTGACATTTACAAATTCTTCCCATAGTACTAGACATTTAGCTTAAGCGCACATTTGACCCTGAAGAAGTACTGTTCTATGTAATGTACTCCAAACTTGCCAGTGGGTGTGGTGGTTTCTTCCTTAAAGTAAACAAACAGCCTTACATTTACCAAAGTCATTATAGAATTGAGGGAAATGAATTCACTAGAGAAATGAAGCCCAAACATCTGAAATGATACTTTGATCTTCAAAATAGAAAACAGAATGGCAGGGTTCACTGTGGAGACTCAGACACCTCTTTTAGCAGTGACAGCAAGGCCATCAGCCAACATAGGAAGACTTATTGGAGACAATCAAGATGACTAAACATGCCATCGTCACACCTTCAAAAACCATAGGGAAAGGAGTGTCAATATAAAATTGCACCAATATTCCATCTAACTAGTTACACTAGTCTCTTCCCTTAGAGAAAAGTCATGACCAGATAGGGGGAGCAATGCTCCTCTTGCCTTTCTGTCATTGTTGGTGACACCTGGTTCTCACTCTATCTCTGTTTATTGTCTGGTTAAATGAGATATTTCAGTATTGCTAATTATAAACATCTGATTTAAAGCTGGCCTGCATGTACAACTCCATATATGGAATCTGCTCTAGTTCAGTGGGGAAAATAAAACAGTGCAGCAGGGATATAGGTCACAACTGAATTGTTACAATGGAGCACTCCGTACATGTTATACACTCAGATCAAGTTTTCAAGGATAAACTTCCACACAAATGCAGTGTTTAATAAGATGCATGAGACTATCAGGAAAGCAACTATTGCAGAATATAAGACCAGAGACTCACAATGTAAAATGCCTTTGAAAAAATTTATTTACTGAGAACTGTATCACAGGAAAAGAAAGAGGGCAGCGCTTACTAGCAAGCATTTTACTAATCAATAAGAACAATCAAATATTTGAAATCTGCTACCAGTGAGATGGTTGAAAATAAACATAATTTTAAAACAGAATAGTGAACATTTAAATAATGGACTACAGTTTAAAGAATGCATTGCTTGTTAACAGATCTTACTTGATATTTTTTCCACTGAGGGGCAAAGAAAGCACTTAATCATTGCTTATAAAAATTTAAGATGTATTTCAGTTTCATCCAAGCTGTGAAGTTTCAACTTGTCTTGTGGACCCTGTGCAGGTTATTAATGTGTATTTACTTGAGCCTTGATTCTTCTTCAATCTAACAGTATATGAAGAGATGTGTTCACATGCAGGGGTCTGTTGCAGCTGAGAGATGGTGACATTATGGTCCCCCTTTCCCTCCTTTGTGCCTCTTCTCCGCCTCCTCCCTTCTTTGTCCTGCTTTCCCACCACTGTCATCCCTGCCTTTGTCCCTTCCCTTGTCCCTTTGTTCCTTGTCCCTTTGTGTGGTACTTTGTTAGATTTTACAGAAAATGTTACAAAATGAGACTATCAGGACAGCAACTATTGTGGAATATAAGACGAGAGACCCAAATGTGAAATGCCTTTACGAAAATTTATGTGCCAACAACTGTATTGCTAGAAAGAAGGAGGGCAGGTCACTAGCCAGAAGTTGAGCAGTTACCACATCAGCTATGCATCAAGACTGTAGGGCTTTCTTTCATATACATAGAGCTTTCATAAATATAGAGCCAACAGGAGAGGGGCAGGCTCAGACACTCAGTAGGAAAAGGAGAACAGGCATACCTTGCACTAAATTAGCACATTTCTAAAAGGTTATCTGCAAAGAGTGATGAAATAATACATTTGAAAGGGGTCACCATGTTTGTCCATTAAAATGTTAAGGATATACTGTTTCATTAGGACTTCTACTGTCTTTCTCTAATTACGGACATATAGTGCTGTTTTCCTAAGGAGGAACCAATTTCATCATCACAGCTCATATTTAAGCAGTGGCTCCTGTTCACAAGATGCTATACTAAGGGTTTTAGACAGAGTGCCCCTCACAAATAGTCCCCTGAGAGACATAGCATTTCTGTCATTTAAAACAGGAACTCCAAGGCACAGGTTAGTTCATTTATTTGCCCACATGATCACGTAGCTGGGATGTACAGAGCAAGGTTCAAACTGTCTCACTCTGTAACCCATGCCCTACACTGCCTCCCTCTCAGTCATATAATACTGCTGTGGAAGAAGGTAGTAAGAGCATTTACAAGACTCAGTAAGTCAAGTAAGTTGTACAGTGGTTCCCAAATCTGGCTGCACATCAGAATCACTTGGAAAGCTTATTAAAAATCAAGATTCCCAGGGAAGATTCTTAGAGTCTGATTCAGGAGGTCAGAGGGATGCCTTGGGGATCATGTTCATAATTGCTCCCAGGTGATTCTGATGTAGGCAGTAAAAACCACTATATTCAAAAGGTAGGTAGGTATTAGGGATACAACATGAATGCTGCGAACAGCCCCTGACATGATAGTGTGTTTGGAGAGATGGATTGGTAAAGCAGAGTACACAGGTAAAGTGCTTTATTAGAGGTAGACGAGAGAATCACGGCAATATGGCGCAGCAGAGAAGACTACTTCTATTTGCGGAAATCAGCAAAGGCTTCGCAGAGGGGATAACATTTAAGTGGAACTTTGCATTGTCTCTGCAAAAGAAAACAAGAAAAGGGATGGCATTCCAAGCCAGAGGCTGTAAGATCAAGGCTGTGAAGCAGGAAAGCGGATATTTGGGCAGCAGCTTGGAGCTGTACTGTGGTTGACCTTGTGCACGCGGCAAGAAGTGAGAACTTACAGTAACCAGCAAGCACTGGCGTACTTAGTGAAGGACAAAGGCTGCTTTTGAAGAAGATCGCTGTGGCTGAAGTGTGAGGATGGCTTAAAGGAGGTGAGGTTGGAGGGAGGGAGACCCGGACAGGTCTGGAGGCTGAGCATTAGTCATGGTGCCATAGGATAAAGCTGAACTGAGGCAGGGTAAGTGCATGTGGAGAGAAGGGAAGGGGTAGCGCAACACATCTGAGGGACTATCAGCAGAAAAAGAGAACAAATTGGATGGAGGGGGAGGCGGATGAGAAAAACGAGAGGAGTCAGGGAAAAGACTGGAATTTCTCAAGAATTGGCATAGACGATGATAGTAGCCCAGGTTTCTGGGGGATACCTGTTGTTGCCAGAGATGCTCAGTGTAACCCTAGGTTTTCTTTCTATTTTCTTGGCACAGTCCATCATTTTAAATAGAAAATAAATTAACATAAGTTTGAAGACAAGGGAAAAATAAAGTTTTATTATTGAAATAATTATTTATGAAAAGAGTTCTTTATAATTTTATTTATGCTAAATTGGGACTGGTCGAAGCTTTGGACCTTCAATATTCATCTTTGAAAAACACGTGGGGATCTTTAAAAAAATTTTTTTTTCTTGTTTTCTGATAGACTACTATTGAAAGCCCGAGCTCCATTAGTCCCAGTGGTCAAACTTAAATCTCTGATCGCGTAAGTCTTTCTGTAGATGCTTTCCAGTAATAAAGTGGGTGATGGAATTTTTAAGAAAACATTTTATGGCTCTGTAGTAGATGAATTTTTCCACTGGGGTTTATATAATGACTTTGGAGAAAGCTAAAACAATGTATAAAATAAAACCCTGTGGAAGAAAAAATAATTATAAAGAATTCCCACCTGAAATGATGGAATGCCGATAGTTGTAGACTTCTGTATTTTGTTTCACTATCTATTTAATAATTAAAGGGCCCTTTTAGTAACCAGAAGTTCCACTTTAAAGCACTTCATTCTGGGATGCTAAGAATTCCGCTGATGGAGAGCAATAACTTTTTCCAAATGTGGGGAGAGAAACATTCAAAAGAGAGGTGCCCTTGGCTAAGACTCAATCAAGTGAATACAGACAAGGAGGATTGTTCTTGTTGGGTGGAGGATTTCTTGAGGTAGTGATCACCTACCAGACAGCTGGACCTAGAATCAAGACGTCCTGACATGGAAAACCTTTTTCTCTGTGTTTCGAAATCCTGTAGAGTTGCATTTGGGTCCCTGCTGTGTCACATCTTGGCTGCATGTTCTGAGGCAACCAACTTAAATTTTCTTAACCTCCTTTTCCTTCTCTGTAAGATGGGGATGATAAACTCGCCTAATGGGAATATTGTCAAAACTATTAAATTAAATGAGGTAATACGTGTTCAAATTGCTTTGTAAATTGGAAAGACTTAGGTAATTGTAATTATTATAGTTTTAGAGCTTTCTTAAAATAAAAGCAAGTTATGTTTATGTGTGTATCTCCCAAGTATTTTTTCTAAATAGACATCTCCCTGATTATTTCTTCTTCACCCTTGTAGCCAACAACTAACCTTTTTAAGACAGAGTATGCTAAGTTTAAGGAATAATGAGGAGGCTCTATGTTTGTGTTATTTGCATCTTCAAAATAGTTATTTGCAACTGTTAACACAATTGGTAACCTCCAGGGCTGTAGTATACAAAGAAACTGGCATGCTACCATGGGGTCTGGCTACTAACACGAACCATAGCTTGTGCTGTGGTGTTCTACCTATGGAAAGCCAACTCTGAAAACAAGTGTCCTCCTATTATGAGTGTTCTCAAAATACCTGGATGGAAAAGGAAGCACTGCACAGACACAGCAAGCCAGTTCTAGGAGTCCCAGAGAAAAAAGGGAAAAAAAGGATGGTAGGGTTGTGCTTTTTGCAGCACCCTCATTAACTGTGATGAAGCACTGGTATTCCAACGAGACAGTTTCAAGTAGAATTTGTCTTGGGTGGTCAAATTGCCAAGACCTAGATCTAACTGCGTCAAA
This sequence comes from Ceratotherium simum simum, assembly GCF_057802395.1. NCBI lineage: Eukaryota > Metazoa > Chordata > Mammalia > Perissodactyla > Rhinocerotidae > Ceratotherium > Ceratotherium simum. Next base: position 37,884,620 of record NC_141919.1, read on the forward strand.
TGGATACACCATAGCCAATGAGCCTCTTATGTGTCCCCATTCAGTCTGGTGTGTGTGTGTAGCTGAGAGTATGTGTGAGTGTGTGTATGTGCATGTAGGAGCACGTACTGGGAAGACTGAAAACCTGGAGACTTGAATCATACTCTGATATCTGTCACTAAGGAACTATGAGACCTTGGGGGAATCATCTCACCTATCTGAATCTCATTTCTCTCAGCTGGAAGACAAGGGGCAAGATAAGATGCTCTAACATTTTATGGTCTCGTGACCAACTGACTCACTCATTGATTCAACAAACTTTAGACCTTATGTTATTTTTGTTCTAAGTGGAGTGTTGAAAGGGCAAGCTTTTGTCAACCTGGTGTCTGTGTTCAGGAGGCATAGACTGTTCCTTTAGTCAGTATTTGATTCTCTCCTTCCTCTCCCAAGGCAGTAGAGGGCACACTGGGGCACATACACCTGATTCTACAAGGTCTCCCCATACCTTAAAGCAGAACTGATAATATTGCTTGTCAGAAGATTTAAAAACATCAAGAATGCCTTCATTTGTGATGGAGGAAATCTTCCCAAGTTGGCAATAGAGAGCGGAGTCAAAGAAAGGGGAAGCCAACTTTCTTGTCTTGCATTCCACCCTCTTCTAGTATTCTATTCTGATAAACCCCTTGAAAATCTGCTGAAGAGATTTCAATCCTTCTAGATGAGAATCTTCCCAAGGAAAACAAGTTCCGTCCAAATTTAGGGGGCCAGGAAATCATGAATTAATAGATACTGAATATATGCCATGTTATATAACCTGTATACAATATGATAAATATTGCCATCCTATGTGATTGCTGTGTGGGGAATACTTTAATCTTATAAACTTCATGATCAAGACAAGCTATACAAATGAAATCACAAATTTTCCACTGATATTGGGCTACTGAAGTTTGGAATTTGAATTCCACGTTAGAAAATTTCAAAAATATATCCTACATTCCTTTCTCTAAATTGAAATGTGATTTCTCCTGATTTCTTATGGTCTTCAGCCAATCACAAAAGATTGTACCTTCCTCTGTCTCCAGAGACTTATGGAATTTTTAGATTCTGGAAGTTTAGGAGATGCTAGATCTCACAGTCAAACAGGTCAAATAAAAGTATACAGTATTTTGAGCCAGGCATTGTAACTGAGAGAAATATCTAAGTGGCATTCATCCATCCATGTAGCAACTATTTACTAGGTATACTCTTTGTATAAGGCACTGCACCGGGTGACACAGAGCTGAATCAAGCCCTCACCTATTCTTAAAGAATTAATAACCTAATAGGGAACTTAGACTTGGACAAAAATGACCGGAATACAAAGTAAAAAGACCTGAGGCCATGAGAGGAATGTAGTTGAAGCAGGAAAACTTCTACGATTTTTGAAAAGCTTTTTTTTCTTTACTCCCCTGTGTTGAAGGTCTCCAAGAGCACTCTCAGGTTCAATGGTTTGCTGGAACTCACAAGAGGCAGCATGTGGTCATTCTCACGGCTATGATACACAGCAAAATCAACAGAAGAAGAGGTGTATGTGGCAAAGTCCGGAGGAAACCAGGAGCAAGCTTCCAAGAGACTTCTCTCCCAATGGTGTCACATAGGATGAGCTGAATTCCTCCAGCAACAAGTTGTGCAAATATGCATGAAATGTTGTCTGCCAGGGAAGCCCAGTGGAGACTCAGCACAAAAGGGTTTTTACTGGGGGCTGGTCACATAGGCACCCTCTGCCTAGCACACACCAGAATTCCAGACTCCCGGGAGGAAAGCAGGTGTTCAGCATAAATCACATTGTTTGTCACAATTGAGGCACAGTGAGCCACTTTTTATCAGTTCTGGGAATGATGGGAGCACTCCCCAAATCCAAGTTCCCAGAGGCCAGCAAGGACTAACCTCGTAAGCAGGCCTTTCAAAGGGTGGTAGTGTTTGTCCTACTAGGTTAACTATTTTCTGCACACCATCAAAAACTTATCACAAAAAGAAGTAATGGAAACAAGGTCCCAGAATAATTAACTTATAATTAATATAGTAGAGCTGCCCCAAATTAGGCTACTTGGAACATATTCAAAAGGAGGCAGAGTTTCATGTAACTGTTTCATTCATCCATTCTTTTTTGTGTCCATATACATATGGTGAGCCATGAATAAAGGAGTGAAAACCAGAATGATTTTTTATTTATTTAAATCAGTCGTGTGAGTCAGAACCCTGGAGTCACAATGAGATTTCACTCAGACAGTCACACATTTTCACTGAGTAATTGTTTTATGCAAGCTCTGTGCTAGGTGCTGGCAGCATGAACCAGTCAGAGTAGGTTCCTGCCCTCACATTGTTCACAAGTTGTACATTCTGCTTCCTGAACCCCAGCTCAGTGATGCTGAGCTCAGTGAGAAGGGGAGGTGAGTGAGAGAGCAGATGAGGAAGGTTTGGGTTTCTCATCAGGTGCAGGGGAATGTGGTCCCCTGGAGCAGCAGTGCCTTTGCAACCCAGGGAACTCTAGGTTGGGAAAGGAGGCTCTAATAAAACAGCTCTGGACTCCATCAACATGCTGTGCTGCCCCCCCCAGAACATTAGACCAGCCATTCTAGGACACAGTCATGGGCCCTGAGGTTGAAGCAGTTGAAACAAACACCAGGCCCACAGTTGGAGAAAATGAGAGACCTCTCACTCCAGTCCAAGTATCCAGCTAGAGGCAGCACAGTGGTGCCCAGAAATCCAACTGCACAGGTGTGGCCCACCTCCTCTAGGTAGCCCTCCATCTCCAGGTTGGTGGCCTTCTCTTTGTGGGGGCACCTCTCGCTGGATTGGAGAAGTGCTTCTTGACATGCCATTGTTGGCAAATTCCTCATGACAGCTGCCCAACAGCATCTCCTGTGCATCAGACATCCCCATAAGTCTCTGTCACTATGTCTTTCACCAGCAGGTGTTACTGAGCAAAGAATTACTACTATTTCAAACTCAGGAAATTGGCCAGATGTTACATCTCCAGAAACAGCTGTGCAGCTATGGGCAAGTGACTTGCCTTTCTGAGTAGGCATCTTCTCACTGAGAAAAGAGGATAATAGTACTTCTCATGGCTATGGCCAGGTATAAATGAAACAGTGCGTTTATGTCACCTGACATGGCCCCTGACATATAGTAAGCAAAATAAATAAGTAACTCACTTTGGTGGGTAGAGGACACTGAAGACTGTTTCTGTAGCTTTAGGACCAAGAGTTCCAGGGGTCCCCAGCCTCTTCTTTTTCTCCCTGCCTGTGGTGTCTTCCATGGTCAAGTTATAGAATGAATCTGGAGAGGACTGCTGCTTCAGGTCCATGTCCCACACACAGAACTCACTAGATACATTCGAACATTTGATGTTAAGCGCTGGCCACGTTCCTTTCCCCCGTTGTGATTTCTTCAAGTTTCTTGCTGTCTTTGTCTTTGCTAACAGAGGACAAAGGGAAAGTCAGTGGCTCAGGAAACAGCAAAATTAATCCAGGCTCTTTTTCCCCTGATGATATGTGCTCTGTTTTTTTTTTTTTTTAAGTTTAAAAAACCCTCTCTTGCATCTAACTCCCATTCTCCCTCCTTTGATCTCCATTGAGGGTTCATCTCCCATGATCCCACTGTAGAAACTGAGAGGTGGGCTTAGATGAGAGGGTTGGACTCTGGTCTCTCAGCTGAAGTTTGTCTGGACATCTGAAACTGACCCTTGGAGTAGGCCTCTTTTATTATATCCTCTCTGGACTGGACCTGCAGTAATATTCACAGTGGGGGTCTAGCAAACCCACGGTGAAATCTTGAGATGGCCACCTTATAGAATGTAACTTTTCTCTCTTAGACTAAAGCTAGAAGTAGGGTGTTCTCTTATGACACAGTCCAGCCCCCATGCCCACAGAATGCTAGAGATCTTTTCTGCCCCACTTGCTGCCAACACAACCAGCTAGTCGACAATCAGGGTGTTAACGAATGGCGCAATCCTGGTTAATTTCTCTTTGCGATGGTTCCTTATATAGTCTTGAGAAGCAGGTTGGATCCTCAAGCGTGGTTCTGCGTAAGCATTCTTAATCACAGTTGTTCTTTGGTGGAGGTTGGGGGGGGCACGTACTAAGTTAGAACACCAAACCAGTAATGTTTGTCAGGCTGCATGCACATTTATCTTGGTTATCATTAAAAAAATTAAATAACAAACTGGTGTGAATTGCTTTTGGTTCACTCTGACTCGACAGGTAGATTTTTATGTGAAAGCTTTATTTTTCTCCCCATCATGTGCAGAGTGAATGACTTCTCAAACATAGCCAGGAATGCAGTCAAAAGAAAAGCATGAGTCAAGAGGAAGAGAAGCGAATTGAGAATTGGGAGTTATGGGTTGTGTTTAGTCTAACTATTGATTTAACCTCTAAGCATGTTACTTAACCTCTTGTTCTCAGCAACTCTTCCCCACCTCTTGTGTAATAATTCTAGACTAACAGATGTTTTAACAACAACATAAAAAAATTGGCAAGACGATTGACTGACTCCAAATTGATTGGCTCTGTCCACGAGCACAGCTCAGAACCATCAGACCTTAAAAGCAATGACATGACAGGACTGAGAGCTGATGCTGGTGTTTTCCAACTTTCTCTATCAATTCTGTTCTTATGTGTAGTACATTATGCTTCTCTCTCAAAAAACCATGAGCATCAGGAGTGATTTTCTACGCTTTGCTATGACATGTTCCTTCTTCATCAGACTCCTATAAGGCAACCAGTAACAGTAAACACTTCAGGAGTGCCTTCGACATGCCAAGTGCACCTCTAATAGCTTCATATTTGGCTATTCTATTCCAGCCTCATATACCACTTATAAAGTAGGTGCAGCTGAGGAAACTGATGCATAGAGAAGATAAATAACTTGCCAACAGTCCTCAGCTAGTAAGAGGCAGAACTAGGATTTGAAACAAGGAAGTCTGGAATCTCTGCACTTATCTATCACACTGTACTGCATCTCTACGAAGGGAAATGGCCTTCAGCAGGAAACCACAACAGGGTGTCTCACAAAGTCACCTTCCTAACAAGTGACCGAGGCCGTGTGCTATAGTGTATAAGAGTGTAAAAAACTCCAAACTTGGAAATGAGATAGGCATGAGTTCAAATCCTGCCCCAGCCAGGGGCAGTTTTCTAGTCTATAAAATTGGGTGAGTAATCCTTGCTTCTTCTATGATTTTGAAGATTAAATGAGCCTAGGTACATGAAGCACTAGTCTGGGTTCTGGAATCCAGCAGGGGCTCAGGAAACACCTGCTGGGATGAGGATGATGATGGTCTGCAGGTGGCAGTTCTACTGCAACCCTGATTGGGCAGCATTGAGCCCGGATAAAGTAGGACTGATTTGTGATTAATTAGGCTTGCAATCAGAGGGTTGGACCACCAGGCACTCTCTGCTGCCCTCTAGAAGAATGGATCCAGAGCCACCAGGCCACACTCATTATTTTAATACTCACCATTGGTATGTTCGAGTAAGGGGCGTGCTCAGCGGAACCTCGTGGGGCCTCTGGACCAAGTTCCCTTCTCCTTCATTTAGCAATTACTTATGAGCTCGGGTCAACTGGCTCTAAAGGAAGGATTTTAAAGAACTAGCTTGCAGCTTGTCTCCATCCTGAGTACATCTTCCTTTCCCACAGCCAGTAACTTCCACTTCACTTTATTATTTATGGCGGCGGGGGGTAGGGGCTGGGGAAGCGGCACAGTGTTGCTTAGCAGCGAATCTCAGAGCTGCCATGTGCTTTTGTGTTTTTTCAAGCCAGGGTTTTTGTCAGTCTGTCCACTGGAATCATATTGGCGTTCTCCCTCGTCAGAACCCCATGGGTCAAGTGTAGGCGTGTGCGTGCCTTATAGACGGGTCCCCGTTCCTGCCTGGTGCCTGCTCAAGGGGATGGTTGCTGCTGGTTTTGTTTAACAGACACTTCATGCTGCAAATTCTCAAGTGCAAATCACCTTTTGTTTCTTTTATCCCTGGCAATAATGAAGGGCTGAACTGGAGCTTAAATAATTCTTTCAATGAATACATTAAACAGACTCTTTCATTATAGAGGTTAGAGGAATGAAAATAATCTGCACAAAGCCACATTTCCTTCACAAAGTTTTAAAAGAAGTGAGGGAACTGCTATTGAGGGAACAATTAATTTTGTTTCTGTAGGAAAATGGGGAGGGGGTAGATGAAATATGTTTCAGGGCCTTCGAAAAGATCTCTGGTGGGAACATTTAGCAACCGAGTAAAACATTCCCTGGGGAAAGACGGTGCTATTTGGATCTGTGTTTCTGTGGCGGTTTATTATCTTCGGAACAGAGGAAGAATAGAATTACTCCTGCTTTTGAGAGTTAAAATGCACTACAAAGACAAATTTTGAGAATGATGTTTCTGTGAAGGCTATGGAAACCACTAAACATGTCATAATATTGTACATCTCTTTACGGCTGAACTTCCGCAAGATTGGTTCTTTAAACCCTCTTTCTCCTATTTCAATGCCCCTTTCATTCTTCTTACTGTTTTCTTACACCCAAAGAGTTCTTTCCCATTATTTACTTGCATTTTTAGTTGCATTAAAACTAATTCTTGCAAATTTGTTAGTTTTTTTAGAAGCAGAGAATTTGAAAGCTTTATCTTAAATGAAAGAATTAAGACTTAGGGGAATGAAATGCCTGGCACAGAATTAGTTACCCAGCTCAGACTGGTACCTCAATATCTTTCATTTAGTTGGTGTTTCTTCCAAATACCAGGCCAAGGATGTTCTCTGTGTTTGAAACTGATGGGACTTTGATGGCATTACAGGGTAATGAACTCTGACTCAATAGGATGATGAAGATATTTTCCCCCCGGGATTTAGAGCTGTCAGGAGGTCAGCAGGCTGCTTTAGGAAGAAGGAAAGCCATAGACAATAGAGGTGTCCCGACAGAGGCTGTGAGAGCTGCTGTTGGGGAGATGAGCCTCATTCTAGCTAAGGGTCTACAATGCCATATTATTTAGGTATAACCTGATAATTCTAACTAAAGAGGTGAAACAACTCTCAGTGGTATGTATGTGTTAAAAGTAGACTGTTGAAGACAGAAAAGACTCCAAAAGCCAAAAGAAAGAAACCATAAAAGTGTAGTTACAAAAGAGTTAAGCCTTCTTGAACCATACTCCATAGGTACTGTGTATTGTGCACAGTTACCACCACCATTTGTTTTCAGGTCTTTGAGGACAATGCCGTGGGTGACTTGAGCAAATTACTACATCTCCTGAGCCTCAGTTTCTTCCTTTGTTAATGAATCACATTAATGACTCCTAGCACTTTACAAACTCAGAGTTATTTTAATCATCATGTTAGTTTCACGTATTAATCCATTAATAACCACGTATTACAATGATCCATTTATTCTACTGATATTAAATTGCATGATTATGGTGCTGGAACAGCTGGATGTCCATATGCAACAAAATGAACCCATTTTGTTTTACATTTTTGATAAAAATTAACTCAAAAGTGGATCATAGACCTAAATGTAAAATGCAAAACTATAAATCTTCTAGACTACAACATGCAAAAAAATCTATGTGGCATTGTGTTTGGTGATGAGTTTTTAGATATAAAGCAAAAAGCATGATCCATGAAAGAAAAAATTAATAAGCTGGACCCTATTAAAATTAAAAGCTTCTGCTCTGTAAAAGACACTGCTAAGAGAATGAAAAACAAGCGACAGACAGGGAGAAAATATTTGCAAAACGAATATCTGATGAAGGACATGTCTAAAATGTACAAAGAGCCCTTAAAACTCAACAATAAGAAAACAAATGGGCAAAAGCTCTGAACTGACACCTTTCCAAAGAAGATATACAGATGGCAAATAAGCATATGAGAGATGTTCAACATAATTTTTCATTAGGGAAATGCAAATTAAAACCAATGAGGTACATTGCACATCTATTAGGATGACTAAAATCCAAAAACCTGACAATACTGATTGCTGAGGAGGATGGAGAGCAATATGGTGGAGAGCAATTCTCATTGCTAGTGAGAATGCAAAATATTACAGCAACTCTGAAAAACCGTTTGGCAGTTTCTTACAAAGCTAAATAGAGTATTACTGTATGATTATCAATCATGCTCCTGGTATTTACCCAAAAAATTTGAAAATTTATATCCACACAAAAACATGCACGTGAATGTTATAGCTGCTTTATTCATAATCATCAAAAAACTGGAAGCAACCAAGATGCCCTTCAATAGGTGAATGGAATACTATATGGCAATAAAAAGAAATGAGGTATTAAGCCACGCAAAAGCATTGATGAATCTTAAATGCATATTGCTAAGTGAAAGAAGGCAATCTGAAAAGGCTACATATTGTATGACTCCAATTTTATGACATTCTGGAAAAGACAAAACTATAGAGACAGTAGAGAGACCCGTGGTTGTCAGGGATTTTAGGGGGAGGGAGGAGGGTTGAATAGGTGAAGACGGGACATTTTAGCATAGTGTGTGCTATGTGATATTATAATAGTGGATACATTACGCTAAGAACAAATATATTTTGAGCACATGCTTTGTAGATAGCATGTGCTCAAAAAATATTTGTCGACATTTTTGTCTTCAATGAGTGTGGTAGTGTGTCCTTATAAAGAAGATATAGGATTCAAGGGTTTAGGAAGCTTTCATTTGACAGTCTTTATATACTTCTATATTATTGAAAACAATTTATAAGAGTGTATATGCTATATATGTTAAAACATAAAATTTATTGTGTAGTTTTTTTTGTAGTGGTTTCATACAAATACAAGGCAAATTCATTCTGTCCCACATTTCTAAGTGGTTAACTCCCCCTTCCTTTCTGTTTCCTTTTAGATTCTAATTCTTTGGGGGCAGGGATCTTAGCTTTTAGTTGTTTACAGCTCCTAGCGTGGTGTTTTTCATGTACGTAGGTGCTTCGGAATGTTTAAGTGAATATTATGCCTTAATTTCTAGAAAACACAGTGCTGGATTCAAAATCTAGCTCTACTGTTGGGCAAGGTATGTAACCTTTCTGAAAGTTTTATCAACTGTAAAATAAAAATGATAAATAATAAACTTGTGAGGATTTGAAAAGATTCTAACCGCAGAACACATAGACCAGTTCCTGGTATAAGTTAGGAATGCAGTAAACGGTCTTGAAGAAAGTAATGGCTACAGACTGATAAAAAGGGATGGCAAAGTTTTCCAATTAATCAGGAAAAAAATGGCTCAGTAACTAGAACGAGAAAGATGGTAGGCAGTATGGTGAGGAGGTGGGGTGGCGCATCCTTCAGCCCCTATTGGGCGTAGTCAGCCCAGTCATTGCTTAGGACCAAGATGCAGCTCGTCTATCTGCGTTATTGTAGAATGGGCATAATGGTTGGGAATTCCCACTTCCTACCTGCTGTTGATACTGGTGAGGGTATCCAAGAAGTGGGTGTGCTTGACCTTTGATGGGTTTCATTTTCACAGGCATCCAGCAAGCGGAATAGGACTTTCCATAGAGCCTTGCACACAGAGTGGAGGTTCAGTGGCTATTTGTTGATGGATCCACCCCTGAGATTGTTCCAAAAGACCAAGGCAAGCAAAGACATTGTTATCTAGAGACTATTCCATTCATTGATTGGGCTTCATGGAAACACATTGGCAGGCATGAAAATGAACTCGAGTGGTTTGCAGTTCTCAGAGCACAGGTCCTTTGAGAGAGCACTCTATTCCACTATTTTCTACAGATCCAAGGCATGGAGCTTGTATTTCCATATAGCAGATACTTCCTTCTTTTGAGGAAATGCAAATTAAAATCAATGAAGTATCACTACACACCTACTTACAGTGGTTACCTACCATTCTCTTTCTCCTACTAGACTGGAAGATCGTGAAAGCCAGAGACCATATTTATTTTTGTGGCCACCCCCTCCAGCACCTAGCATAGCTCTTACAATGTAGTAGAAGCTAAATAAATATTTGTTGAAATAAAATAAGTTAATAAAGGACCAGAAGCTGCTTCATCAACATAAAAAAGGCTTAAAAACCTTAGAAACAGTAATGTTTGACAACAGAAAACCTGACAAACTTTTAGACTTTAAAAGATATAGTTTTGGAAGTGAAGGGAGTGGGGTTTTTGAAACCAAAGGGAAAAAAGTTCACATTTTTTCATGTTTGCATAGTATATACAAATGGGACATCCTATTTTCAGTTTGAGTTTGAAAAAGAGTGTTTATTTAACATTCAATCACCTACACTTCACTGACAGCAAAAAAGAAAAAAAAAAGGTTAACAGAGTACAGGAATTTATTTGGTAGCTATAAAACAGAAATATCTCTTAAAGTCAAGATCAGATACTAAGTTGAGTCAAATGGGAATCTGCAAAAATATAATTAAAATATGCAACATTTATGAAGAGTGAGTAAAATTTTGGAAGCATCCATGAATTCTGTCTAGGAAAAACAAGAAGGGCAAATAGTAAAATTCTAAGGAAACTTACCTTTAATAAGTAATAAATATTTATTTTATTTTATTTTTTCACTTCTCCTAGGGTATTGGTAACAGTTGATGATTAGGTTCCAGGCAATGAGGCTGTAAAAATTAATAAGCAGGACCTTCAAATGACTCATTAGCTAATCCTTCATTATTATCCGTTTTGTAATGGGTGATACATTTAACACATTTAGTAATATACTCAGGGGGCGTATTTAAATGAAAGAGTTTGGTGAAGCAATTTGAAAAACATGAAAATATTTTTATTAGTGATAAATTTGCCTAAATTCCAGTTGATTAAATATAAGATAGGATCTAAGTCGATATGTAATATCTGTTTACATTATAGATTTTTCCTCATCTACTCCCACTTTACTATTTGTTTTAAGCTCTAAAAGGAAAAATCTTCTCTGCTTATCTCATTGGGGCTTTTATTTTACGATTATTAGCCAGCATGTTCTCCACTAGGAAGTGTATAAGGAGCAAGGGGAAATTTTAAGGGGCTTATACTGTAGACAAATAGATCGAGTACCAATTCACCAAGCTTTGGAGACTAGCTCCCCTGGGCCAGGATACTCTACTAGGTTAGAACCTTGGAGATGAACCAGACTCTTCTCTCAAGGAACTGATGGTCTGATGGGGAGACAGACTTGCCAAGATAGAGTTGAGCTGAGTAGGAGTTAACCAGTAGACTTCTGTAGGTAGGCATGCAAAGCAGATGGAACTGAAAGGGTAAAGGCAGAGAGGAGCAGATGATCATGGTGTGTTGGGACGGCCACAAGCCATTTCAGTGTCGTGGGGGCATTAAGAGCAAAGAAAGAAAGAGTTGGAGAAGAGGCTGCAGTGGTACGTAGAGGAGCAATAAAAAAGGCTTTGGGGGCCTTTAAAAGGAGATTGGGTTATAATCTGTAGAACCTGACCACTGAACGTGTGGTTGCTGGACCATAGCATCAGCATCATCAGGGAATGTACTAAAAATGCAGAATCTCAGGCCCCAGGCCAGACTTCCTAAATCAGAATCTATATTTTAATGAGACTCCCAATGGACTCATACGCACATTAAAATTTGAGGAACTACATGTAGAAGGTAAAGAATTGTTGAAATGTGTCATGCCAGAGAGAGACATGATTGGAATTGCTTTTTAGAAAGCTCACTCCAGCAGCAGAGCAGGTGTTGGACTGAAGAAAGGATAAGATTAGAAACAGAGCGACGACTGAGAAGAGTGCTGTGCTAGTCTAGGGGACAGCTGACCAAATCTGGAGAAGGAGAGGCCAAGTAGGAAAGACATTCAGAAGGCAGCAGTGTCAGAATTTGGCAATCAATATAACGTAGGAGGAAGAAAAAAGACAGATTCCAGGCAGACTAAAAGGTTTCTGACTTGAGACACATGGGAAAACATGGTGCCAGTATAGACAAAGTCTGTAGGGGGAGGAGCACATCTGGAAGGGGTAGACATGATGATGAATTCTCTTTGAAATACTCAGTTGGAGGTACCTGTGGGACATTTGATTGGAGATGCTTAATTGGTAACTGGGTGTAGGTATCTGGAGTTTGGACTAGCAATACATATATTTAAAAGTTGTCATCTTTTTAGTGCTGTCTCAATCCATTGTCATGGAAAATATTTCCAGGAATAACTTGTAGAATAAGACACAAGTCGTATAAGGATGGAGCACCAGAGAAAACCAGCATTTAAGGCATGGGCAGATGAATACCAAACCCTGGGCAAGATTGAGGAGAACTTGAAAGGTGTGGTGTCATGGAAAGCAAAGCAGAAGATACTTTCAAGCAACAGATAGTGGCTAACCAGGTCATTATTTATGGACGTAAGATGAAGACTGGAAAATGCCTATTATATTTGGTACCTGGGAAGTCATTGATGACCTTAGCTAGAGAAATTTCAGTTGGAAGATGATATCAAAAGTCAGGTTGCTGTTTGTCGAGCTTGTGGAGCCATTAAGTGTAGTGAAGATTTATATCTAGAAACGTAGCTGACAGGAAGGAAAAATGTTGGATACTAGATACAAGAGAACAGAGTCAAGAAGTATATTCTCATTCTCTCTGTTTTTTACATATGAAGAGATTAACATAAAGAGAAAAGAATCAATTGGAGATAAATAATGACAATATGCAGGAGGAGGGGTAGAGTAATATCTAATGGAATAAGATCCCTATAAGGACATTGGTGGATGGAATTCAGAGCACAGGTGGAGGAGATTTCCTTAGCCAGGAGGAAAGACATGTTAATATGTGAGACCAAGGGAAGCATGGGGAAAGGGACATGTAATTCGGGGAAGGTAGTAATTTGAGAGTATTCACATCTAAGAGACTTGATTTTCTTCTGTGAAGTAGGAGACGATGAAGAGAAATGTCTATTCACATAGAAGGGAAAGTGGCTAGTAGAAACAGGAGCCCGAGAGGAGAATGAGGGGAGAAACTGATTGGGAATGCAGTGGGGGCCTGGGGGGTAGGGTAGCATTTAAAATAGCTCAACCTCGATTCTTCAAGTCTAGAAAATGTACTATGGTAGTTTCTGCATTATCTAGTCTATCTATTTAATGAATAAACAGATTCAAATGTATGTGAATTATCCATCATCTGTGATTCTAATGCATGATCAAAGGGGCTATTATTCAGATGCTTAAGAACTAGAAAGTGTTCCAAAGATGCCGAAAACAAACAAACAAAAAGGCCATTGCATGATTATGGTGTAGGGGAAGTAAATGTTGCCACTGATTGCTGAACATCTATTCAATGTTGACTATTATAGAGGAGGCGGAGAATGACAGCAGAAATAATAGCAATAATTTTAGCTAATTAATCCACAGATTCATGGAGTTAAAAAGACTCTCAGAATTCATCTAAATGCTTTCTTAAGGTCCTATGAGAATGCTTACAGTGCCAGTCTTCATTACCTACTAAGTAGCCAACTCCACGCTCAAGACAACATATTTAGTTGTTTGAAAAGCCTATTTTATCAGGATAAGTTACGGCTGAATTCTACTTCCCTGAAACTAGATGTGCCAGATTTATTTTCATTCAATTCAACAAGTGCTGTGCACATACTAAGTTGAGGGTACTGTTCTTGGCCTTGCAGGATGATCCGTAGGTCAGGTCTCTGACTGTGATATCTTTGCAGACCAGAAGGGGAGCTAAGACAAGTTCCCAAATGACCACAAAGGAGATGAAAATACATGCCACTGGAGAAGTAATGATATGCTGTGCTTTTTTTGTTTAAAAATGAAGTGTCAGGACTCATATCTCAATAAATTATGACGTGTGTCTTCTACACCCCCCTCCCCAATCCTGTTTACATTGGAATGTCCACATGTTTTTCCAGCCAAGTGAGTCAGTCAAGATGGAAATATTAATTTATTTGACTGAACAGACTCTGCTAGATTATACCGTTAAAAAAGACTCCCTGGTGGTAATGATACTACCAAACTCTGTTTGTATAGCACTTTATAGTTTGCAAATCACTTTTTGTATGTTGGCCCATGTAATCCTCACAACAATTTTGTTAGGTAAGTAGTACGGTTCTCTGCCGTTGATACATGAAGGACCTAGACTCAGTTTAACTAATTTACCCAAATCACACAGCAGGGAAGTGGTGAGTTAAGATATCCAGGTCCCATGACTTCAGATCTCAACTAGAAGAGCAGGATCTCTGTGAATTCAGTAGAGGAGAAATTATTCGTGCTTTAAGGGGATGGGGAGGATGCACAGGACTGATGCAATTTCACTACGAGGAGATAGAAGGAGGGCATGGAAAAGTTCAAATTATGGATGCAGAAAGTGCAGGACATGCTCATGTAAGAGTTGTGGTTCCATATATGGGTTTGGGAATCATCTGTCCAGAAGAGATGACTGACTCTCTGATAGCTAATAAGAAACCCAGGGAAGAAACAAAGGAGAGAAGAAAGATGCCCCTGGACAGAGCCCTGGGATCACCTATGGTTAGTGGGTGGGAGGCTCAGAAGGAGCCAGCAAATGAGAAATCAAAAGAATGGCCAGAGAGTTAGGATCAATCCCAATTCTTACAGAAACCAAGGGGAGGCTTTCAAGAGAGAGCATGTGATCATGAAGGATGATAACTGAGGACAAGTGGGTGAAAGAACAGCCTTGGTGAGCTTGGAGAGAGCAGAACGGTGATGGCAGAAGTCAGAATGTAAGGAGCAAGTGGGTGGGAAAGAATTGAAGATCAGGAAGAGGGTGAGAAGGATGAGGCAAGTAAATAAGTAAATTTCCTCTCTCTCAGAAGCAGCCCTTCAAGTACGTGAAGACACCTCTCAGATCTTCTCACTTCTTCCCTTTGTCAGGCAAAATGCCCTTAATTAATTGAGCTGATTATCATATGCTTTCCAGATAGTCACCATTGTGTTTTCTTTCTTAAGGAATTGTTGATTTGTCAGTTGTCTTTCCTAAAGGTTGGCATCTAGAAATTAACTCTTTACCCCATGTTTATGATCTGTTGAGCATGGAGTAGAAGAAAGCTATCATGTGTTCTGTTTCCTACACTGTATTTTTAATAGCAGCTCACATTTAAATTAGCCGCGTTTCACTGGTGAGTCATTGGGCTTATGGTCAGTTATGATTCCGGGTCATCCACATTCTGCACTTGTGAATTATTTGGGGAAACAACCCAAACAAGGGAGAGGGACACTGGAGCCATGAGGTGGAGAGGGCACGGACTGGCATCCAGAAATCTACATTTTAGTCTGGACTTAGACACTTATTAAATACATATTCTTGGGAAAGTTAATCTACTTTTCTCTGAGCTCCAGAGGGAGCTAGATTGGATGATTTCTAAGCCTCTTCCTAGCTCTAAAAATTCTGAAATTAATAACTAATTTTAAAAAAAGGCCTTCATTAATTTACTATTCAGATATTTATAGAACTCAACTCAGCGCCAGGCACTGATAGGATTTCAGGATATGGTGGTGAACAAGACAGAGGTAGTCCTGATCCATGAGGCTTAAAGTCTCATGGTGACATTTTGAGGCTGAAGAGTACTTGGTTAAATGCAGGGAGGACAGATAATGCCCTCAAATTATTACCTACCAAAAGGAGTGTGGAAGGGACATGGCTTTGAGGACTTTCAAAATATGGAATGAAGAATAAAGTCTCTATGTTTGGAATTATACCAGGAAGGAATCACTTTATGTCTTCATAGCTATCAAAATTATGTGTGGAATAACACGATGAACAAGAGAATAGAAGAGTATAGCAGTAAAACTTTTCCCAGGGACCTAGTATTTACAGAAACTACAGTCACTTATATTGAGGAAGAAGATGTTAATAAATACACTACCCATGATATGGCAATATCATTATCTGGCTTTGATGTTATTTACCCTTAACATAAAATTAGTGAAGCATGCAAGAAAATTCTAGCAGCAGGCAATCTTGAAATTTATAGTGTGAGACACAAAATCAGAGAGGCCTACTAAAAGATAATTATTTTTCTTTCAGAGTGTCAGCTGGAGATCCACCCCTATGATGATCTTAAAATTCCACTTTTCAACAGATATGGATGACCTAGAAGGAAAATCACCCCCCACTTTTGTGCTTCTGAAAGCAAACATGGGCTATGAAGATGAATTTCTCCCTTCCTCCTTCAACCTATGCTACCGTGATATTTCAGTTACCTGTTAACTACGTAATAAGCTAACCCCAAACTTAATGGTTTCAAACAACAACTATGTTATTATTACCGTTCATAATTTTGCAGGTTTACTGGGCTCAACTGGATGAATCTTCTACTCCATGTGACATCAGCTGGGGTTGCACTTGTCTGGGAGCTTAACTAGACTAGAATGTCCAGGATGGTTTAGTCACATGTCTGGTACCTTGGCAGGGACAGCTAGAAGCTGGGCTATGTTGGGACACTAGAATATCTGAATCTCTCTACATACAGTCTTAGGAATTTTCCTATTCCACGTAGCCTCGGCACTTGGTTGCTTCATGTAATTTCTTTAGCTGAGTGCCTTGACTTCATGCTTGGTGACCCAGGACTCTCCAAAACAAAAAAGTGGAAGCTGCCAGCCTCAACACCAAGGCCCTGAACTGCCATTGTGTGACTCCCATTTCATTCTATTGGTGAAAGCAAGGCACAGGGCCAAACCAGATACACTAAAAGGGGTGGGGGACTAAAGAAGGACATTAATACCAAGAGGCATGGTTCAATGGGGGCCATTTTGGAAATAGTTACTCATGTGGTCACTTGAGAAGTATTAAAAATGGACACCAGCATCAAGAAGTAGACCCAGTTGAATATGATCTGGCTCCACTGAACTCATTTTCCATAGAAAAGAAAATAAGAAAAAATATTTGAATGCTGATTTTCTATTGATTTTTCTTTTTAATACAAACCCAAATGTGGATTTTGAAAAGTGGAAGTGAAATGTTATTTTTAATAATTTCATGGTCAGGCAGAAAGGCAAGGTGGTATGTGTGTGTGTGTTTGTATAATTGGTGATCCCAAGGCTATTCCAGTCAATGATTTATAAAGGATTCACACTAGTATCAGTAGCATATATGATGTATATGACTTACTTTTGCTCTGTCTTTCACCGTAAGCCCTTCTCCTCCTCCTCTGGGCTGCCTCCATGACCTGACCTATGAATAAGTACTGTTAGCTACCATGGAGAGGCCACTGTTTTCACCCTCTCGTGTTCCAGCTCTTCTGGTGATATCCCCGGCCTCTGTGCCTGGAAAGCAGGGGTGAAGCACCATGTTACTGCCTGCTGTGTTCATGGCTGATCCGTCTCCTGCCACAGCCCCCTATTTCTCCTGGCCCTCCCTGTCCCCTCTGCAGGTGCTGCTGTCTCCCCTGGTGTTGCCACTGTCCTTGCTAGGCACTCTTGCTGGTCCATGCCACTGATGCTCCAAGATTTAAGGGACCAGAGCTTCAACCTGGTGAATTGGGAAAGTAGTCTTCCGTGCTCTGCTAGAGGGGTTTTTAGTACCATATCTTTTTCATTTTTTACTTAAAAACCCCCTCCACTGGGTGAAATCTGAGTAATAATCACTATGCTGAGTGTAGAACTGCTCTTTCATTCTTTGCTATCCAAGACTCTGGGACTAGACCAAGCTGGGATGAATTCTCTCCCAAGAGGATCCTCTGTCCCTCATGCAAATAGACTCATCATCTATCAGACATGCCTAGGTCTCACAATTTAGAGTCACATTGGGATTTATGCTACTCACACAAACACACATGCATATACATTTATACATAAATATACATACACACATATGTGCCTGTAAAGTACTTTCATTTCCATATATAGATCATGCTTCTTTAGTGGGAACAAAATATTTTTCACATAAAAGAATGACAAATAATGATCCACAAATATATTCAGCATTCTACTTATCTTTTCCCAAGAAATACGTGGGCTGAATTTCAGAGATAACTTGGGAGTTGACAGACAAAAAAGTTTTGAAGAACCAACTGCCATCTGTGTGAAGTACAATGAGAATGACAGAAATGGGTGAAGAGGAAAGAATGGACATTTAAGAATGCTTGCTATGCATTAAGTATAAACCTCCCCATTTCTTGGGCATTTTCTTGAGATACTGAGTAAATATTTGAAATTCTTAAGTTACATATACAATTTAAATACTGATATACATTTCTTCCAATTCTTGTGTTTACGTTTTTTAGAGACTGGGCCATGGGGGGTATGTGTGCAGGCAGGGAGGGCATGGTGAGCTCATTTACATTTGAGTTACACTACTGATATTATGAAGGACTAGCTGTAGAATTGTGCTTTGAGCATTTTTTCAAGGGAGGAATGCATTTGCATGAGTCCAAACTATCCTGCTTTTTTCTCTGAAATGCTGGCACATGTTGGTAAGACTTGTAGCCACGGATAAGAGAAATTTCTCGAGTTTGTGAAGCAATAAAAGCTAACTTGCCCATAAAATGATTTAACTTATTACCTTGACTCTTTTGTATGTAATTAAAACCATACTGTGAATATCTGGCGTACATCTGCATTTCAGTGCTAGGATGGAGAAGAATCCTAGAACAGAGGTGAACATGGAGCCGGGCAAAGGCAGTCTGGGTGAGGATCATGGGGCAGAATCTGAGCTGTCTCTCATCCAGAAGTTCTGATCTTTGTTTCTCAGCACTGTAGAGAATTGACTGAGACTTCAATGAGAAGAGAAGCCGTACAGTGTGCCCACCATTTCTTTGGCGTCATGGAGACTGCGTGGCCTTTTTGATACAGATAGGGATGGTGAATTGGAAACATTAGGTCTAGTCTAATAGTACTTTGGTCAAAAGAAGAAAAGCTCTGTTAGTTTAGGTTCAGAAACAGGTGCTGAGATAGGATTAGGAATACAAGAGATTTATTGGTGAAAAAGGTGAGGCAAGCAGAGGAGGATAGAAGAGCCATCGGGCAGTAACTCGGGCTGTCCCCAGTGAAGGAGAGAGAGAAGACAGAAAGGTTGGAGAGCAGAGCAGTGCCAAGAAAATTTTGGCCAGACAGTGGGGAGTCCTTGAGCAGAAGTCCCGCATCAGGAGGTCCACATCTTTCAGGAGGGGACCTGCTTTAGTATCCCTGCTGTGCTCAGTCGTTGGCTGGGAGCAGCCCCTGGGCAACAAGGAGGTAGATTAAGAGAACAGCATCGGGGGCCGACTGTTGATCAAGCTCTCTGCAGCAGGAGGTCTGGGTGGCACATCTTTATGGCCCCCAAAGGAGCCACTGTAAACTAAGCCAGGGTGAGGAAAGAAGCTTCTGCCCTAATTAATCTTCATCTTGATTTAAAATATGAGTAGTACCCTGGCTTCCAACTCCTTTTAGCTAAGCAACCCACTTTAGAAAACCTAGCAGAAATAGAAGTATAATGATGTACACCTGAAATTTATGCAATGTTATAAACCAATGTTACTGCAATAAACAAAAAATTAAAAAAAAAAATTTATCTTACAAAATTGTTATGAGGATTAAATGAAATAAATCATGTAAAGTGACTAGTATATTAAAAAAAAGAAAAGCCTAGATAATAATATTGATCTATATAAAGATTTGCCAAGTATACAATAAAAAAAATTCATTTCTACCACTGCATGTGTACACAGACATCTTTGTGTTCTTCCATTTTTTTGTCATCTTAAAATTCTCCTCTAGCTGCTCAACTGTCTCCCTTAAGTCTTGGCATGAATGAGTATTTCATTTTACATGTAATATTTAAAGCATACAAACACACACATGAGTGATTTAAAAACCGTGTCTGTTTCTCCTTGTCATTAGAAGATATGACAAGAATGTGCCTATCCACATATGGGTAGAACAGAAAGGATCACCTTTTCTGTTTCGTGTGTTCTTCCATTGTATTAAGTGTAGATCTGAATTGCAGTTGTCAGCATCCTGAAGCCGAGTATCTTTAGAATTCTGGAAATTGTACTCTGTTTCCATTTTGCTAGGAATGGGGTATAATGTATCTTAAAATGTTTGAGGAAAATAAGGAAGAAGAGAACTGGCTATATATTTTGGGAAAGTTGCTGCCTTTCTTGAGTTATTTGGCTGTTTTGCCATCTTATATATGTCAAGGGAGATGTCTCAAAACCCACATATTTTCTCTACCCTATACTTAGGAAGTTGATTTATGTTTCCCCTCAGCTGAAAAGATAAGAGCTTGGTGAAGATGATCTCTAAAGTCCTTTCTAGCACTTTCATTTCAGCGCCCATGTTTCAAACAAGTTATGGAAATCTATAGATCAAGCCCACATGATACACGATGCGTACCCTCTGATAGAATTCCTTTTGCTGCTGTTTCTTTACTTTTTCTTTAACCTCTAGTTCTATGAGAATAAACTTCTCTACATGTGTATGTTAGTTTTATTTTATTTTTTGTTCTTTTGATTTTTTTTTAAGAATCTTTATCTTGTCAAGGTCGATATCTATCTACCTTAAAGTAGATATTTTTTAAGCGTAACTCCCCCACCCCAACCCCGTAAAGGTTATTTCGCTAGGGTAATGGAGTTTCTTTTCATTGACATTCTGGGACAGATCTTTAAATTCAACTACATCTGGTCACCTTGCCTCAAACCATATTATAGCTGTTTCTCTAAATCAGACTTGAACTAACCAGGAACATCTGTACCAAGAGTTATGAGGCCCAGCTGAACATTTTGGACCGGTGTGTTCCATCTCACTTCTTTCTGCTCTAACCTTTTAGCAATTATCTTTACAATCCTTAGAAATGGTAATTAAAGTTGGTAGAAGAACAAACAGAATACTGAAATGTTTTTAAGCTCCAAACACCAGGTATATAAATGTCAGTGGCTTAAATATGGTTATAAGAATGTTTTTATTAACTCCCCCGCCGATCTTCTTGGGGATCATATTTAGCCTTTCCTTCAGGGAGTATAACACTGCTAATCAGCTCGCATAGTTGGCAGCCATTAGCTGGGGACACCTGAAGCTACGTCAAGAATCTTTTTATTTTCCCAGACAAGCCTGCTGTAGCAGTAGGAAGGGACAGGGACACTGGCATCACAGAATCTCTGTCTAAAAAGATGTAGTCTCTCACCAACGCAACAACCAAAAATTCTTTTAAAGATAAGGAGATGGTTTTTCTCAGTGGTCCCTTTCAACAACGAAAGCAGTTTATTCAGTGCCACTGACCCGAGCTCTCTGTACAAACTTGTGAATGTGTGCAGAGTTGCTGATTCTCAAGCTGATTGAGCCTCTTCTGATGGATGACTATGAGTTTGGAGACACAAACATATTATCTTGGTATGTATTCTCATAAATCTCTGAAATATTTTTCCTCCTGCCTTATAATGAGGAAATTTCTTTAGTAAGATTATATGCTTATAATTTTTTCCTATTTTTTACAATTGTATTATGGTTCGTTTATTTCCCCATCTCACTACATTAGAATATTCCAACCAGGAATGAGGTCATTGGGATTAATGGAAAGGAGGCCACTGAGAGTAGACT
Organism: Ceratotherium simum simum; assembly: GCF_057802395.1. Taxonomy (NCBI): domain Eukaryota; kingdom Metazoa; phylum Chordata; class Mammalia; order Perissodactyla; family Rhinocerotidae; genus Ceratotherium; species Ceratotherium simum. The sequence goes on from NC_141919.1 coordinate 37,906,058, forward strand.
GGATTTTTCACTGAGAGTAGACTGGATTTTTTTTCATAGCATTTGGGTCCATTAGAATAGCCCTGCCAGGAGTAGGCTGTCAAATAATTAACTCCCTTACAAAAATCAAGGACTCTTGTTTATTGCCACATGGAATTTACTAATATCAGGCAAACTCAATTTGTTACCAAATGTCAGGAGCTTTAATAAAGTTTAAAAGATCTATATATTTTTAAAAATTATTTTATTGGGGTCATTTTGGTTTATAACATTGTGTAAATTTTAGGTGTATATCATTATATTTCAGCTTCTATAAAGACTGCATTGTCTTCACCACCAATAGTCTAGTTTCCATCTGTCACCATACTTGTGTAACCTTTTATCCCTTTTGCCCTCCTGCCACTCCCTTCCCATTTGGTAACCACCAGTCTCTTCTCCCTATCTATGTGTTTGTTTATCTTCCACGTATGAGTAAAATCATACGGTATTTGTCTTTCTCTGTCTGACTTATTTCACTTAGCATAATACCTTCAAGGTCCATCCATGTTATCCCAATGGCACAGTTTTGTCTTTTTTATGGCTGAGTAGTATTCCCTTGTATATATACGTTACATCTTCTTTATGCATTCATCCGTTGATGGACATTTGGGTTCCTTCCAAGTCTTGGCTATTGTGAATAATGCTGCAATGAACATAGGGGTGCATATATCTTTTTGAATTGTTGTTTTCATGTTCTTTGGATACATACCCAGGAATGGAATAATTGGATCATACGGTATTTCTATTTTTAATTTTTTCAGAAATCTCCATACTGTTTTGCATAGTGGCTGCACCAGTTTGCATTCCCACCAGCAGTGTATCAGGGTTCCCTTTCTCCACATCCTCTCTAACATTTGTTATTTCTTGTCTTTTTAATAATAGCCATTCTGATGGGTGCAAGGTGTTAACTCATTGTGGTTTTGATTTGCATTTCCCTAATAATTAGCGATGTTGAACATCTTTTCATGTGTCTGTTGACTGTCTGTGTATCTCCTTTGGAAAAATGTCTGTTCATATCCTCTGCCCATTTTTTGATCAGGTTGTTTGTTTTTTTGTTGTTGAGTTGTATGAGTTCTTTATATATTTTGGAAATTAACCACTTGTCAGATATATGATTTGCAAATATTTTGTCTCAGTTGGCAAGTCGTGTTGTCATTTTGTTGATGGTTTCCTTTGCCGTGCAGAAGCATTTTTAGTTTGATGTAGTCCCATTTGTTTATTTTTTCTTTTGTTTCCCTTGCCTAAGGAGACATGACATTCAAAAAGATACTGCTAAGACTGATGTCAAAGATCATACTGCCTGTTTTCTTCTAGGAGTTTTATGGTTTCAGGTCTTACATTCAAGTCTTTAATCCATTTTGAGTTAATTTTTGTGTATGGTGTAAGATAATGGTCTACTTTCATTCTTTTGCATGTGGCTGCCCAGTTTTCCCAACAGCATTTATTGAAGAGACTTTCCTTTCTCCATTGTATGTTCCTGATTCCTTTGTTGAAGATTAGCTGTCCATAGATGTGTGTTTTATTTCTGGGCTCTCAATACTGTTTCATCGAAAAAGATCTATATTTATTGTTATTTAGAATCTGCTTCTTAGAAAATTTAGATAATTTTTTGAATTTCATTTGGAATTATTCTCATTTTGGGCTTAGTATATCAATATTTTAAGAGCTAGTTATAGGATATTCATCCTTTCGCTTGATTTCCTTCAAACTGGAAGTTACTTATACTTTCATATTGGGAACAGATTTTTCTCTTTCTTCCCTTTGTCTCTGAGTCACTTCAAGGTTTAGAATCAGATGGTAATGATACTGGGTGGCAGGACGATGTTTGAGCTCTTTGGGTCCATGTAAGATTTCATCATTTCCTCCTATTACTTAGTAGCAATTCTCAGAACTGGAGCTAAAGATTTTATTGGCTCCAAGAAAACTTTTGATTCAGTTATTTATTCAGTAAACATTTGAGTGTCCCCTTGTGCCAAGAACTCATAACCCTGACACCAATCATTTTGCTATCCACGGGTGTTTAAATATAGGTGTGTATTCAGATAACACAGTGGCCAGTTACTTAAGTTGTTTAAATTATTATTCTAATCTGATGAGAATTTACAACTTCACTATCTTAATTCTTAGTAAATGATGAATCAAAATATTGGCATAAATATACTTTACAAAATCCTTTTGATAGGAAAAAAATTAACAGTGTGGCTTTCAGTGTCACACTTTGTAAGTAATATTGAAACCTAAATCTTCCCCCATGGGACATAAGCTTGGCTACATTTCAGTTTTCACAGAAAAACTAAATGAAGAAAGAAGAACAATAAACTGATCGTTTGAGAGCATGTTTGTATGTTTAAACTTCTATTATTTCTACAGCCCTTTCTCCCAGCCTGGAAGTAAATGGCTGCCTCTCCTGGAGTTATAAGAACGTTATAGCTGCTTGAAAGTTCCAGCCATGATCCACTCCCTCATCGACACTACAATTTCTATAGAAATTATGACTTCCTTAATGATGATAGAGATTCCAAAATGTGAACCAGTTGCTCTATATTATAACTCTCCAAATTCTAGTCATAACTCATTGAGCAAACTTATAAGAAGTGGGAAATTCTGAGGGGGGATTTTTATCTTTTCTTACACCAAATATGTTCATTGTGAGCAGACGAGTCAGAATACTAACTAGTTTTCTCTGGAGCCACTGAAAGTCAGGTCAAGAAGGGAAATGATTGGTGCCAGGTCATGATGGGAGCAAGTATGTGGTAGAAAGTATATTGTAGACATAGTTTGAGTTTCTGACTATATCTCAAAGCCAAATGCAAAAGCTTTTCTTGTTATTCAGTGACTTTTGTTGTTTTAGTTTTAAACCAGCTTTACCTTCTTTTCCCTCTAATGGGGTAGAGAATAGAGACTGATTTGAAAGACTTCCTTGTTTCGTGTATTTACCTATGTCCTTTGAAATCTCTATATGGTTGATAACTCAGCTCCATTAGAGAGAACGTATAACACAACAATAAATTGCTTCCATGCCTTCCTGGATCTAAGGAGATTCTATTTTAGGAGCTGGTATTTCTACATTCCTGGCTTCTCTAAGGAGTACTTTGGTGTGCCAACAATCAGAAAGAGGAGTCACTGTTTGAAGCAGGAAATCAGACTGCAATTGGGGAAGCAATCTTTATCACAGGGTACAAATTCTGGCACATCGCAGTCTTCATGCTTCCTGGGGAGCAGTCCTTAGAAGTCTAGAAATCCTACAGAAACAGATAGGTGTCTCAGTAATGATTATTTGTTTCTTACCCTATTCCTGTAGGTGAATAAACTGGGTTCGAATCCAGCAGAGACTTGCGTTTTTAAGAGGTTCTGTCTCTGGTCCTAACATAGCCACTGGCCATGTACAAAATTCCTCCACTTCTCACATTTCTGTTTTCCCATCTGCAAAACTAACACCACTGAACCATAAAATGCCTTGCGGTGCCAGTTTTGATGCATTTTATGATATGCTAAATACCTTATAACTGCAAGGGGAGCTTTGACATATCAAATATAAAGTAAGCATATTTTCCATACCAAAAATCAGGAAACCTGGTCTGACCATGGGAAATAGAATTTTAAAAATCTGGGTTATCTTGGAAATTTTCAAGTTTCTGTCAATGTTTAGTTTAATTCAGGGACTGGGGATTGATAGCCTAATGAGCCATGGTCTCTGATCTCAAGGAACTAATACCCTGTAATAAGTTGGATGTAATGCTGTCATCAATGTATTTTCATAGAAAACAAATAAAAGGAAGTCTAATAATGATGAAAATCAGTACAAATTTGGGTTCTCCTGGTTAATATTTTCTGTTGGCATAAATAGGCCATCAGAAATGGGTCCATGTTACATGTTAAATATCAGTGCCCTCCCGGGGTTCTTATCTCAGCTCTCATAACTGCTCACTCTCCATACTTTCCCTTGGCAAGCTCATTCATGACAAGCATCATCTACTCCCCAGATGATGCCAACACTTACATGTCATCTCCAGACCAGTCTCCTTCCTGTGCATGAAGTTCAGCTTTCTTTTCCCTAGGCACCTCAGACTCCACTTCTCTGGAACCGAACTCCTCGTCTAACCTGCATACTTGTTCCTCCTCCTGTATTTCCTATTTTGTTGAATGTGCTGCATCCACTCTGCTCTTCTGCTCAAATCCAGGCAGAAAATATGGACAAAAACTGAGACTTATTCCTTGTATTTAGTTGGCCACCAAATCTTATGATCCTTGCCTTCCCCACCAGCCCCTCCGGGCTTTATAAGTTCTTATCTGAATAACTGCAATGATCTGAAAACTGGTCACCTCATCTCTAATCTTACCTCCTCAGAGCCACCAGAATACTCTTAAGTACAAACACGACTCTGGCTGCTTAAGTCTTTCAGTGACTTAAACTTTCATGATTCAAAATCTGGCCCCTGCCCACTGTACAAATTCAGTTCCCCAACACTTGCTGGCGTGTACTCCATGCTCCTTGTGCTGGACTACTTAAAACACACCAAAAAAAACAAGATGTGTCAAGCCCGCATGCTTTTGCCTAGGCTGTTCCCTTTTCCTGGAACAAGAATCTTCCCGTCCCCACTCCTGTTCTCCTTGTCCAGCTGGTAGATTGTCCACTCTTCCCAAGTTAAACCCACATTAAAGCCTTTTGTAACCTTCCTGGGAGAGGTAATCACCCTCGCTCTGTATCCTTTTAGCATACCTACAATTTTTCATTGTATTAATTAGGGTAGATTAACTGTAGTAACAAATAGTCTCTAAAATGGATAATGGTTCAAACACGGTAGACGGTTACTTCTTGATCACATTACGGTATTAGGTAAGTGAACAGGTCATGGGGTGTCCTTCCTGCATGCAATCATTCAGAGAGCCAGGCTAAGGGAGCTTCTGCCACCTTTAGCAATTGGCTCCAAGATTTCCCTGAGACTGTCTCCATTCCAAACAGACCAGAGGGCAAAAAGAGCATGGAGGAGGGAGTGTGGGAGATCTTTATGTGCGAGGCCTGGCGGTAGCACCCATTATTTCCATCAACTAAAACTCCATCTTGACCACCTTAACTGTAAAGGAGGCTTAGAAACGTACTCTAGATGTGTACCAAAGATAATGAGAAGATGGTGGCTTTTCATGAGCATCTAGTAGTCTCTGCCACATCTATGTACTCATTAGAATGGCTGTGCCCTGAAAGGAAGAAACATGTCCTATAGTGAAGCTCCTGGCACGTGATAGTACTTGAGTAAATGTGTGTACATGTGAATGAATGAAATAGTGAATGAGTAAAGTACTACTATGGGTTTAAATAATTTAAAAAATCAGCTTGAAATAGAAGTATAAGATTTATGTAGTGTTTATGTATCTTTATGTATATTTATATATTTGTGTACCTCCTTCATTGTAACAGTGTTTTAAAACACACAAAATATAATTATCATCCATGGTTGATAGATACAGATACTGAAAACTAATTTAATACTGACCATATTAATTTGGGTATTTTAAATTTCCTAATTAGTAATAGTGTTGGTGGATAGAAATTAAATTAGAAACAGATATGCACAAGATATATATATAGGGGGAAAATGGTTATAATTACATTCATCTGATTTGTATATTCTTATCTGTTCTCAGGATTAAATTAAATTTTAGTTTAATTAAGTCCTTCTGCCTTGGTATCACATAAAGGTATTTGGTTAAGTTGAGCAACTTGATGAGAATTGTGACTTATAAAATGTCAACATTCTTGGGAAATATAAACAGGCAGAGACTCTTTCTAAAACAAATACACAGTTATGACTGAGAATTACAGTATAAACCAAATGGACAAAGTGTTTACTGATTATCCTTCATTTTTGTAGCATTAGTGAATATTCAGTCTTTATATATGACATCTCACTATCTCTCCTGGAGGATGTTTGAGTCATTTTTGTCTGTTTCTTTAATCATTATAAAAAAAGAAACATGTTTTCCACAGGTACAAATATTCTCACAAAGAAAATGAACCTAAGTTTCTTAGTCTTCTCTTTAGACTTTAGCTTTTAAGAACTCTGGCATTGAATGACTAAAGGTGGCCACCATTTTGAATAATAGAGTTAGAATACAAAATAGCCTAGAATTTTTGGAGAAATGATTCATAACATGTGAGATTCAGTAGCAATCAGCATGTATTAGTTCTTTTGAAAACAAAGTTAAAACAATCAATCCTAGGCCACTTTAAATTTGGGTCTTGATCTTTTTCAGAAAGAGAGTTGCACAAGTGCAGCTATTCCTTATCTAGAATGTGAAGAGCTCTGAGTGGTCCTGAAGACCAAGCCCATGAATTTGTAATGTACCCAGTAGGAAGTGGGGAATCCGTGAATGCTTCTGAGCAGGGAAGTTACATGGTCAAGACAGGTTTTGAAGTGTATTTAACTATAGACTCAAAGAATGATTGACCCTGATGAGAAAAGAACTAAGAGAAAATTAATTTTAAAGTTAATAGGACTAAGGTTGCTAGAAGGATACATTTCTGAGAATTAGTTTTTGCAGATTCTACCTCTACTTGTTTAGTACTGGTTGATTCTTATGACACTTAATGTAGAAGAAACAAGATAACTTGATGATTATATCAGTTTTCTATTGCTGCCATAACAAATTACCACAGACGTAATGGCTTAAAATAATATACAAGTATTATCTCACAATTGCTCTAGGTCAGAAGTCTAGCAAGGCATGGCTGCATTCTTGTTCAGAGTCTCACTGGGCTAAAATCAAGGTATTGGCCTGAGATGTAGTTCTCATTTAGGGCTCAGGTCCTTTCCAAACTCACTCATTGTTGGCAAAACTCATTTCCTTCTCATGCTTTCCAGGACTCCCCCTCCATCTTTAAGCTGACAAGGACAGGTCAAGTCCTTATCACACTTTGAATCTCTCTGACTTTCTCTTCTGCCCTCAACCCAGAGAAAGCTCTGTTTTTAAGGCCTAATATGATTACACAAGACCCACCTGGATAATCCAAGATACTAACCTTATTTTGAAGTCTACTAATAAGTAAACTTAATCAAATCTGCAAAGTCTCTTTTGCCATGTTAAGCAATGTATTCATAGATATGAGACTAGGGAGTAAAAGGGCCCAAGATTCTGTCTGCCACAATGATATGGATTATACTGTATAATAACAGAGGCCGTTTACATATAAATTATAGAAAATTATACTGCTTCCCAAAAGCCGTAGGTTTTAAAATGATTTTAATTTATTATGAACTATTACAGACATTCAAGAAGGCCTAAATTAATATAATGAACACCCACATATTCCTTACTGATATTATCAATACCATTAAAAAGGTATAAAATTCAAAATGTTTAAGTTGAAAAGTTAAAACCCTATGAAGATAATATAATACCCGTTTGTGATACCCATTACAGATATTATAAATATGGTCAAAGACTTCGTGCATGTTAAAAGCTTAGATTTTTACTTATTCCTTGAGCAGAATGTGCTTTTGATAATAATAATGGCTGTTTTTTATTGAATGCTTACTATATACAAGTCACCGCATTAAGTACTTTACGTATATTATCTTGTATTTTCTCAGCAATCCAATAATGCTGACATCATTCCTGTTTTATGGTGGGTACACTGAGGCTCAGAGATGTAGTGGGAAGCCTTAGTGAACTGATTATTCCTTGAATTTATAGGAGTTACTTAACAATTTGTCCTTCACCAGAGGAGGTTTGAGTAGCTCAGTAGCAAAATGATATGATGAAAAGAAGATTTTAGAGTCAGACCTGTATTTGAGTGCTGATTTCAACACTTACTAACTTGGTAAATTCCTGAAACTCTTTGTGCCTCCAGTTCCTAATTTGTAAAGTGTGGCTAATAACAGACACCTCCTGGGGCTGGTGCAAGATAATATGTGTAAAGAACCTGGTATGTGATAAGCTCTAGATAAAAGTTCTCCAGTACCTCCCTCCAGAGTAACCAAAGTGCATCTGGTTCTAAAGCGCTTGAATAAATCAGGAATTCAGCCTGGGCTCAGGCCAGCCCCTCCTATCTGGTAGATACTAACAGGACATCAGGATCCACCTAGGTGCTCAGATGTGTGGGACTAGGGATAGATCCCTGTGGGTCCAAGATCCCTACATTGTATATACATATGGATAGCCCAATGGAGTGAGTCTAGGAGCCTGACCATGCTGGACCTGGCCACAAAGATAACATAATCACTGAATTTTTCCATCATACACCAGTCAATTAAGAGGCACCAACTTAGCAGGGGATTTTCCTGGTATCCATCCAAGGAGCCACATGCCAGAATGTTCTAGTGGCTCTCGCATTAATATGTATTTGCATGCATTGTTTTTGATTGCTCTAATCAGGCTTGAAATAAATCCAAGAGGTTTCCACAACTCAGAGACATTAATTCCTCAGTGCCCCCTCCCTCCAGGCTCTGTCAGGCTTAATTCAGCTATCTTATCTCTCTAGGTATGTGGAGACCAGAGCCAAGGGGCTGTTTTCCTGCGGGAATTTACACTGATTCGAAGAGAGAGCCTTCATGAAGATTTCCTGTCTGACCTCTTGAATAGTCACAAAACTGAAGACGCGGTACAGTGTCTCTTCTATTTATTCTTAGAAACACAGAAGTTCAATTGCTGCTCCTGACTTGTGATGATGGTTGGTTTTAACAAATCTGAAGAGGTTTGGATGGTATTTTCTCATATCCGTGAGAAGGAGAGGGAAGTGAAGTGATAGGGCAGTGGACAGACTGTGTGGGGCAACTTTCTAACTTTTCCTGTGTCTGGCAAGTTTCAAACATTTCACTGGAGTGTTAAAGTTTGTTTGGGGCAGCATGTGGAGGATTCACATTAAAATAGCCAATGTTTTGCCAGCAAACATGAAATGGTAATAATTTAAATGAGTGAAGAAAAAGGAGCTTTATATGTAAAGCCCAAATGGTTTTATGGGTCAATGGAAATTCCACCATCTTCCAATCCTGGCTTCTTTGTGGATATTTTTACTTCAAAGTGTTAGTCATATTTATTTTACAAAAGTTTGTTTCTCTGGTGGTGGTTTTGGAAAAAAAAAGTCTAGAAAATGAACTTTCAAATGAAAACAAGTAGTATAGTTGACTGGAGATGTCAAAGATGCAGGTCCCTCTCTACTTGCAAATCAAACTGTGATTTGTAATTGGTACTTTATTGTGAGAACTGGATTGATAACTTCTGAAAGTCCTAAATGTGTCTCTTCATGGTGGTGACCTGGTGCTCAGAAGTACTCACATTGTCATTAGAGGATGCTGTATGCACAAGCCAGTGGATTTCTTGTCCAACCATAAAATGATTGGACCACAGAAAGTAATACCTTAGAATACCTCCAAAAAAAAACACACAAGTGGCTTTATTTCTACTTCCGCTACCTGCCTCCTCACAGCCCTCTCTAAAGATGGTGTTTTTTGCATATTTATCTCATAAACTTCTATTCCAGACAATGAGTAAATTAGCTCTCTCGGGAGCCATTCACAGGCCACCTCTTACTGGTTTTGTCATTTCCATCTTCTCCATGACAGACATCCTTCTCAAAGCTTGTGCCCCAGCATGGGCAGAACCGTGGTGAAGTTTCCCAAGGGTACTATAATTAATTTTCATATGGTTCATATATTTTTTTCCTCAGTAAACGAGAGCCTGCCTTTTAAACTTTTATTGTTTGCTCGAGGCTTTTTTTGTGATCTACTATGGTATACACACATTGCCACCTAAGTTTTATTACTCCTTCCTGTGAACAGTATCCTGTAATTATATTTTAATTTTATCCCATTGGATGTTATGCAAAATTTGAAATATGTTAGCTCATTTTGGATTTGGTTTATGCAAAGTCCTGGAAAGCAGTGCTATGTGGATACTCTGCAAACTTCATAGACAAATCTAATTATTACATAATTTACACCATAAAGGAAATTGAATAATATGAACTAATTATGAACATAATAGAATTGTCATAGCAGTGCCACTAAAAACAATTTTCGTCACTTGACAAGCATTGATGGTGTCACAAACATTATTATTACATAGCATTATATTGATTTACATCATAATGAAAACTGTGCATGCTGCTGAGTTTCATCAAACCTACTGAGATCATAAGTTATGGAGTGAGTGGAAGCATTTAACCTGAAAGAGGAATTACCTACCAACGCAAACAGAACTGGGGTTGTACAGAAAATATGAGGGAAAAGAAAAGATCAAAGCTTCCTAAATACCAGAAGCTAATTCAGCCTCCTAATAAGTTTATAAAATTCTAACAGTTTCTGTGGAAGGTGTGTCTCTCTATCTAAGGAATTCATTTGGCCCACAGGATATAAAACTTTTAAAGTGTAACTCTATTTTCTAAATAGACATTAAACCATGAACCACCATAATCTCTGTGTTCTCTAAGGGGAAGAGTTCAAACATGAGCTGTTACCTGTATTAATAGCCAGAAAAGTGGAAATTCCTTTTGTGCCCTTATTTATGAGTTTCTACTTTATTGGCAGGAGGCTCTTCAGCAGAATGGGAGGATCATCAACAAGAAACTTTCCTGGTATAGGTCACAAAAACCCCTTGGCAAAGGCAGATGGGTACAAGAGGAAAAATAATTGAGCAACGTAATCTGTTCGTACAATTCTATCTGCTTTCAAGCAAGTTCTCTCTAGTATTACAGACATTTATGCGCATGTTTTACTTCTCCTACTGGATTAGCAGCTCTGCTCCTTGAGGTTGGGATCCACGTTGATTCTCACCTTCCTAGTGTTACTGTGCAAGGGCTCGCCACCTACGTGCAGACAGAGCCAATTATCATGGCATCAGCCTTTGGGGAAAAAACAGTAGCTTTGCAAGATCAGTCTGCAAGGAGACAGGAGGCATATGCTCTCAGATCTGTCTCTCCAATCCAGGGCTTGGGCACAATTTATGGGGAGAAGGGCAGGGCAGTCTGAAGTGTGGATAAAGGTGACTGGAGGTAAGGAAAAGTGAGGTAATCGATCATCTGCGCAAGCGTAGTCAAGCTTCCTGGCTCTTCACAGGACGCATGTTCACAAAATGGTGGTGGTAGTATGATCTGAGAGTGGAGTTTTCAGCCCTTTAACATCAAAAGGGTCACCTATTGGGTGTTTAAGCAGGCCCAGTTGATGGGTTGGTGGTCTCAACTGGCCTGAACTGGACAAGGGAGGACTCTCAGTTCCTGAAAGACAACTCTTAATTACTCTGTTGATAAAATGGGGTCAGTTGAACTGGTCCTAGAGAGCCCATGGGTACACTAGTACTAGTCCTGCACTTGAATATTATAAATGCTCAGTTGTGTTAAGTGTTTGTTGACAGAGAAAACCCACCATGACTATTCTCTATTGCCCTGTTCTTAGCATTTTATATTGAAAACACTGTGAGATTCCATCACAGATTATGCATGAAAAGGGTCTTATAAATGAAAATCCTTCTAAATGCAAAGTATTATTGTTAAAATGCTATGAATGACTTCAGTTTTTAATGAGGTGATGAAAGAATATTTGAGATTATCTTCCATGATGTCCTTTCAAGCTAGTTTATACTAAAGAATGTGAATTCAGGAATGTTTGCCTACTGGTAATTTATAGTTGTGGAAGTAACAAATTTATCCCCAATATGTATAACATTTTGGACAGAAGTACCATTAAGCGTAGGAAACATCTTGTCACACTTCTGGGTAAAATTATTGCTATCCACTTTTTAGGTCTTTAATTTTTCTGCTTTTATACCTTTTCTTTATCCTTTCAAATAACTTTCGAAAACCAGAAACAGCCTGATTTATCTTATTTGCAGAACTCTTTCACCTGAAAGCTTAATTTATTTTGGTCATTTGTGACCTTTAAGTGACATTTCCTCAACTCTTCCTCAGCTAGGGCCTTTTGGCACCAATTGACTTTTACATTGCATTAGAAAAACTTTCTAGTTAGCTTCCTCTCAGAGGGCTAATTCCGCTCACCACACTTTGAAAAGCAATCTAAGTGAGCCATTGGTCTAGAGTCCACAGCAGGCAACTAAACTTATAATCATTGCCTGAAACTCTGCATGTATATGGTTCGCATTGTTTGCAGAATAGGATGTTTGTCAAAGGCTGTTATTCATTATTGGAATAGTTGAGAAACAGATCAGTTTGGTTTTGGTTGTCAGCTGGATACAAAATCAGGATAATAATTAACGTGCAATTCATTACAGAATGAGATTCTCTTCAGTATGTAATTAGTGCAAACCTCAATTGCCTGTAGCTTTGTGGTTCGCAAAGGGGTTATTTAAGCTACTACTGTACCTTGGTAGAAAAGAAAAGTTATTTAAATATTTATTCCAATTGAGGGTAGTGTTCCTTTTAATGACTGGTAAATTAGAGATGTCCTTTGTGGAACAGAGGTGAGCTTTTGGGAGGGGATCCTCAGAAATGCCTGTCTTTAATGACTGTGTATGCAAAGATAGAGTTTGTTTTTTAGGTCAAGTCAGTAATTCTCTGAAGCTCAACTACGACAAAAAATGCCATTTATTAAAAATGCTTCTGCTTTAAAGTAAAATTTCTTTTTTCTCCCTCAGTTTAGATGAGGGGAAACTAGTCGGGGCAACTATTATTTCTATGAACTGGAAAATTAGTTCAACCAACACATGAACTTATTTAAAATGGAATATAACTATTTTCATATGTTCTCGAGGTGTTCACCAACCCCCTCCATAACCCTGCCAAGGAAAAGGAAAATTAGAATTTAACTGCTAACATCTGAAGATAATAACTTAATTTGCTTAATTACACTTCTAAGCTGGCTACTATTTTAGAATATTTAAAGGACATAAGTACAAGGAAGTAGCAATGTGTCTAGAGCGTTTAAGTTACTGAAGAATGACTCACCAGTGGCTCTCTTATTAGCATCTTCCCACCTGAATTCATTCAGCACACTCTTGAGGGATTACCTTTTCCCAAAATGAAAGTGTAATCTATTTGTTCCCCTTAAGTGTTTATGGAATAAAAAGAAGGAACTAACATTTAATTGTAAATGCACACACGCTCAAAGCTGCTTATAGCTTCATAAAGCCTTATTGATTAGTGACCACATTTTTTATAACTGATTTTATGTGAAAGAAAATGTGCAGTGATATAGAAGGAGCCCGATGTTTTATTTATTTATTTATTTTTTTGTGTGAGGAAGATCAGCCCTGAGCTAACATCCATGCCAATCCTCCTCTTTTTGCTGAGGAAGACCGGCTCTGAGCTAACATCTATTGCCAATCCTCCTCCTTTTTTTTTTTTCCCCAAAGCCCCAGTAGATAGTTGTATGTCAGAGTTGCACATCCTTTTAGTTGCTGTATGTGGGAAGCGGCCTCAGAATGGCTGGAGAAGCGCTGCGTCGGTGCAAGCCTGCGATCCGAACCCGGGCCGCCAGTAGCGGAGCGGGCGCACTTAACCACTAAGCCACGGCCTGAGCCTGACGTTTTAAAAGAAGTGGAGGCCGGCCTGGTGGCATAGCAGTTAAGTTTGCGCCTTCCACTTTGGTGGCCTGGGGTTTGTCAGTTCAGATCCTGGGTGTGGACCTATTCACCACTCATCAAGCCATGCTGAGACAGTGTCCCACATAGAAGAGCTACAACTCTACAACTATGATACACAACTGTGTTTTGGGACTTTGGGGAGAAAAAAGAAAAAAAGAGGAAGATTGGTGACAGATGATAGCGCAGGGCCAATCTTCCTCAAAAAAACAAAAACAAAACAACAAAAAACAAAAGTAGAAGTGCATTCCAACTCAGTCTTTGATTTTTGTGTCATGCTTACAGGTATAACTTGAATTGGCTGCCAAAATTCCTCCTTGGGAAAATATTCTGAGAAAGAAGACTAGATTTGGTTTCTAGTACATTTGCTGCTTTGAGTTATATAATATATCGTAAATAAAAAATCAGAACACCCCACAAAGTATATATGTTACCCTGTGAGGGTTTTAAATGTTTTTATTTGTGTTTGCAAGACTTATCTAATGCATTATGACTCTACCAGTCATGAACTATTTAAAAAAATACTTTGTTTGACATGTAAATATTTTCTATAGCTCCACATTTTCTGGTTATTTTTTGGTATCCTAAACTAATGCTCTATATCATTTCTACATTTCTGTGGAAAGGACAGAGGAAGCTTAGAGAAGGCCAACTATGCACCGAGCACTTTACTAAGGGATTTATACAAATTCCTCAGAACAACCCCAGGTAGATAATAATAGCTCCATTTTGCAGTAGTAATAACCAATTGGAAATGTAATTTTTGAAAGATACCACTCACAATTGTAACAAAACTATAAGAACTTAGTTCTGAAAGAGGGACAAAACCTGAATAGAGTATCAATGAGTAACTCAGTTCATTAATAGCATATTATTTACTTATATACATATATATATATATACACAAATGAAGGTAATGGAACCAATAATTGATTTCATCTAAGAAAGGCAAAACAGGATTTAAATAAGAAAAAGAGAAAAGAGGGGAAGAAAGAAAAACCACAGATTGTTTGCAACAGCAAACTGTGTTTTATTTCTTATTGTTTGAAATAGTAAATTGCTGATTATCTAGCAGCTACCAAAGAGGCCAGTAGGTCTTCTGCTTTGAAGGACTAACTGGGTCATCAGAGAAAACAGTTTCGGTTGTCTAAGGATACTCTAGAAGAACTCGCGCGTTTAACTGTGTGCATACATGACAAGCTTTCTCTGTGCTATGGTCAGTCAGATTTCTATGTCAGTGCCTCCATTTCATTATGCCAGGACTACATCATTTCCTTTATCAAAATTTCTTAGTATAAAATTATAAGTCTTGACTGAAGGATTAAAAAAGACAAATAAGTAAAGAGATAGATGATGTTCATGAATCGGAAGTCATAATATCATAAGGATGCCAATCTCTCCACAAATTAATCCACATATCCAGTATAAGCAGAATAATTTTGAAGGAGAAAACAGATGAAGCCATGCTTTACCAATATGAAGATTTATTACAAAGTTATAAGAATTAAAACAGTGTGATGTTAGAACATAGATAGACAAATAGACCAACATAGATGAATAAAAAACCTATAGACATACACATAAAAAAGAACTTGTCATGTGACAGAGGTAGTGTTATAAATAATTGGGAAAGGATGTATTAGTCAATAAATGTTCATTCTACATGAACATAAATTCCAGCTAGATTAAAAACCTATGTGTGAAAAGCATGACTTTAAAACTTATAGATGAAAATATAGAAGAATTTGTTTATGACCTCAGAGTTGGGAAGATTTCCTTAAGACCAATAGAGCCCTACCTGTAAAGGAAAATATCGATGCTTTAAATTACATTAAAATTGTAATACGTTGTTAAACATTTAGTGTCTAAAACTCTATGAACAAAATAAAAAGACAAGACACAAGCTGAGAGACATTTCCAACACGTATAACTGGCAAAAAATAATATCTATAATATATAAAAAACTCCTAGAAATTACGTTTAAAAAGACAAACAGCCCAGTGAGGAAAAAAAGGTCATCAGAAGGAGATATGGATGGCTAATACCCATTAAATATGTTTAACCTTACTGGTCATCAAGGATTTACAAATTAAAGGAACAAGCTATGGCATTTGATGCCCTTCAGATTGAAAAAATGAAAACTGACAAAGGCAAGTGTCAGTGAGGAAGAAAGGTAATGAGAGACACTTTTATATTGCTGTTGGGATATAAATTATAAATTAAAGGGCCAGTCCCGTGGCTTAGTGGTTAAGTGCGCGCGCTCTGCTACTGGTGGCCTGGGTTCGGATCCCGGGCGCGCACCGACGCACCGCTTCTCTGGCCATGCTGAGGCAGCGTCCCACATACAGCAACTAGAAGGATGTGCAGCTATGACATACAACTATCTACTGGGGCTTTGGGGGGAAAAATAAGTAAATAAAATCTTTAAAAAAAAAAATTATAAATTAAAGAACAACTTGCCAATGTCTATAAAGTTGAATATATGCATGTCCTAAATCTCACCAATTTCACTTTAGGAATCTACCCTAGAGAAATACTTATACATATGTTCAACGAAGTATTGAATGTTATAGCCTCAGATTGAAAGAAAATCTTAAGTATCCATCAGAAGGTAAATGAATGAATAACTTGTGATTTATTCATCCAATAAAATACTATAGAAGCAACTAAAATCAATAACTAGATCTACATGCATTAATGTAGATAAATCTTAAAAATATAATGTTGAAGGGAAATGATACCATTTATAATATGATACCATTTACATCCATTTTAATATCATGTAAATCTTTATTAGATATTGTTTAGAGAAAATGATTGTGTATCAAACAGGGGTGGGAAAAATATGCTCCAACTTTGTAATGTTGGTTACCCTCCAGACAGGAAGAGAAGAAGGGAATTGGATTAGGGAGGTATGCACAGTATGCTTTAACCATGTCTATAATATTTTATTTTTTTTCAAAAAAGAATATGGTAAAATGTTAACATATGTTTAAATGGCTAGTGGTTACAGAAAAGTTTACTTTCTTATTCACCGAACTTTTTATGATTGAAATATTTTTAAATACATGCATAATAAAACCTTCAGGATAAGTTCTGTCAAATAATCGGCACAAAATAAATGCTGCTTTTATTAGCAGTGGTTGAACTTGCAAGTCATTGCAACATAAAGTGACAAAGCTCAATGCCCAAGACTTACTAGATACACTGTTCACATTTTTGTCTCACAATATAATTAAAGAGTAGTCAAATGTATGACAACAAGACACAAGATCACGGAGCTTCCTATCAGTTCATGAACTACGACTCTAGTAAATAATGTCAGGATGATGAATCTCTGTATTTAAGGAAAGGGACTACTTTTTTTACACTTGACCTTTGGAATTAACTGAAAAAACCATTATCCTTTAAGAAAAAAAGACTTTTTTCCTTTATCAAGTTCTAATTTCCTTACAGCTTATACAGTTCCTATCTGTTGTTTATGAGACATCCACCATTTGCTAGGATTCTGTCATTTACTCCAAACAACAAAAAGATATGAAGATTAATTATCTAAAAGACACTGGAAGTAATAAAATGTGAAGCATGAAAAATCCCAATGCTCATGCAAGCAGATTTTTAAGATCAAACAACCTCTTGAATAAAAAACATAATTCTGTTAAAAAACTTAACGTCAGTTAGAAATCCATAAATTACGTGAGTTTTAGGACTCTTTTTGAGCACATTTTCAGGTTTTACATCATGAGTCCCAAAGAGAACTTTGTCAGTAATGGTGCGATTTCAATATTAAATAAATTCTTCCTAGGCATGAACTCCGACTTTGTTCCTTTAAGTTAGTATTTAAATTCCTGAGATAGTCTCCACTTATAGTTAATCCTAAAGTAAACTAGCATACTTTGAAATGAATGTCAAATATCTTTAGTTAAAGTTATAAATGTGAGGAGGTGACTATTTGCTGCTTAACTCTGGAACTTTCCTAATAAGCATAAACTAACTCTACAGACTGTGATTTAAATTAGACCTCAGAAAATCACTTGGAGCACCAAAGAATAATTTATTGCTTCCTTGTACTAAATGTTCTTAATATAAAGAGCTAATTCATCTCATGGAGAGACATAACATTCAAAGGAGTTCCTTAGTTGTTTATAAGGTAGTGCTGAAACTATCAGCCTCTGTGATGAGTTTAAACGCCTATCTTTAATAGGCCGTTTATGACTTGGTTGTGCATGGAGGCACTGTCCACCTAGTCGAAGGCAACTAGAGACAAGTGGTTGCAAACAACTCTAGAGGCTGGACAAGGTCATTTAGCACCAGATGTCTGCACAGAGAGGTGCTGAGTAGAATTTGAGAGGTCAAAGGACAGCCTGGTGGAATCATGTGACAGAGAGTCCAAATTCTGTCACCTGAATTTAAGAAAATATAAGAGGGTACTGCTGGTTGTGGGCAGGGGCAAGTGTCCCTTTAAGGGAGCGTATCCTCTTAAAGTTTATTTTTTTAATCTTCTAATATGGATAGACATGTTTTTGGGGGTGGGGGTAGGTGGAAATTTTGGCCTTTAAACTAATTGTTATTGTGTTGGCCAATTGAATCAAAATATTAAAAGGACGTTATTTACAGTAGTACCTTGATATCGGCAAGGGATTGGTTCTAGGGACCCCCGTGGATACCAAAATCCGAGGATGCTCAGGTCCCTTATATAAAATGGCATAGTACAATGAATACAGTTGGCCCTCCATATGTGCGAGTTTTGCATTTGTGGATTCAAACAATCGAGGATCAAATGGGTTGGTTGAATGCACAAGTGGGAAACCTGTGGATAACAGGGCCGACTGTACTAGCTTGATATTATTGAATAGATGTCATCTCTACATGTTGATTTTGAAATTCTGTATTCCATTTTACCTTTGTTAGTAACTTTTAAGTAAGAAGAAGTTTATATTTTTGTTCAATTTAAAAAATAATAGCATTATTATTCAACAGAAAGTTTTGAAAAGGAGCACATTTTTGTTTTCCTGTGTCTTATCTTACTAAGTTTGATTTCAACTTGATTTGACAAGGAGGAAAATGAATACTAAAAAAAGAATAAAGATCTATATTACTTAAATATACGTACGTAAATTTTGCTAAGAGAAAATAGCTTTGTCTATAATTAAATTGTTTTACCAAAACTGAAAATGTGAGATGTGATGTAAAAGTGTCGTTTGTAGAGCCTAACAGCTGAGGAGGAGTTGTGTTGTCCAGTTGAGATTGTTTTTCCAACTGGCTGTAAGACTTCAGGCAAGTCATATAAGTTTCTGAACCTTTTTTTCCTGACCTTTAAAATAAACGTGTTCTGGGTGATCTTGCAGCCCTAGAATACTGTGTTTCAAATTAGATATTTAATGGAAACCTCAAATTCCTTACAGTTGCTATTTGATGAATTTTTTTGATTTCTGTTCAAGTTATTTTCTTTGTCAAAACCAATTATGTATTTCTGGAGTTAGGTCTTCCTTCTTATAGTAGACTCACCTTCCTTCCCAGTTCCTCACAAACACCAGTTGTCTTCCCATCCATTCTACATGTATGTTATTGTTATTAGTGCGTCAAGGCAATTCCAACTCGTAGTAACCCTGTGTACAGCAGAGCAGAACCCTGCCCAGTCTTTTTGCCCCATCCTCTTACCTTCCAGTGCTGCATCAGACAATGCTCTGCTGCTATGCATAGGGTTTTCATGGCCAATTTTTTCAGAAGTGGTTGGCCGGGTCCTTCTTCTTAGTCTGCCTTAGTCTAGAAGCTCCACTGAAACCTGTCCACCATGGGTGATTCTGCTGGTATTTGAAATACCAGTGGCATAGCTTTCAGCATCACAGGAACATGCAGCCACCACAGCATGACAACCGACAGACGGGTGGTGTGGTTCCCTGACCAGGAAACGAACCCGGGCTGTGGCAGTGAGAGTGCTGAATCTCAACCACTAGACCATCAATTGTACATTTACTGACATGATATTCCTAAAGCTCCACTTGGCCCTTCACACAATGAGTACTTGTACATCAAAGCCAATTACGTGTTTCTGGAAAGTCACATTCCTCAAACACAGTTTAATGTCAAAACCATTTAGTATGGCCCCTACTTAACTCTAACCTTGTTTCTGACAACATCCACTTAGACCTTCTTCATTCCAGCTTGCTGAGACCATGCTCTGTTCCCATATGAAATTATCAGCTCAGTGCTTCTCTCACAGGGCCTCTTCTTCCTGGAATGTCTTCCTTCCCTCTTCTTCAGACCTTCCTTTATTAACCCAACCCGATTCTCCCCTGCTCCGGGAAGCTGGCCCTCAAGCTGGTCCTCAGGCAGGTCCTCAGGTGGGCTTGTCTCTCTGAACTCTTGTAGCACTCATTGCCTTTGCTCATGGAACCAGCCAGTGTCCTGCCATCTCAGGCTTCCCAGAGGACCCTACACAGATGTGGAGAGTCCTTGGCCCAGCTGTCGGGGAAGTCCATTACCAGCCTCTTAATTTGCAGGGTTGATCTGCCAAGAGGGGCATATTAGTGCAAGTCTAAGAAGAGAAACAGGAATGGTGAGATCTCAGAGGTAGAACGTGGTGGAGGAACTAAAAGGAGGGGAGGAGAAAAAGGCAAGTAAGTGTTTTCCTACAGCTGCAGTGGGGCACAAAGCAGTCAAAAAATCCATACTAGGAATTAATTCCGTGATCTTGTTCCAAGAATGTTGTCCATTAGTTGTAGCATCCCTCCAACTTGGCATCTTCATTTATCATTTTATACATATAGACCATCGTCCCTGGAAATCTTTTGAGCAAGGACTATGTTTAACAATACTTTGTTTTCCCAACACCCAGAATAGATCTTAGGCAGAGTAATAATAATAATAACATAATGATAACAATAAAAATATCAACAACAGTTATGACAGTAGCAACTATCATTTATTTTCTCCCTCTTCAGTACCAGGTGCTGCCAAAGCACTTTCATACATATCTCATTAATCCTAGGAAAAGAGTGATATCCCCTCCTAACAGATGAAGAGATGAAAAAGAAAAGTAACTTTCCCAAAGTCACAAAGCTGATCTGTTAGTTAAATGATTAAATGATGCACATTTAAATACTGATTCATCTCAGCAACCGTTTGCTGAAAAACCACTATATCCAATACGCTAGTCTAGGTAATACCAGGGGAGATAGAGATGACGTCAACAGTCCTTGCTCTCTAGGTGTTTAGAACGTTAACATTTTAATTCTCACTGTCAAAATGTTTTTGTTTTTAGGTAAGCTCACCAGGGTCCTGGCAGAATACTTACATTATAAGTATCATTTTAGGACACCTCATCCTTTTAGTAGGCAAGTCTTTAGAAATAGCACTTGATTTATTGAATGAAGCAAGTTCAAAGGAGCTGCTAAACACATGAAATTTCAGGCGGACCTTTTTTTAGTTTGCAATTAAATTCCCACATAGAGTTATTGCTTTGCACACTCCACTGCCCTTTAGGGAATTTGAGTGTGGATGTATGTGTGTTCAGATGGCTACTTGTCTTCAGTTTGAAAGTACAATTTAGTAGATTGGTTTGAACCACTGTTGGTTAGTGTTCCAAGTTTCTATGGGGACTACTAATCTTCATGTATTACATACGCCCCAAAGTATGAATGAGTGAGTGTGTGGAGAATATATGTAGGAAGCTAAGTTAAATAAGTTGCTGAAAGCTATGGTGTTCTGTGGTGAACTCCAATTTGGTATAGTTCTCATAAAGAGCAGAACAAATTGGCATTAGCTTTTCAAGTACTCTACCTTCTTGGGAACTCAAATTGTATGACACTGAGGCGAATATGGCTAAAAGGATATGTCATTTAGTATTACATCCACTGTATATGACTGAAACCTCCCCAAATAATGGCATAAACATAGACATTTGTTTCTCTCCTATGTAAAAGAAGTTTTCCAGAGGTAGAAATTTTATGACCAGGGTGATCAAAAGGGCCTAGACTCATTCTGTTTTTCTCCTAAATCATCCTAGCCTATGATTCCCATTCTCAAGGACACCTTGTGATCCAAAATGGCTACCAGAGTTCCAGCTATTACACCCATATTCTAGGCAATGGCACAGAGGAAAGGAAAAAACAATAAAGAGGTAAAGGAGAAAAAGACATACACCAGCTGGCTCATAAGGGCTTTCTCAGAAGTTGCCACTCTGTATTTCTTTTAATAGCTCATTGACAAGGGCTTAGTCACATGGCCATGCCTAAGCGCAGGGGAATCTGGGCCATGCACTCGTTATCCTGGGCAGCCATATATACCTAGTTTAAGGAAGAAGGGAGAGTAAATTTTGGAGTGAGCAGCTAACAGTCTCTCCCGCAGTGATACACTAAGTGAAGCAATAGCTGAACGAAATCCCCAAAGTCTGTATGCTGAATACAAAATCCGTTTGCCAGTGGCTTCAAGATTTTGGGGGTGATGAAAATGTTCTAGAATTAGATAAAGGTGATGGTTGCACAGTATACTAAGAACCACTGGAGTGTATACATTAAAAGTGTGAATTTTATGGTATATGAATTCCATCTCAAAAAAAAAAAAAAAAAAACTCTGTTGTCTATATAGTTTCCATCTAAGAAGAGAGGACAACAATACAAAATTCTTTACTTTATTCCCCCCAAGTAACAAGAGTAGCTCAAAAGAGAGAGAAAAGGCTATCACAGCATGTGTCATCACCCCACAGAGTACTCTCTCTCTGCTGGTGGAGGGTAAGCGAGATGCAGGATAGCTGGTTGAGCTGTGAGCAGCCAGTGGGGATGGCGATGGCAGTGAGTTGAGCAGCAGCAAACATTTATCATCTATCAGACACTGGCTAAATTGGCTAGGTTGTGATAATCATAATGGCAAACACTTAAGATAACATCACGATAATCTCATGAGAAAACTGAGGCACAGATTGATTAGATAACTTGTCAAGGTCACATCCTTTGTAAGCAGCAGAGTCTGCTTTCAAATCCAACAGCCAGTCTCCACAGTCCCTGCTCCTAACTGCTACACTACACTTACAGGCTCTCGCTTGCTGTCAAAAGTGATTGCTCTGATTTGGAGGAAAAAGTCATCTTCTTTTATGGATTTTGTGATTTTTACTATATATATTTATATATGTTTATATTTACATATATATATATAAAATTAAATTATATTATAGCTAGTCAAGTGATTTTATGAAGTAGGACTAGATATCTTCAGTCCCAGGATTGCCTCATTCATTTTAATTTCTCCTGGACTAACTTCGAACATGATGTCAATTATCAAGCCACACACACACACAGAGCTGAAGAATTAGATAAAGGTGATGGTTGCACAGTATACTAAGAACCACTGGAGTGTATACATTAAAAGTGTGGGGCCAGCCCCGTAGCTTGGCAGTTGGGTGGGCGCACTCCGCTACTGGCGGCCCAGGTTCGGATCCCGGGTGCACACCGACGCACTGCTTGTCTGGCCATGCTGAGGCCGCATCCCACATCAACCAGAAGGATGTACAACTATGACTACAACTATCTACTGGAGTTTTGGGGAAGAAAAAGGAGGAGGATTGGCAATAGATGTTAGCTCAGAGCCGGTCTTCCTCAGCAAAAAGAGGAGGATTAGTATGGATGTTAGCTCAGGGCTGATCTCGCTCACAAAAAAAAAAAAAAAAAGTGTGAATTTTATTGTATACGAATTACATCTCAAAAAAAAAAAAAAAACTGAAGAAGGTGACCTGCTACACCAAGCTTGCTTTAAACTAGGTATTTAAAGAACATATTTCCTTTGTCAAACCTAATGTGATGCCGTATTGTTTTCCCAGATGATCCCATATGGTCCTGGTAAGTGTATGGTTTGCTTTTGACATGTATAGCATCTTTTAAAAAAATTGGATGGATGTTGTTTGCGGTTTTTTGACCAGTTAGTGTATAGATGTTTATTGCATTCTTATTGCTATAATTAAACAATACATGTGAATCTGAAGAGTTTATTTTTCAAGACAGTTCAAAGCTCGGGTGGTCCTACCTTGAAGCAGAAATATTCTCTGTCAAAACATAGGTACATGGAGCTCTTCTGTATGTAATCATGGTACATGGTACGTGAAACATACATCAAAACTTGGAGAAATTTACACATTCATAGAAGAATAAATTTGCCTCTGTTTCCTCTTTAGAGGAGTGCTGTCTTATATCTATGAAAATAGGATGTTTTTGTGTACTTATAGCATATCCGATTCTACACCATCATTTTACTTACTCTGTGACTATGTTAGGGCAAATGTTAGGGAAAAAATTGTCCACATCTCTTAACTGCAAAGCCGAAAATCACACATAGGGCCATGTGATCTCAAAAGAGATATAATAAAACGATGGTTTTAATGGGAAGACAGTAAGAATCTTTACCTGCCTTCTTAAGGTTTAATGAATATCTGTTATCTCCAGTGAAATAGAACTGTTATTGCACACTTTAAAAAATATTTTTGAAAATTTGTATTTCGAGATTTATGATTTTGCCTACTCAAATACAGTTGTTGTGGGTATAAATGTCAGTCACATACTGACAAAAGAGTGCAAAGAGTGACCTTGGTTCCTTTTTATGACCAAATTTAATTTCTGTTTTACACCACCCCCTGCCCCATTTGTCCTGATACAGGAAGTTACTTTAGTTCCTTACAGGGAAATTTAATCTGTTAGTGATTTGGGTACAGGATTGTTTGTCTGTTGTATGTGTCCCCCTCATTGTCTGGTAAGCATATGTAAATGCCACTGCAGAGAAGAGGGGAAAGGTGGGTGGTTCTAACCTGACCTCTCACTCGAGGTGGTACTGATCCCAGTGGTTCTCGGCGTAGATGAAGTTTATTGTCACCCAGAGGTAACTTAGGGTGGAGGGAAAGGCAGGTTGGACCTCCTGCTTGTGCTAACAGAGCTCTGGATCCTTGGTACCACCTACCTGCCTGGATGAGCAGCCTCATCCATCAGATGCCTGGTGGGGACTGTCCAGGCCTTGTTCATCTGACCCAGCATTATCGGTGGTGAACATTCTGGCAGACAGGCTGTCATTTTCTCTTTCTCTGATAATACCTGAGTCCCTCTGGAATCCATAGGATATTTCAGATGCTACTCTACAGCCAAGGGAAACCAGAATGAGGATTTGGACATGTGAGATTGGAGTCTTTATCATGCCTAGGTCTGTATGTCATGCCACTTTTCTACTCTGACCACCAGGGTGGCATGAAGGACTTTTCTGCGAAGGCTGATGTCCCCTTCCACTAAGACAAAGTGGGCAATGTCTTTTCTTCTCTAAGATCCCCACATTTAAAACTTAAGGTAGGGGTACATGCTGCTCTTTTTCCCAAGCAAGACTCTTTCTGGTGGGTGAGAAGGGCATACAGTTTCCAGACATGTCTAACTATCTTGAATTCTCTCCACACTCCACCTCCTCAGCTTCTGTAGAAGGTTCTCATCATGTGGAGGTAGTTGGGAGAAGGGAATATGGGAAAAAACGGAATGCTAGATCACATCTACTATCAAATATTTGATTTTTAACCTGAACCTCAGCATTTGAATGCTCTGGCCTGGTCTGATAATCTCTCATTTGGGGTTAATAATGACTCCCATATCTTGTGGAGCAAATGAAGAAAAATAGTTAATATCTCAAATAATTATTCCACCACACTAACTTGTGTGTAACATTTAGTAAATTATATAAAAATGAATAAGCCAGCCTTTATTTACAGATTGGGTGACTTTGGGCATATTTTAATTGTTCCAGTTGTAGTTTTGAGGATTCCTATACTGCTAAACTTTCTATTATTTTGAATTTGTACTATGGAATTAACTTTTACACAGTTGTAACAACCACAAGCTAATTAAATACCCTGACAAGGACAAAGGTTTTAATTGTGATTTAAAATAAGAGCTATTGTTTTTCAGATAGGGTTTGGTCCTAGAATAAACTCACCCTGTTGCCTTGTTTCCCAGTGCTGTCTAAGAGAGGGAGAGATTATTTCATCATCCAACAAATAATTCCTAAATGTAAAAATGCTGACAGAAGTGACAAGCATTTGATTTTCTTTGAATGAATTCCAAAGTTCATTCCACTTGCTGCATACGTTTCTTGTTCTCCAGATAACTGCTCAGAAAGAGTTTAAAGTCTGATAGCAACTTTGAACTAAAATAGTTATGCACATTAAATATGATGCCTACAGCTTCTTCCTTATGTACCGAAGAAGGCATAGGGAGCTGATTTTTTAATGCCTAATTTAAAAAGTTCCAGACTGGTGGGTATAATGAAGGAGATATCAATTTTGTTCAAGTTTATCTAGGATTGTTCACATATTTCCTACATAGAACTTTTACAAGGATTTTTTAAAAATTATCATTATCAAAATATTCCGTAGACAGTCAAACAGCACAAGAGTGTAAGCTTCCTATTTTCTAGGAGTCAGAGAAGAAGGAATACTTCCACTTTCTCTTTGCTTACTATCTTGACAATTTCACCATAGCAAATGCCTAGTCCTGGCCTCCTGCTGGGTTAGGCAGTCTTTAGTTACTGCTAGTAACTGAGCAGTAGTCAGAGACACACTCAACCTACTTAATAACAAACAGTTTTAACGTAGGATTGACGTGAGTTGACCATTTTCACAACCCATCTAGAGAAGGAGGAAAATAGGAGGCAGCAATGTTATTCTTTGTAAGTCATGACCTCTGACTTGAGAACTCAACTATGTATCTAAAAATCACATATTGAATAGCATGGACTATCCAGAACATGTTCAAGATTCAGAAAATAATTAAAATGTAAGTCATAAAAATAGTTATAGTTAACTCACAAAGGCCCCTTGATCTCTCATTTTGGGTTTATTACTCCAACTTGCATTCAATTCTAAGTGGATTAATTGGTACTGCTGACAGATTTTAAGGTAGCCGCCACTATCCCCCACCTCCTGGTGTTTACGGCCTTCTATAATACCTTCCTCTTAAGTTTGGGCAGGACCTCTGACTTGCTTCTAACCAATAGAATATGGCACAGGTAATAGGATGTCATTCCTGTGATTACATTATGTATGGCTCCATCTTGCTAGAAAACTTACTTGAGAGTCTTGCTCTCCTTCCTGCTGGCTTTGAAGAGCCAAGCTACTGTGAGTCCTACAGACACAGGAAATGAATTCTGCTAACAACCTGTAAGCTCAGAAGTGGACCCTTCCCCAAATGAGCCGCCACATGAGAACTCAGCCCTGGCTGGCACTTTGCAACCTTGAAGAAGACCCAACTAGGCTGTGCCCAGACCCCTGACCTATAAAACTGTGAGATGATAAATGTGTGTTTTTAGCCTTTGAGTTTGTGCTAGTTTATTATGAAGCATAGAAAACTAACACGATTGGTTTCTTAAACTATAAAAGAGAGATATTGCTACTTGAATCAAGTATTGATAGCAACAAGAGAAGAGACAACGGACAAGGAGATAGATATGTTATAAAAACAAAAGACACAGGCTCAAAAAAATCACATAGCTGTCTGAACCAATTTAGCATAGAGACTAGTAGCCTTGTACACCAGTATAATTTCTGAAAGCATAATTGAACAATAAATGGTGTTCATAGTTATGACTCTGACTCCACAAGCAGTGGATATAATATGCAAAACACATTCTGTGCAAAAAGATAGAGATATATGTAATACAATTGTGAAAAAATTCATAATCATTGACATAGCATTGGATGTGTTTGACCATGGATCTTGGAATTGTTTGAGAATTTGATATCCTAGGATTAATTCAAAGAGATCATAAAGTGACTACATATTTATGATCAAAGAGTTACTGATGCCTTTCTCACAATGTGATATGTCAGAATGCTTATAGAACCTGAAGGGAGAATTTTAAGTTATAAATAAATACTTGAGCTGAAAATTCAAGTATCACTTACTTCTATGCAGCCTGTGGGCAGCTTGGCCTCTGTTTCCAAGCAGGAAAGGAAACAATAAAGAATGACTGAGAACAGTGGTGGGCCAAGGGTTGGTTTTTCCTTTGGCATGCAGGGTATGGGAGGGAGAGAGGTTCCTTGATCTGTAGAACAGCTAGTAAGGGAAACATCTACCATCTAGTGCTTATTAAAAAGGCTAAAACTTGAAGCATATTTATATAACCATGCCATAAATCTGCTGGAGGTTATTTTTCATGGTCTTCTCTGGATCTCATGAGGTTTGGAGTAGGAAGAGGACGTGTGAGTAAATGTTGGAATTGTCCTGGATCCTGCAGAAATCTGAAGCCCTGTTATCTAGTTCCAGCTCAAACACACACTAGTTGGTCACCTGCCCATCACTTTGTTTTAAAAATTGTAAAATGGGGATAATATTCCCTACCATAAAGGTTCACTGTGCACCATTAACCCCTTTGACAGACCTGTTTGTAGGAAAATTTTGTTGCAATATTTTTTGTGAATGGTACTGATAAAAAACTGTCTAACATGTTTTTGAGATCCATAAGATGAGAAGTTTTGAGAAGAATCTCTTTATAATTTGGATTTGGGATCACATTTCACAGTTTATAAATTGCTTTTCCTTGCATCCAATCATTTGATCTTCTTGGTCATCCTGAGAAGTAGGTATTATCATCATGTTGTGTCATCAGTGCCTGCTTATTGCTACACAATACACCCCCCAGACACACACACACACATGTTGATCATTGAAGGATGGAGCTCCCAGTGTCCTGTAACTGGTGGATGGTTGAACTAGAAGTGAGACCAAAGACTTTTGACTCTAAATCCCATATCTAACTCTGGATTATGTCAATGGCAAGATACCACTTCCCTTTAAGCAGAAGTAGACATCTCTTGAGAGCAAAAGTGTTTATGAGTCACTGTGCTGCCTTTTCATCAGCAACTATAGTGTCATTTCCCAGTTACTGACTCACATTCGGCATGATGTGGCAACTCAGTCATAGGCCTCACTAACTTCTCTTTGTCCATGCAGAGTTCTAGGTAAACAAGGAAGCCCTTGTCATCATCCTCTTTTTAGTAACTCCTCTTAGTAGAGTCCATTCCTCATGGAAGGTGGTGAAAACATGGTCTTTATTCTTGTCCCCGGAGCCTTGAAACTAACTTACTACCATTTAAAGTATTGTTAATCTGTGAAAAACTGCGTTAGATTCTATCCAAAGAACAAAAGTTTAAACAAGACCTGTCCATATGTTCATATTAGGGATTATTCATTCTTTAAATTTATTTATTTAAAGATCTAAAGAATTTAAATATATAAATATAAATAAAATAATAAGCTTGCACAGTAATGTGTATAATATGGTTCCTGATTTGGATCAAAAATAAAGAAAAAGAAAAATTAAATATGTGTATACATTTATACGAGCATAGAGAAACAGGAAAGAAGAAGCTAGAATATTTGATTTCTCAGGTGCCCGAGAAAAGTTGAAACTTATTGACTTCTTTTTTTTATATATCTCTAGATTTTTTTCACTTGTAACAAAGATCAAATAGTAATTTTGTAATTTAAAATTATCCAATAAATATACCAATAAGAAAGAAGGATGAAGGGAAAGAAAAAAAGAGAAGAAATGAAGAAAAATGAATAATCATTCTTACAGCTGACATGGACCTCATTTGCTAACTCATAGATATAATTTTTTGTTTGTCATTCTGAAGGAAATAAGCATATATTGTGCATAATTAGGCAGTGTATTTATCTAGTACTTCAATCAATTTGTTTGTCATTTATACATTTTCTGTGATATCTTTTGCTTATGTTACTGAAATTTAAGAACATGAGGTTTTGGTGGACACTGTAGAGTGTGTAAAATGTACTATAAAAGCATTCATTCATTGATTCTTGCAGCTAGGTGCAGGAGAATACAGGAGGAGTACAATATGATCCCAGCCTTGAAAAAATAAAAGACCTAGGAGAGCTCACAGCCTGTTTAACAAGGATGGTAAATAGCTGGCCCTCCTACTAGCCCCTCCCTCCCATGTAAAAGTCTCTGACTGTGTTACTCTTCGCCACTGAACCAGAGCATCCTTCAGGTTCCCTCTCAACCCTAGGCACGAGCAGTCATTAGGACTTTGTCAGCATTAGCATTCAGTCTGTAGAAGAATTTAAAGATTCTTAGGAATTTTAAGTCTACTAAGTCTTTCTATTTGGCTTCTCACTTGTGTTTTCTCGTTGACGTATGAAAACATGAACTATACAAGTGACTTTCTGTGAGAAGATATCTGGGAACATGATAACTGTCTTCCAAATAACTGTAATGTCGATGAGGTTGACTTTTACTGGATTAGAAAGGAGATGAAAGGGTGAAAACCAATGGAAGACAACTTTTAGAGAATTTTAAGACTTATTTTTAAGGGAAAATAGTGCAATAGTTAGAGCTGCTCCGTGAGTGAATTCTTTTTTGCCAAATTATTCTAATGGATTCTGGTGACAAACTGTCAGGGATGTAGAGGAGATTCATGGCTTAACCTTCCTTGGAGCTTTCACCATATCCTGTACACACTCTTTACAGTTTCTTTATTTCATTGTTTTGTAATTGTTGATCTGTTTACTTGTCTATTACATGACGATAGTTAATTCATTGAGCACTGTTATGAGCCAGGAAGCCCTAAGTGCTATTGGCATATTTTGTCATTCAATATTCACAACAAGAATATGAAGCAGAAGTGATCCCTATTTGACAAGTGAGGAAACTGAGGCATAGGAAGTCGAAGTAACTTGCTTAGGTCACTATGTTAGCAACTCTGTGCTCTTTACCACTGCACAGTACAGCTTCCCAAGACAATTAGTGGCTGAGTGATGCTTGGATGAGAATGGCAATAGGCTTGAGTAAGTGGGAAAAGCTGTCTCTTAAGTAAATCATTTCTATTTCCCACCAGCTAATTGGAGACAGGCGTTAAGAGGAAGGAATTAGTTCCGCTCCACAGTTGCCAGGCTGAGCTGTGTACTGCCTCCAATAGAGGTAGGAGGCAGGAGGGCGCAAGAACATTGTTCTAACTGAGATCAGAGAGGAAATTGCTCTTGAAATGACTGTGAATAGCTATATTGAAAATTTATTTGACATGATTTTGTTAATTTACAAAGCATAATTGTTAGGTAAATTTTGCTGTTGTAATTTACAAAGCAGCAAACTTCCTAATTGATCTAAGTTTGCTCTATGATAGGCTATGTGATATCTACATAAGATTTTTCTCAAGATAACTGCCAACCAAATATAAATCTTTATATAAAGCCAGGTCCTGCCAACCTAAGAAGTCTTTTTTTATACTACTCCAGAGGGCAAGATAGAATGCCTTTTTTTTTGCTCCAATTTTATTTTAAAAATCAATAAAACAAAAAGTTATGGATGTGCTATAGTTAGAAATGTATGCCCTTCTCATTCCCCAGTCACACAGGTCCCTGCAATTGTACAGAGTAAAAGCCTGATATAAACTAGTTTCTGTTAGGAATTAACTCTTTCAGCTCCCACAATTATACATGGCTTCTGCTCTATTATAGAACTTTTTGACAGGACATGAATTTTTTAAGCTCCTCAAGTTTCTGTCTTTTATGCAGGCCAGTTCTGTGGACTTTTAAACTCTCCGAAAACTGCCCTTTGAAAAGTTTTGGACTCTGTCTCTATCAAGTATTATTTAATAAATCATTCTCAAAAAGTAAGTCAAATAAGCATATTAGTCTATGTGTTGCGTTTAAATGGGGCTGTTAAACTGGCTGCATTTTGGCAGTGTGCCCAATTAAAGGTTGTCGTAGTGAATCTATCTAGAACAGGAATGAGCCTGGTCAGGTTTCAAATGAAATGTATGTTTTTGTACAAGTAACATGTGAGGGGATCCAGCATTGCAAACTTCATAGCGTGATACGCTAATCACAGAAGCTCAGAAATTCACGGGGATGAAGTGCAACATAGTCTTCCAACTATGTCATATATTAATCAAAATGGTTTAGTGTCAGCGTTTGCTCTCAAATTCCAGTGAATAAGAAGACAGCTTATTTTCATAAGGATATCATGATGTGTATGTGTATTTTAAGGGGAATGTTATATGAATGAGTTACGCTTGTCCAACCAACTCCTTTTCATCCTTGACCATTTAAATGGAAAATCCATCTAAGCTGACTTTATTCCATGGAAGTCCCTTTTCAGTGGGGGAGATTAGGAACTGTCATTGTGACCCGCATACTCTCTTGCACTTTAAACAGAGGGCTGTTCTTATGGTTGTCTGAATTTTATCCTTTATTTTGTTAATTACAGTGGCCATTTCAACCAGATTTCCAGCCAGGCTTTTATGGATTGTTCTCAAACAGGGAGAGAATTCAGCTATTTACAAGATAAGAATTAATTTCTGGCTCTGAGTCTAATGGCAGCTTTCTCTAGATTTGAACCTGTTAAATAAATTATGGGGGTGCTGCTGAAGAATTACAATTGTTATTTGAAATTGACCAAAAAAATTTTTATTACATCTTAATTTTAAAAATAAGTTTACTTTATTCGGTTTTCCCTAACCCATTTCTTTAGTTTAACAAACTGCTGGCTTTTCTCGCCAGTGTTCTTAAATTCGGTGGCAAGACTGGAAAGAACGGTTCTGACCGCCCACCACGAGGTGGCGCTGTGTCTGCCATCCCAGAGCAACGGATTTGGCTCTAACACGCCCCTAGGGTAAATGAGCCTACCCATTTTCTTGTTAACCTGCCTGCAGGTGTCAAAATAATCCAAATGTCCACATGAATCCTGGGATGATGTTACAAATAAGCAGATGAAAATGATCCTCTTATAATTGTTTTTATAGTGGTAAAGGGAACAGGAGAGGACTCCAAAAGAAATATTTAGGTCATATATTTCTGGTGGAAGGTGCCAGTTGGGGACTGGCTTCAGTGCAGAATACTTATGAACAGGCCTTGATATTTTGCCTGGGTGGCTGCTTGCCAAGCAGTCATCTGGCCTAACAGATGGGCGCGAGAGGAAAAAGAAATTAGCTTGTGTGCTTATCCGTCCCTCCCATGCTGCCTCAGAAAATTGCTAGTAGGAGCTTCTGTTGATGTGCCTCAGAGCTCCAGTGAATGTCCCTGCTCCTATCCCTCCCCACCCCTTGAGACTAAAGAAGACAGGCACTGCTTTGACTAGGAGCCCCAGGCAACATAGCTGGGAGAATGGTGGCTTCTCTGGCAACTGAGCACCTCTGTACAAGGCCACTATTTTCCTCAATCCCCAGAGACACAAACCTCAGTGAGAGCCCGGCAGGTTCAGCCCACAGCCTGGAGAAAGTGGCCTGTTACCTGGGACAGGACAGGGCCTCTTAGCTGGGCATCAGAGCCCTGAGCTCAAAAAAAGCTCCTTAAAGCGTCTGGCCTTGGCAGGAAGGCTTGTTGGTCGAATCTAATTACCGACTTAAATTGCAGTTGCCAGCACGGAGACCCAGATTCCATGAATTTCCAGGTCTGCTTATTAAGATGTCACTTAAGACTGCAAATAATTGTGGTAACTGGCATCGATTCTTAGAGGGCTTGTGAAGCTTAGTATTCCAGAGACTTGTCTTATTTTATTTCTTGAACTATTCTGTTATGCCCGTATTCTCTCTCCATTTCTTGACATTATAATACAACTTTCAAAGGGAGGCTTTGAAAGAAGACTTACAAAAGGGATTCTTAGGACTTTCCAGTGGAAACTTTATTGTTATTTCAGTCATAATTGTATAACTGGCCCCATGATACGTGCAATTAAGATCTACTTGTGATGAAGAAAACTGGGTATTAGAACATGATGTTCGATATTGATGGTTTAGTCTTTCCTGAAAGTCTTTCCTTTAGTCATTCCTGAAAAATGACCTGAAAGATGGTCATTTTATTTTCTCGTCTTGCTGTCTTCATGCTTAAAATTAAGTCTGTTTAACTTTTCTAATAGAAATACTTGAATTCTTTGCTGCTCTTTCTACCTTAAAATGACTTGTTCTATTTCATCCTTCTGTATTTTAATAAATCAATAATGGTGTTCCTATAAAACCTGTTTCCTCAGACTTTGTTATTGAAAATGCTACCACTTGGAGCATATCAAGAAGGCCAAATCTTAAACTGAGTTGTTCTCTGACCTGGGCAACAACTGTTTATATTTCGGTTTCTTGAAATGTACGAAAGAAATAACATCAAGTTGACAGTTTGAATTATGAATATTAACGGATCGAATGTAATATAACTTGAACATATCATGGAGGTGCCCAGAAATTCATCCTGCATGGGTGTCTAATGATAAGAAGAGTACTAAGCTTTCTGAACCCTTTTGTGATTTAATTTTCATAATGATTTTTGGAAAAAAGAAGTGAGAATTTGGAAGCTAGATTATTCTCCAGTGTTCTTCCGTGGTAAATGAGAGTGACCTATGGTTCTCGGAGAAGACATTCCTCGATTCCTTTCACTGTATAATTTATGGATCACTTTACAAATGTTCACTGCTACCTTTTTACTAGACTAAGAAAATATTTAGTGTACTAATTTGAAGAATTGATAGAGAAGAAAATATGAAAACAAATAGAAACAATTGCCTGGCTTTAACGAAAAGAGGAAAAGCTTGACTAACTTTTATATATAACTCTATTCCTAAGAGGTTTTACTTATTCAATATGCATGTATTGAGCAACTTTTACCTCAAGCACTGTACTAAACACAAACTTTAAAGTAGATTATTCCTGGGGCCGGCCAGGTGGCATAGTGGTTGGGTTCACGCTCTGCTTCATGCACACTGCTCATTAAGCCATGCTTTGGCGGCATCCCACATACAAAAAAAAATGGAGGAAGATTGGCATGGGTGTTAGCTCAGGGACAATCTTTCTCACACACACAAAAGTAGATTATTCCTGCTTTCTAAAATTCCTATTTTAATTTTATATGCAATATGCACAGGAATTATCTAAGCACAGAAATGAAGAATATAAAGAACATTTAGACAAAGTGTGCTGAAGAAGTTAAAGTAAGAATAGTATCTGTGGCCACTGAGTCATTGTACCAGATCTGATGGCCCTTTCCAAGGTTTGTTTTGGGCAAAATAAATAAAGCTGCTGTTGTTCAGGTTTCCTATTCCTCTCAGAACACATTTCCAGCAGATTCAAATTATTTTCAAGACTGCATTCAAACCTCAAGCGTCACTATAGATTTGTGAAGTCACTATAATGAGAATGGTTTTAAACGACTTAAAATAGTTTTTAAAAGGTATTCCTGCAAGTTGTGAGATTAAGAAAGATGACTAGGAATTGATAGTGACCTAGTCTCAAGTGGGTTAGGATAATAGGGAAGAATCATATAGAAACAGTGTTATGGCAAATAAAGTGAGAGGACATGGTGACACAGAATATGCAGGATGAAAGGAGGCGTTATGGACATTTCCAGTTTGCTGAGACACAGGCAGGGTGATGGTGCCTCCACCATGGAGCTGCTAGCAAAACCTTCTTTGCCTTGGATGAAGGCCCTTCCCCCTCTCCTACATCCCACTTCTTTTTTTTTTTTTACCTATTGGATTTCAGATATTGCTATAATGTTCAAATGTAGATGTGAGGAACTAAAGGGAAGAAGGACCAACAAAATAGAAGAGTTCACAGAGAAAAGGAAGGAAGAAGAATTACAGTTTGCCACACACATCAAAGAGACTCAACAGGCCTGTCTATTTGGACAGCCCTCTTGTATAGCAACCTACACAGTTTTCCTACCATTGGCTGAGCCCCCCAGTGTGGGATTTGGAAAGCAGCTCTCGTTGTGTCATAACCCTAGGGTTTTGGGGGGAAGGACTAAATATCCCTCTCCTTTTCCTCCCAGCCCCTTACTGTTTCAATCACTGCTATAAATTGTTTGCGCTCACTTAACTTTTATCATCTTTTCTCTGTGAGGTTGGATAAGATGCTTAATAACTCCTTGCTGTGTCCCCTTTACTCAATACACTGCATTTAGTAGTATTCAATGGTGACTTATTGCTATGGATTGTAGCAGCAGCCATAATTATAGCAGAGAAGAACTGTTGGATTTAGCTAGGAAAAATGTGATTGATGAACCTAGTGAAGAGGATGATTTGAGCAATAGTGACATCGTAATTAGAAAAAAAATAAGGTACTAAGAAGTGAGGTGTGTGGGAAGGAATAAGATCATTCATTTGAACTTAGGTACTGAAGTGATGACTTTAGATTCCTCCTTAGGCCGAGGAAAAAAGGCAAAATAAACCTTGATAGTAAAGGAGTGGCAGAGTCAGATAGTTTTGTTTTTTTCAGTAAGAGATTTGAACATATTCGAAGGCGGAAAAGAAGACACTCTAGAGAAGAGATTCGAAATGTTGGCAGGGGTGCCAGTGGTTATCTTGGAAGGAGATGAACAGAATAGAAATTTAACAAAAGCAAGTGCCAAGTGCACCCGCTAAGGCACTGTTCTCTCCCTCTGACCCCAGGCATCTCATGGTCCCCTCCACTGGTCCCCCTGCTTGGGCCAGTAATAATGTTGGCATGTCTTTCTTTCCCACCCCGCCTATCCCTCTCCCTCAACCGTAGTGGCTGGGACCTGAGAAGGGATGGGAAGCATTGGTTCAATGGGATCAGAGAGTCCTGATGAGCAATAATCTTGCTTTCCCTGCTGCAGAGGTCACCATCCCCGTTTTCTTTCTTCTCCACGCTTTTCCATCAGCCCTGGCAGTGTACATACTTGACCTATGTGTCAAGGCCTGTGCAACAATGATGTCGGTAGAACCCAGCACCTGGGCCAAAATGGCAAAGGAAAAGCAGTGCTTTCCTTGTCCTGCTTCTTTTCTTCCCTCTTCCCTCCTCCACGCCACCCCCCATGCCATGCTGCCCACTCAAACTTTCCTTATCCCCTAGTCCTCCAATTTGTACCCCATTTTTACTTCCTGCCAAGTCCATATTTCCTATGATGCCCTTAGTGGGGGTGTCATCTGATTAAAGTACTTGACACTAAGGAGTGGGTTACACATGAACTTTATCTTCTCAGGAGTTATTGGCTACACCAAAAAATGACCTTGCTACCTCTTCACAAGGTCCAGTTTAAGAATGCATGCAAGACTAGTCACCAGTTAGTCCTTGTTTAACAATAGTACCTCAAGTTGTGAGAATTAAATTAAATAACACGTAAAAATGCTCTATATGGTGCCTGGCATATAGTAAGCACTCAATAATAGTCAGTTGTTATTATTTATATTATTTTATATTGTTTATTTTTGGAGGGAGGGGGTCTTAGCCACCAATGTCCATCAAGGAGTAAAATATATAGTCAGCATGCTTGAGTTCACCAATTCCTCGCTTTTGAAGTGGTTCTACCCTCCAGTAGCCTGTGTCTGGTCCTTTGTGTGGTTGGAACAGACAGCATTCAAGTGTCCAAGTGGTGAGGTCCCCAGTGCTGTTCCCTCTGTATAGCCTTGTCTTTAGTGGTCAGGACCAAGATGGCCTCGGGTAGGCTTCCATGTGCCAGGCTGTGCGCTACGCACTTTCACTGTCGTGATTTCATATCGTTTTCTTGACAACCTAAAAGACAAGTCATCATAGCCCCATCTTGAGGATGTGCAGCTAGGGTTGAGGGCTAAGAGACATGCCTGTAAGTGTCATGATTGGGAAAAAACACAACTTGTCTGACTCCAAGTCTCATGATATTTTTAAAGACACGGTTGAAAGTTTAAAAAATGATAGTAAAGAAGTAATGATGCCTTTGCACAGAGACATTACACTTAGTGGTGTTTTCTTTGGCCTTAGGATCTCAAAAGAGCTGGTACTTGTTGATCTTTGATAGTTAAATCCATCACTCTAAGACAATTTATGTACAAGCAAACGGCATGAGCCTTAATCCTTATTTGTAATGGGCATAAGACATGAGCTTCAGACTTGAGAACTTGTTTATTCAGTGCCCTTTTAAGTTATTTCTATTTTCTGCGCTAAAATGGAAGTCATATGTTGATTTGGGAGGATGTTTAACAGATTGTTAATTAGATATCTATATAGAGACATTTTCTCCATACATTTCTCTCTTTATTCTTGGAAATTATTTTGGCTGATTCACATTGTCCTATGAAAGTTAAGACCATGTTTTTGAACCTTAGGAGAAAAAACAATTCATATATTACTTTCCATTTTCTATTTAGGACCAGTCAAATAAGTTTGTGTATTTTAGGACGTTGAATGTCACATGCCCTAAGTGGAAGTTTTATAACAAAACTCTAATCCCAGGGACTTTGCCATTGATCTATGGCACAGAGCTTTAGTTCAGTTACATCTTGTATGATGTTAGAGATCTCCAGATTTGCATTCCTCTTTCCACACACCCCCTTCCAAGCCAACCAAGCTCTAAGATAAATCCAGTTGACTGGGACGTAGATGAGCTACTGATGGGAATAACGTAAGAAATAACATGAGTTTGTTGGCATTTTAAAGTGTGTATGCGCATGTGCATTGCTTTATTCTTTGCCTCATCATTAAAAAAAAGAGTTTCTGAAGTTAGAGTTCTGGGAAACTAAGCTCAGAGATATTAATGTAATAGATCTATTCAGGCTCAATTGTAGAAACCTGGCTGTTAAAGCCAACCAAACTGAGTTCATGGACTTCCTTGGGGATTCCTTGAGAAAATTTTAGGAAAAGCAACCTGGTATGGCAGGGATGCAAAAATCTGGGATTATGGAAAGTATCTGCATGAGCAAGTCAGAGATGCTTTTACTAAATCTTATTATAAAACATTAGTGTATGTTTAGCTTCAATTTCTTCAATGGTCAAAATCTCTTTACTCCGCTTAAAAAGTCTACAGATATCATTGAAAATTTGTTTGGTGTTTATTATAATAAATGTTAATTTTATGCGGTGGAGGTATCAATACTGAGAAATAATATCAAAAACCCCTAAA
The DNA here is from genome assembly GCF_057802395.1 of Ceratotherium simum simum. Classification (NCBI taxonomy): domain Eukaryota; kingdom Metazoa; phylum Chordata; class Mammalia; order Perissodactyla; family Rhinocerotidae; genus Ceratotherium; species Ceratotherium simum. Next base: position 37,944,457 of record NC_141919.1, read on the forward strand.
AGTTGTATCAAGGAAAACAAGCCTATATGCCTTTCTTCGTCTGTACTGTCATTTAACTTAGAGGTAGCGAACACGGGTTATTGTACGCACCACTTGACTTTGAATGACCTGCCGCAGTAATTGTTCACTCAGGTGGTATATCCTCCCTCCCATGATTTTGCTTTTCAGGGAAACGTTGCAACATATAAATAAATGTAAATTAATAGAGTACTGCTTCACGGCACAGTTTCCAAATGAGTTATGTTTAAGTTGGAAAATAATAGGTTTGATGTATCTAAAAATAATCACATATCTCTTTCCTCTTCTTCATGTGATCCTAGAAATAGAATAAGAAGGCAAATAAAATAGAAGAGCTAATTAAGGAGGAACAGTCATGATGTCCTCTTTCAATGTACTTTTCTTATTTTCCAGAAATGAACGTGGTGGCCCTTAGAACCACATAATTTGCATGAATTAGAAACAAAATTATGCTAGCTCTGATGGTGGAGTTCTGGACTTCGCCTGTGATGAACTTTTTCAACACTGAGAAACTTTATCAAGCTATGAAATATTCAATCTGGAAAAATTCCTGATTGCGTCCCTCTGAAAATTCATCCATGTTGCTTGGTGTACTATAACTTAAGATGTCAGTCTTTTTTTTTTTTTAACCGAAGGCATGGATAGTTTATCAAACAGTGTTTTGGAATTTGAGGAAAGAAACTGATTTCCCACAGAGAGTGAAATTTGGTCCAGAAATGAATTCAGCACATTGGCTTTGTTAAGGAAATGCTTGGCTGTATCCATCTGGGAATCTCCTTGAGCAATAAATTTGATGATTTAGCCATGTACCTTCCAGTATGTCTACTGTGTTGGATGACGTTGAGTTATCTCTGATTAAGGGGAGCGTGCTTCATTATGCTAAGTTGCTTTCATCATTATTCATTTTTTATCTGCTTTCATGTATTCTCCTGGTATTTTCTCATTAATAATGAGTCAACTTGGATTTTGCCAAACATTTTTGGAAGGTTCCTAAGAACATTCTTCTTTTACTTTTTCTCTGCCTCTCCTTCCGTACTACAGACTATACGATATCATGTCCTAAGAAGGAGCAAGGGACTCAAAAACTTTTCATCTTGTTTTATTGAGATGGGAGCTGGAATTTAAGGGAATAGCCCAGGGCTTTGAATATATAAAGCTAATTTTAGCATTTTACAGTGCTCTAGTCTTGTTCTTATAGTGCCATTTGAAAAAGCTTGGGGTTTGGGATCTGGAAGACTTCCATTTGAATTCTGACACTTTCTGCTCTCATGCATTTGAAAGTGAAACCTACCAATCTTTAATTTCTCCATCCACAAAATAGGAATATAATGTCCCTATCATTGTTTTGATTTAAGAATTCATTGTGGAAAATATAGATGAAGCACTTAGTAATACCTGATATATTAATTTTGCTAGCAAAAAGTAGATTTTACCTTCTTTTAAAAGCTTCTATATTAAATTGGTATACTTCCTAAGCAGAGTATTTTATAAGAAAATCAGTATGATTTGCTGTTGCCATATTACTGAGGTTTATGATTGTGATTGTTGGGTAATCTGCAGTGATTATTATGATAGCTGAAATAAAGTAGGTTATAAATAAATAGATAAAATTCATGCATTTGCCAGATAAACATGAAGTTATTGAGGAAAAATATGAGTGTAGATTCAGATAGAACTGGATTAAGATTCTGCTTCTGATGTATTAAAGCTGTGTGACCAAGAGAAATTTAATTAAATAGGTTTCTTGATTTCTTAAGTTTGAACAAAGAAAGATAAAGCTATATAGAACATAAAGAATTGTTTTGAAGATAAAAATGTTAAATACCCAAGTAATATTTGAGACCTCATAGAGAACCCAGTTAATGTTAATGTCCTTTCAATACATCCACTCACTCTTCAGTGGAGCCAGTACACAGTCCTGCGAATGATGATCCCTGAAATATTTTAATTATCTTCCAAGTTGGTCCCATCGTTGGACTTTATCTATTGCTTTAAGCCCATCTGTCCACTGGAATATTATTCTGTCTCCCAAACCTCTCTTCATGCCCAACCAGCAGATACTCCCTCATCTGTCAAGAGCCAGATGAAGGCTTTCCTGACTCCTTGTGGGACGGATGACTCCTCCCCTATGCCTCCACCGAACCCTGAACACACTCCTATCTTAGCATTTGTAAGACTTTTGTCCCCTTATTTATTTATGCGTATGCTTTCTTCTTCAAGGCTAAATGCACTCCTTGGAAGCCAGGATCATGTCTTGTCTGGGTTTTTTGTTGTTGTTGTTTTGTATCTCCTGTGCTTGGCACAGAGTAGACATTCAGTCTTTTGCTGAGTGAGTGGTGGGTGGATGGATGGATGGATAAGAGAAATAAGCAGATTGTCAGATAAATGACCCCAAGAGCTCTTTCTAGAGTGCCTAGAAGTTAGCTAAATGGAACCGGGGATGCTACCTCCCAACAGGAGTGGTTATATGCAAACTCAATTCTCATGGGACACAAAGCTCTGGGGCTGCCAAGGTCTCCAGGTGTCAGGTAGTTGCCTTTCCCAGCTCGCCCCTGACCAGATTATATCCAAGCTCAGACTTTGGTTCTAAAGCTATCCATGAATCCCATAAGGCCATACTCATGTTGCCCTATAAAAAGAGGACAGTGAATTCTGCTGGAGGATTGCATCCAGCTGCATCTAGAGAATGCAGGAGGGACTGCATTCACCTGCCAACATTTCTTCCCAGACATAAGTTCTAGGCTGCACCGAGTGATGCTGTGGGTGCTTTCTCCAAGTCCCTTTAAGGATAGACAAATTGATTTGACAAAGGCATACATTAAATCTATTAAATGGTTTAAAGAATACAGGGTCTATGTAATGGAGGAATTTGGGTAATATAGAAAGGCAGGCAGAGAACTATACCAAAAATCCTAGGTTCAGGATGGATACTGGATTGAAACATAAATTTGAGAACTGGGATTCCTAAAACATAAGGTCCTAGAGCTAAGCCCTCAAGAGAATAAAACATTTTTTATTTTATTTTATTATATATTTATGTATATACATATGTATTCAAACAGGATTTGAGGTAGCTCACAAGTTCACATATAATGAGACAGAAAAATATAAAATAGAATATCAAGGACAGGGAAAATACAGACTATCCTGAAGGGTAAATCCGGAAGAAACGAGAGTAAAGTTACTAGGCCACAGGATCAGAGGTTGTTGATGCAAGTGAATCTCAGATTTGTCCTGAGCTTCACAGACAAGCATTGTCAGTGGAAGAATCTGGTTAAAGGGGAGTCTTTGACCTACATTTATATGTTAGAAATGGAGTTGAGAAGAAAAGAAGACCTCTCTGTCCTCCATGGTTGCCACATTAGCAAAAGGAAACACTGAGAATTGATTTTGTGAGGGAAAGGGAGAGAAGAAGAAGCAGTGTAACTTACTGAACTGTTCCATAGATGTAAACAGGAGGATCTGGGATCCTGTCATCTTGAGCTGGGCACTGAGTATCACCTCTGATTCTTTATAAGACCACATAACAATATTAGTAATACTATTAGTGTCTACTGCGGGCTAACTGCTCTTTGGAATTTTTTATGTATTCCTTAAACAACCCTATGTGAAAGATACAATATGCACTTGAGAAAATTGAGAATTCCAGTGACTTCTATGCCTAGCAAGATCTATAAGACTCCGAAGCCTCCCTCCTCACCATCATTCCATATTGCTTCTAAATAGACCCGTCTGAACATCTAAAGATTGATTTGCAGACGGCTTCTATTGCTCAGCAGGATGTATTTGGGTTCAATCAGAAATTAACAAGGGAAGAGAATCTATTGACTGTGGTAAAGCAAATAGCCAGCAATCTGATTGGCCTGTATGGAAACTCTAACTTAAGACTTGAGAGGCACCACCTGGGCAGACTTGTTTGTTTGTTCTTGAATAAGCTTGTGAGACCATCTCTGTCATTTTTATCCACTGTATATTGTGGCACTGATGAGGAGTAATGAATGTGATTGGGTTGATATTAGAACTGGGCATTACAACAGGCAAAATGCCATAAGCACAGTCGTACCAAAATCACCTTTCATAAGGTTCCCATTTTTCTTTCATAAGGTTTCATAAGGCTGAGGAGAGTGGAACCAAATCCACAGTGGAGCCACCAACACGAGTTGTGGACACGTCTCACGTCTGGGCACAGGGCTCTTGTCCAAGGAGAAATCAAGCTCAGCCCTGTTTTGTTAATGAGATCTGACAGAATTATTGCTGAGGGTGACATATAAACACTGATTTTACTCTTTTAAAACAATTAAAAATACATGAAAAGACTTTAAGCATCGGTTATAATTATATACGCTATAACGCTCTTAGAAATGCAATTTACCAGTTGAATTGATCTAAGAACTAAGAAAGGTGAAAATGAAAACACACACACACAGTAACTTCTTAGGATATGATTTTATAGTTCTCAGAATTTGTTTTTCCAAAACAATCTTTCATTGTTATTATTTTTAAATAAATACAGACATACACTGCCTCATGACATTTCGGTCAACGATGGACCGAATATATGATGGTGGTCCCATAAGATTAGTACCATATAGCCTCGATGTGTAGTAGGCTGTACCATCTAGGTTTGTGTAAGTACACTCTGTGATGTTCACACAATGACGAAATCGCCTGATGATGCATTTCTCAGAACGTATCTCCGTTGTTAAATGATGCGTGACTGCACAATAATGGAATGTCCTCCCTTTCTGTTTTGAGTTAGCCTCAAAAAAATGTTCTAGTGTCTCTTATATTTCATCTCTATTAGATGATTTACAGTTACTAGGCTTAATTCTCATGTCAACCTGGAGAAATCTGAGGCACTGAGGGGTTAGGAAACATGGTCAATTGTCCCACCGGGGAAAAACAGACCCAGGTCTCTCTGGTACCGTAGCCTGCGCTCTCCCCATACTCCATGCTCTTCTCTCCTGTGAATTCATTCACATTTTCTGGGTCAAGTACATACTAACATTCTCTTTTGAAACTGTAGTCTCATGAGATTTGGGATCATGAGGCTTCCTCACAAAAGCCAAGCTCTCAAATTTTTACATGAAAAATTCCCAGCATTAGGCTTGTGATATTTTATTTTTTGCTAAGGATCATCTCTTCATTGCAGAAGCCAAAAGTTGGAACCTCTGGCCAGGAAGGTGTCCGTTAGAGGACGATATACTTTCTGTCCTGGACCCCTGACCTCTTCGATTTCAGGCATTGGCCAGGTACACTGTTTGATTTGCTTTCTCAGGGCTGTGCAGATGATTGACATGGAGCTACGGGAGCTGGGTGTCCTGGAGCGTGTGTGCTGGCCGTGAGTCTGTATTGCCCTCTTTCCTCCCATCTCAGTTTCCTTCTCTCCTTTCTCAAGCTGCTTCCCTTTCACGAAGCTCTCAGTAAACGCCTTCTTCTTTGTTCTCTTTTGACTGCATTGAGTTCGAGTTATTATATTTTCTAGTAATTGTATGTTGCCCCTCATCCCCATGCTCCTGACTCACTCTGTGCAGAATTCTAGCCCCGAATTCACCATGTTAAGTCAAAATGATCTGTTTACCGGGGTCTCTCTTTAAGCTTCTTTATCCAATCTCATAACCTCAGCTTGTGGGCATTAAAAATGTTTGTCCGCTTTTTGTTAAGAATACAAATTCCTTAAAAATAGAAGCCATACTTCCTTATTTTGCATTCTAACTTTTTCTAAGATAGTACTTGGCTCTCTTAGATAGTACTTTAGAATTGATCCCAAAAGTGTCTAGAAATCTCTTGACCTGGATAGAATTGACATTAATCCTGTAGGTGACCAGCCAGGAAGGGAAGGGAAGTAAAAGGAAGGAAAAAGAAGAAGATGGGAGGGGGAGAGAGGAAAAAGGAGGAGAGGAGAAAAGGAATAAAAGATTGAAGAATATTACCGTAATAACAATAGCTATCAATTATTGAGCTCTTATGTTATTTGTCAGTGTACTTTACAATATGGTATCTCATTTAATGCTCTCAATTACTATGTGAGATAAGTAATATTTTACAGGTGAAAAAACTCAGCCTTAAGTTCAATAACTTGCCTAAAATCTCCCAGGTAGTTAGTGGCCGAATTGGGATTAGAACTCAGGTCAACTTGGTTAATTAATGGTGGTTTTTGGATACTTTAATATCACTCTATCCAACAGTAACTAGTGTGTGCATCATACTGGGGCCCTGCACAATCTTAATATTGTATGGTCCTCCCACAATAGAGGATAAGAAGTTAAACTCTGTGACGCTGATGAGAAGTGGATTTCATGGTCCGATGCTGGTCATTTTAACATGCCCTTATAGCATGTGTTTCATAAGTTAACTTTTTATCTGGCCTCAACTCTATTTTCTCTTTTCTGCTTTTCATCCTCTTAGAAAATTTTTATTTAGTTTATATATATATATATATATATATATATATATATATATATATATATATGGGTCTCAGGTCTTTTTGAAACAATATGAAGGATAAAACAAAATAGGATAAAGTTGCTTGTGTTTTAGGATAAAAAAAGATAGGATAAATAAATATTGCATGATTTGGCCCCAGGAGGAAGCACTGCAGGATGTCGTGAGCGTAGGTTTGGAATCAGACAGCAACCGTGAACCAGGTGAATGCTGGGTTCACAACTTGCTGTGTGTCTTTGGATAAAGCAACTCCTCAGAGTCTCGCTTATGAAATTGAGGTAATGGTGCATACTTTGTAAGGAGCACAAAAATTGCTGAAAACACTTAGCACAGTGTTTTACACCTAGTAGGTGCTCAATAAGTAACAGCTGCTATTATTTACACAAATTACAATATGAAAGAGTGTAATTTCATGAAATATAATATATAATTATTACCCCAGGTTAGAAAGAGGTTATGCATGAGTCCCAAGCGGCAGAGTCCCTCCGTGTCCCTGGGTAGGAGCCTATGAAATTGCTCCACGAGACGTAGAGAAGGGAGCGCTCCAACCCCTAGTGGCAGGATTCCTGAGGACAATCCCGGCACTGATACAGAAGCTCCATCTTACTGAAGTGGGGGGTTTGCATCTGCAGTCTGTGGATCCTTGATACATAGCAATCAGCCGGTGTCCAGGCAGTCAACCAGGATCTCAAGGCCCATGTGTTACTCTGCTAAGCTGAAATTTGAAGAATTTTATTTTATCTGCTATTTGCCAGACACTAAGTGCATTGTAAATATTTTAACCTTATGACAATGCTATGAGATAGGAGATATTATTCACAGTTTATAGCTGGTGAAAGAGGAGCACAGAGAGGATAAGGAACTTGACGAAGATCACAGAGCCTGTGTGTGGTGAAGTTGTGACTTGAATCCAGGCAGTAAGAATTGTTTTCATTGCAGTAATGAATAACATAGCATAATAATTTTTGTTTTACCTGGATGAGTTATGTTTAGAGGATAAAACATGAAAATTGGAAATGGAAGACCTTGATTGCTGTTTAACTTTGCCTCTTCTCAGTTCTGTGGCCACAAACCAGATTTCTGATCTTGATCTAGATGAAGATTCTAATCTTCATCTATAAAACAAGATAACGATGAATGACCTTACGGGGTGTCAGGAAGACACTACTCAAAGATGTTTTGTGAATTGTGACATGCTATATAAAGGAAAGTATTCCTTACTGCTTATAATTTAGGTTTATATTATGCCAAGATGTGCGTATGTGTGTCTATACATGTTGAAAATTCAAATCTGCTTTGCATAAACTTGTAGGAACATTGTACAAGTTCCTTTCTTTTCTTTGCCTTTTTGAAATGTTTGTTGTTTGCTTACAGTTGAAAAAAATCTTTGAGATAAAAATGCATATAAAATTCATGCCAGATAGACTTGATTGTGATGACTGAAAGAAACCACTTGGGTTTATTATTATGCATTATATCATCATAGAACCTTCACTATTGTTCTGCTGATTATGGCACATTTATGCATTTTATGTCACTGCTGGAATGTGTAGTCTAATACCTTTTTGTTCTAGAATCAGTACCTCTTACTCAGAGTTATGTGAACACTCATTTGAGACCTATTACAAATATTTAGACCGTGGAACCGAAACCAAACTCTGCTCAGACTCTGTGTCCAGATTTAGTAAATGGAACTTAATTTTATAAAGCTATAAGGAAGCCCTGATTAACTTAATTCTTGAATCTAGGTAAACCACCTAAATTCAATTTAATTACCTTAGCCATTCTAATTAATAAGTTGTTGATCTTTAAGAAATGCAAGTTTTAGCTTTGCTGATGTTATTTTTCTTATTGAAATATATCCTTGTTCATTTAAATACACCTTCAGTTTTTTTTAATAGATAATACTGACTTTTCTCCATCACTTCCTCTTTGCTCTATGTGAGTGGCATGTCATAATGGACAGTTAGTTCATTTTGTTTGTTGGTGTTTTTGATGGAAACTATACAGGACATATGCCGGCTTGCGTGTAGACAGTGAAAAATTGTAACTCTTCTCTGAATCATCTCTGCACATGTCATGTTCTCTAGTCTATGGATCCTAAAAATAGACGTGCCTTGCCAGCACAAAATACATGTATTTGTTCCCACATGTTATATTTATGTTTATATTTAAAACAAAGTCTGTTTTATAAAATTGCTACATTGCTACCTCATGTTAAGCTTATAAAACAGACCTTCTTTCTGATGCCTTTCTTCTCTTCATCAGTCTCTTTCTCTTAACGTAATCATAACCAAGTCACACTAGTCGTCAAGAGTGGGTACATGTACTTTTCAGTTAGCTAATGATCCAAATTATTTTCTTTCCTGCTTCTTCCTCTCCTATTATGGTGTGTTTTTTTTTTAAAAAAGTAAAATCATGATTCTCCTAAAATGAGCACATGTCAAAGATTTTCTATAACTTATTAATTAATGGAAGGAACCTGTAAAATGTTACAACTAGTTTAAAAGAGAACTCAAAGAACACACGTAGATAAGCAGTTGGGATGCTGAGATGCCTTTGTTAATAGATGCAAAACTAGTTAATAATAATCTCGCAGGTTACAATCAATTACATATTCACCAAAATCCATTTGCATTTCTATGGATAAGAAACATTTGCATTACTATTTTCTACAATTTACAGAGTTAAAAATAACTCAATGAACTGCTCGGATAACCCAGAAGAGTGCACTAGACAGGACACCCAGTAGCCTTTTTGCCTATCTTGAAGTCCTGCACAATTTCTCCTAAAACTCTGTTCTTTAAATATTAATTGAGTGCCTGGCCAGGCACTATGCAGCAATCAATGACAGAAGTAAAACCTGCCACCCTAGAGGTTAAAGCCCATTTAGAGACAAAGAGAGAAACATAAATAAATATATAATTATACATTGTGGATGAGTGCTATGAAAGAAAGGTGAAGGCAGAATGAGAGATTATAACAAGAGGAGCAGCAAGGAAGATCTGAGGGGACGATATTGAAGCCATTTTTAGGATGAGCTGGAGCTGGCTGGGCAGAGACAGAGAGGAAGACATCCCAGCTTCAAAGACCAGCACTGGTTGAATCAATCCCTAGACTACAGGTCTAAACCCTGGAAGACTATTTGATGGTCCCAAATCTTTAAATCCTCTTCAATTCATATTCTCTCTCCTTTTCTCCAAAGCAGTGACATTTTCATGTCACCAGTACCTTTATTCTCAAAATGTCTTCAACTTTCTAACTCTGTGGCTTTTTTTGTTAACATCTGGGTCAGCATTTTTTCAAGAATTTTGTGACTATGACCACCCAAACAGCAAGAAATACGTTGCTCTCACCGCCCCCCATACACAAACTGAAGTAGATATTTTACAAAATAGCACTCTTAGTACATGGGACATTGTCAGATAGCTTCTTTCTGTTCCATTTCTTCCTATTATATTTCATTATAAAGATTCTCAAGTCCCACTAAATCAAGTACACAGCACAATTTTATACTCTGGGACAAAAAAATCCGTCCTTTGACTTTAACTTTAGTTCCCAAGTATTCCGTGTTTATTCAAATGCCTGTGCATTTGGACATGCTCTTCCAGTCTCTGGGACCCTCCCTACTTGTCATTCCACTGAACAGCTCCTACTCCATCCTTCAAGTTTCAGCTCAGAAGAATCTCCCAGCAAGACTTGGGGTGCCTTCTCTCATGCTTGTTCTGCCCTATTGTAATAACTATAGCCCTCAGAGCCATCTTAATCTTGTATCCTAAATGTGTGTGGGCAAGTTGTCTCCATGCTAAGAATTAAAGATTTCTGAGGCAAGAATTAAATCTATCTCCGACTATTATGGGAGAGTGGGGTGAGATGAAGGTTCTTTTGTCCAGTCCTCATGGGGCTTCAAATGATATCATCATTGACTGTGAAGTTCTAGACACAGCCTCAGAGATATGCTAAGAGAACTGAAAGATGTCTATTATATGACTGTAGATCTGTGTCCTTTTCTAGGTCATATGGCCTATCAGGTGCTATAAATTAATTTTTTCATATATTCTGTAATTATCCCTCAAACAGCACAATCATATTGTACGTGTTGTGTTTCTACATTTTTAATTTATGAAATGTAAAGACTTAAAATGTACCACAATTTTGGCATTATTCTTTTCCCAATTCTTCATTTTTGAAAATAGATGTAGGAGCTTAAAAAAATAGAAGTGGGCTGGGCCACTGTCAACCTTTGAGACATCCTGCTTTTTTCTTTTAATTTTTGTGTCTCCAACACCTAACAGGGCACCTGCAGATATTGTTGAGTGAATGAATGAATGGTACATAGATCACATCAGCCTGATGTTGGGCGGGAAGTAAGGATTAGGGCAAGAAACATTATTAATAATAATTTTCACACTTTACCTTTATGACAACATTTCTGTGTGTGGAGACCATGATTTGACTTCCTGGACCAATATTTCTTGTGTGATGTGACTAAATTCCAAGTGTGCCCAAGATTTTATAATTGGTATAGGTCATGTTTAACAAATGTATCTATAAGTAGCTTGTGTGAACAGCCAAGACAAAACTTCGTAGAAGTAATATTTTACCTATCAGTTTTGTCAGACAGCAGGTTCATCTTGCTGGTCTTGAGGAAGACTGGATTGGTCAGGCTGAAGTGTAATTTAGAAAGTTATTACTGTAATCACCCAGTACAATCCTCTCTTTGCAATTTTATATGCAATTGCAAATACATATGCAAATTGATGTTAGTTCTTTTAAAAAGTGTGTACATATCAAAAATACAAGAGGCTACTAAATTGTACATTTCTTATAGTATGAAGTTAGAGTTGTCTTCCATCCAAAGGCAAGACAACTTCGGCTCTAGAGCAATTTTCACCTTTGTGGTATGGATGATGCCCCTCAGTCAGGCAATGCTGAGACCAGGTGAGACATATTTCAATATCAAAAAAAAGAAAAATGTTTTCACATTAGTTATAACACTAAAAAGATTTGGGACAGAGTGACATCTGAAAGTCATATTTCAATTCTTTCTTTCTTATCGAATTTGCAGCTCATGGTCCTAAATGCAAATTACCTGCCCTTAGAGATATTGTTATAATGGAATCTTCTATATTTATGCTAACAGTATTTTAAAACATCAACTGAGCCTGACTTCAAATAATGCAGTACTTGACCATTTGCAAAAGTTCTTAAAGGTAAATGTGTGTTTGATATTTTGGCAGAAATTCTTACACACACACTCACCACACCAAAAATTCACTAGTCTAAACGACTTAAAAGAAACTGTAAGCTACAAGCTCTGTTCTTGCAACTTTGCTCTCTCCTTGGAATCTACTTAATATCTTTTTCACCTGGTTGGATGATAGACAGAGTGCTCGAGCCAGTGAGCTTCTTGTTCTCTCTCCTTTTGAGTTCAGGGAAAACACATTTATAGCTTCATCATCTTGTTTCATTGGAACCACTATGGTAAGGGACATTTTCAGGGACTGAATTACAGTTGTCGTTAAGTTCGCAAACTGCCAGCACCCTCTAGTGTTATTTTTCCTCAGAACTCTGCAAGAACTGAAGCTTTTGCTCTGATGAGAAGATGCAGAAAAGGAGATTGAAGCTGGAAGTCTTGGATCTAGTGATTCGATAAAAAAGCATAAGGGTGTCTTTTTATTTCCTGCTACTCCATATATAGAAAATAAGGGTATTCTCTGTCTGCTCTTTTTGAATTCTAATGAGTAAAACAGTCTTCATTATGTCTCTGCAGGAGCTTAGAGGTTTTCAAGACAGCACACATAGGAACAACAAGATTAGAGGAAATTGTACTGGAGAGATCTAAAAGACAGAATCTGGGTTCAAAGAAATTTAATTGTAATTTTAAAAATTTATTTAATATATTTAGACAATGTTATATAGTTAGCTCTTAGTGTTCTATAGGCTAATTATTTGTGGACAAATTGTCACCCTATATTCTTCTCTAACAACCATATTCCTCTACTATGTCCATCAATCAATGCAGAATCATATTTACAAAGTAGATTTAAATTTTTTTAAATGAAAAATAATGATAGCATAGTTATACTGCACATTATCATAGAAGATATTCCAAAGTCAAATACGATTTATTTTCGAGCAGCTTATTTGAGATTACTTAGGGTATTTGTTATAAGGAAGTGAAATGTGCTCATAGCCATGACATTCTTTGGAACAATTTGGAGATTATGTACCATGTTTTTTGGATCTGTCCAAATATGGAACATCTTGATGAAACACATACCAAAATCGACCTTATAGCCACTTTTGGACACCTGATGGCTGGCAATGCCAACTCAATGTTATTAAAATATTTAGATTAAATTTGGAAAAGATACATTAGAACAGTTATGTAACATCACAAAAGATCCTCAAAGAAAGAGTGAATCATGGTCTTTGCAGAAACTAATTTTACGTTTGTGCTATCCATGGCCATTTGGTGTGAACTGTTATTTGCTATTAATAATGTTTGCAAAAGTCTTATTTTATAAAACCCAGAAATATCAAAGTTTGGTTACTTCATTTGATAAAAGACTTCAAAATACTTCAAAACATTTTAGAGAAAATAATTTTACTAAATAAAAAGAAACTGGGAAGCAACACAACAAAAGTGCCATTCCAGTAAATATCATGAACGCTACAAAGGGGAATATTTATGCATAAATAATTGTGAAACTAATTTCTATAGACATTATTTTCTGGCTACGATGGATCAAGGGATTGTCTTGATTGAAAGAAGTTTTTAAATTGAGCAACATACTGCTGTTTTTGGTTTTGTTTATTATAACTCAGCATTGAAAAAAGAAAACCTAAATGCTTTATAGATTCAGATATTGCTTTAGGAGATAGTGGAAATTAAATATGAGATGGTTGTTTGAATAAAATTAAAAAATTTGTTATATTTTCTACAAAAATGAAAAATTATCATGTCATTCCATTACAGTGTTTGAACACTAAAATAATATTTAAAATTAATGAGTCATTTGGAATTAATTTTACTTTAAGAATTTTATTGACAATTCCCATAGTTATTGCCTCAGCAAAAAGAAGTTTATCTAAATTAAAATTAATGAAAAAATCTGAGAACTACAACAAGAAAAATTATCCAATTTAGCATTACTGTCAATATAAGAAAATCTATGTGAAAATCTTAACATAACTATTTTACAAAAATGAAGGCAAATTAAATTTTATGGAATAAACATACCTATGAATTATGTATATGCATTTTATGAGTCATCCAAACATTGCCGGCCTATTAACAGAACCCTGAGACATACACAATAATAATTAACAGTTATCTTTGATGTCTCGCTGTCATTCATAAAAAACCCATGGCTTTACACCTTTTTCGATTTTGTTGTTTATTTATCAAGTTTATTTATCAAGGTGGCAAGGTAGAATATTTAATGGTTTATTAGCTTGACTTATAACCTTTTAAGTATTTAGATTTGTGGTGTGAGAGCTCCCCGCGTTCCCTCGTTCCTGCTCTTGCAAATTCTGGGGCTGACCTGCAGAGGCAGTTTCTGAGCGTGACCCCAAGGGAGAGGCACCTGCTCCTGCTGTCTTCGCAGGGAATTCGGACTCACAGTCTTCCACGTTGGTGAGCTGCCTCAGGTACAAGAGAGAGGCCACAGACCCCTTTTGTCAATTCACTGAATGCTCAGGGTTGTGAATCCTCTTCTTCTTGAGTGAGAGACAGTCCATCATGAGAACTGAGTTAGGATCTCAAACCCTCATAGATACTAGGAAAGAGTCTGTGATAAAGTCCTGTGATAGCTCCTTATATAAACCACTGCTCCTGGAAAAACATCCTAATTTATATTTAAATAAATTTGTTCTACACATTCTGTTGATTACTTGAACCAAGATGTGTTTCTCTTTAATAAAAGGATCCTCCATGCAACTACGTAAAAAAAATTACTAAGCTTGTGCTAAGTGAAAAAATGCGATCCAAGGGCCGGCCTGGTGGCCTAGCGGTTAAGTCCGCGCGTGCTCTGCTACTGGCGGCCCGGGTTCGGATCCCGGGCGCGCACCGACGCACTGCTTCTCTGGCCATGCTGAGGCTGTGTCCCACATACAGCAACTGGAAGGATGTGCAGCTATGACGTACAACTATCTACTGGGGCTTTGGGGGAAAAAAAAAAAAGGAGGAGGATTGGCAATAGACGTTAGCTCAGAGCCAGTCTTCCTCAGCAAAAAGAGGAGGATTAGCACGGATGTTAGCTCAGGGCTGATCTTCCTCACAAAAATAAATAAATAAATAAATAAATAAAATAAAAAAATAAAGGCAGGGTCTGGGTTTAAAAAAAAAAATGCTATCCAAGGTTTGTTGTTCCTGCTCGGCACTGCTTACACACCCTCAGGTGTGTCCTGTTTTGCAGAAAAGGTTAACTGTAATCTCAGATTGGAACACAGCATGAGGTGTAGTCGGAGAGTATTTCATCGTAAGCAGTTTGCAGGTAGGGCTGAAAGGAGAAACGCTGCCGGGTTATAGCTGTTGATCGGGCGGCTTTCATCATGACTAATTCTTTTACGCTTGCATTGGATGCCCCCAAAAGAAACACATGTAAGAGTATTAACAGCAGAAGAACTTAGCATAGGCACAAGGGGAGCAAACACCACGCTGTTACGAAGGTTGGCACAACATCAAGCTGATTCTGACAGGTAAACTCCTAAAGCCAAGCTAGTGAAGCCAGGACAAGCCAGCCCTTCCTGGAAGATTCCGCAGGCAGCGACAGCTCACGCCCTCAGGCCATAATCCTGCATGCCCTCCTTTTTTGTTTTCTTTCAAGAAGACAAGCATTTCACAATTCTCTTCTTTTTTCCTTTAGTCTTCTTCCACTCCCTTCTACCCCACCCTCTTGGTGAATGATGAATGCAGATATTAATATTTTTGTTTTTGTTAATTTCAATTTTTTATTCAAATTCTAGATCATGTGGTATAGCACGGGAGTTAAGAGCAAGAATGCTGGAGCCACCATGATTGGGTTCAAATCCTGGCTCTACTGGTTACTATCTGTGTGGCCTAAACTTTTCTTGGACTCAGCTTTCTCATCTGTAAAATGGGAGTACTATTAGTACCAACTTGTTGGATTGTTGGGAGTTGAAATAGGGCTATGAGGAAAACGAAGGGACAAATAGGGAATAATCGATACTTGCTCTAGGTATGTGATCAAGGAAGACTCTAGAGAAGTGGTATTTAATCTGGGCCCTAAAGGAAGAGAGAAGGGACACCTGTCCTGAGAGGCAGTCACGTCACGGTGCCTGTTTTTTCAATTAGAAAGTTAGTCATTGAGCCTCACAGTAATGATAGCTATTAAGATGCTTTCACATATTATATTTTTATACCATTTGTTCTTCATAACAACCCCGTAAAGTTTAGATGAGGAAACTGAGGCTCAGAGAAGTGCATTGTTTTGCTCATGTGTTATGTCTACGATGTCCCCATGGCTCCCCATCATGGATGCTCTCATGCAAATGCTTCTTAAAGCTCCAAGGAAGTAGAACCACCTTCACTCTCTTCCCCCATCTCTCACCTTAGAAATTTGGGGTCTTGTATTTTCTTTCCTGCTCTCTGGAAGCAGTGAAGGATGCTATGGCTTTCTCCTTTTCAAAGACTTAGTTGATCTCTATCTCCCGACTTCTCACCATCACATATCTCTGAGGAGATGTGTGGACAATCATGGACGTGACAGGTGATGTCCAAAATGTAGTTTTGGTTCATATGCATTCAGCTCTTGCCCTCTTGCCTAGTCATCTTCACTGTTAATTCCAAGGGCCATTTGCACCTGACTCTGTGGTCATTGTGCTCCGTGATCTTAGCCAGGATGGATGCTGGCTTCACTAGAACAAGTGGGGTTTCCAGAAAATGTGGCCATGGCTGAATTCTCCACCACAAAAAAAGGCTTCCCTTTGATTTAGACACGGGTAGTTTTCTTTCCTGTACCCTAAGGGCATGCAGTGCTGGGAAGCATGTGGAGACCCTCACCATGGGTGGAGGGGGCATAATTGCTAATTGCTAAAATATGAAGATCTTTCTAGCAGCCAACAAGTTAAATCGTAATCAGCTGTTATAATTGAAAGGGAAGAAGGAATATATTTTGAAGAAATATAAAAAATAAGAAAGTTTAATCTTGACTCTTTCTTGACATTTTCAAAATGCTTGCTTTAGTATAAGTGGAAAATAAATGCTTTTTTTCTCTCTCCAGCTACAGCTGTCTTACAATTAGTCATGTTCATAAACTGAATCATAGGCTGAAGATCCAAATCTTACAAAAGATACTCTCCTTTTTTCTGACATATCCAGCTCTACAGAAAATACAATAAATCCTATCAAATATCACTACCATTCTTATAATCATGTACATGATTTATCTGGCATTACCATTGAAAGAGACATTTAAGTTAATTTTGGATATTAAGTTCATGTTGTTTAGCTGCTAATTTTTATTGTAAACATTTTTCTGTCACAAATACAGTATATTGACTACTTGTTAATTTTTTGTGACAAAATTAATCATTCCTGCAATTTTTTTTTTAAAGATTTTATTTATTTTTTCCCCCCAAATCCCCAGTAGATAGTTGTATGTCATAGCTGCACATCCTTCTAGTTGCTGTATGTGGGACTCGGCCTCAGGATGGACGGAGAAGTGGTGCCTCGGTGCGCGCCCGGGATCCGAACCCGGGCCACCAGCATCGGAGCGCGTGCACTTAACCACCAAGCCACGGGGCTGGCCCTCATTCCTGCAATTTTTTAAAAAGATTCAGATATTACAGGATGACATGAAATGAAAAGGGAAGCGCTAAAGACTTTCTTTGATTACAAATGATGTTGGGATCTTTATAAATATTTATTGACCATTATTGTTTCCTTTTTTGTCAATTGCTTATTTGAATCTTTTGCCTGTTTTTATGTTAGGTTGGTTGTCTTTATCTTATTGATTTGCATGTACTCTTTCTATATTCTGGACATGAATCATTTGTCTATATATGAAGATATATGTCTTGTTTAAAAAATGCTTCTCTATTTTGGTTCATAGAGATATTCTATATTTTCTACCAAAGCTTTAAAGTAGTGGTTTTTACATTTAGATGTTCAATTAATCTAGAATTTATTTAATGAATAATTTGATGTAAAGATCTAATTTGATCTTTTCTGATGTGGATTACCAATTTTCCCATCTTCTTGTTGATCTATAACGCTACCTCTGTCAAAAATCTGTTCCATATATTTATTCTCTATTTAGTTCCATTATTCTGTTGGTTTATATTTGTGCCAGTATTACTTTGTTTTAATTACTTTATGTTTAACGAGTCGTGCTATATTATTTTTTCTCAAACTTGTCTCATCTCTTTACTCTTCAATGTGAATTAGATTAGGCTTTTCAAGTTCCATAAAAAACCCTGTTGGAATTAGTATAGCATGGGATTTATAGATTAATATACAGATAATTGATATATTCATGATATTATATCCTCCTATGTATTAACCTAGCATATATATCCAGTTAATTAAAATAATTTTATGTCTTTTAATAGTTTATTAATTTTTTCTATAATGACTTGGAATACTTTGTTAGCTTTATGCCCAAGTTCTTTATAATTTGTAGTGTCATTATAAAAGTATCTTTTTAAAATTAAATATTTTAATTGTTTGGTGAATAGGAACACAATTGATTCTGGTTATACTGATCTTCTGTCTAGCAATCTTATAAAACTCTCTTATTAGTTTTCCTTCTATACAGTTGCTTGGATTTTCCATGTAGATAAGCATGATGTCAGAAAATAGGGACAGTTTTGTATCTTCCTTTTCAATCTTTCATTTTTTAATTTAATCCATTCATTTTTTTTTTATTTCATTAGTTAGAGCCACTAGCTGTATTGGCCTAGTTTCTGATTTTAATAGGGATGCTTTCAATATTTTACCATTAAATAGTTGTTTTCTGAGCATTTGTCAGGTTAAAATGTTTCACATCTTCTTAATTTGTGGAGATGAAATCTTCTGTATCTTTACAAATTTTTCATCTGCTTGATCAGTCAGTTTTTTTTGAGGCATGATAAGATTTTCCCTTATGTTGATGGATTTATTGATTTCCATTCATGAGACTCTTTTGCTCTGTATATTTAGAATCTATGTTTTTAAGTGTAGAGATGTTCAGAATTTTTATCTTCATGGTGAATTGTTCTATTTACAATTGTGTAGTGACCCTCATTATCTTGATAATTCTTTTTCCTTACACCATATGTCTGATATTAATATAGCCATGCCAGCTTTTTATTTGTAAGATGCATCTGTTATATAATTTTTAATACTTTACTTTCACCTTATGTGTCTCCCTTCTCAACACCATATTGGATTTTTTTCTGTTGTGCTTAAATAAAATATGATGATCCCTTATTCTTTAACTGGTGAACTTTAGTTGGATTACATCTGTGAATACTAACATATTTTGATTTTTTTTCCATCTTATCTGTACTCTCTCTTTTTTTTTTTTTTTGCTGAGGAAGATTCACCCTGAGCTAACATCTGTGCCAATCTTCCCTTATTTTTTATATGTGGGTCACCGCCACAGCATGGCTGATGAGTAGCGTAAGTCGTGTGCCGAGGGTCCAAACCGGAAGCTGAAGCAGAGGGCACCAAACTTAACCGCTACTGCATGAGACAGGCCCCTGTGCTCTCTATTTTTATGTGTCTTCTCCATTGTGTTTTGTCTTTTCCTTATCCCTCTTTTCCTGCTAATAATTGTTTTTCAGCTATATGTTCTACTTCAATCTTTTAGTTGATTCTCTTAAATTTTAAACATGCATATTTCTTTAAAGAAAATCTGAGTTACTAAATATCATGGCTTCTCCTAAAAAGCCTTAGAATGCTTTAATTTCAATCACCTTACTGTTTACTCTTTTAGTTTCACTTTGTTTTTAAACCTCCAAATTGAACACAATTACTGCATACAACGTGACCAGATATGAATTTATTTAATGTGTTTGAGATTCCTTGTGTTTCTTCAATATGAGGATTACACAATTTCCTTCAATTCTGGGGAAATCTCTGTTCAAATATTGTCTTCTGCATTTTCCCTTTCTTATTCTAGGACTCCTATTAAATGTGTGTTGAACTGTCTTATTTATCTTTCACATATTTTAACCTAATTTTCCTTCTTTTTATCTCTCTGTACTACAGTAAGTTGAGTGCTTACTGCATTTGTTTTTAGGTTTATCTTTATTTAATGTAAGAATTAAGTGTATCGATAGATTTCCTTTTAATAGTTTTTTGGTACATTCTACATGTTTTGATATGCAACATTTTTATTATCATTTGGTTCTAAGTATTTTCTAATTTCCATTACAACTTCTTTTTTAGAAGTGTATTTATAACTTTCCAAAATATTTAAGTTATATTTTTGTTATTGGCCTAGTATATGGTCAGTTATGTATATAATCCGATTGTTGGTGCAGTGTTCTATATATGTCCTTTAGATCAATGTTATTTTATTGTTGGTTTTTTTCATATCTATATCCTTGTTGTTTTATTTTTGTCTACTTTATCAATTTGTCAGGCATGTTAGAATCTCCCACATGATGATAAATTTATAATTCTCTTCTTCAAGTTTTAGTCAATGTTTGCTTTTTATATTTCAGGCTATATTAAAGTGCATAAAAGTTTAGAATTGTATCTTAAGACTTGTATAAGTATTCTCTATCCTCTTTACCTCTAGTAATAAATTTGCCTTGAAGTCCATTTTATTTTCCCGTAAAATAGCTATTCATGATTTCTTTTGATGGATAAATTTTTAGATTATTAAATTATTACATCCTTTAAATTTCAACATATTGTTTCCTTATGTTTTAGATATGTCACTTATACATAGCACACAGTTAATTTTGGTTTTGCATTTTCTTTAATCCAGACTGATCAACATTTTTTTAGTTTAATATATTTATATGATTATTTTGATTCATATATTTCATAATTTCTATTTTTTCTGTTACTTTATATTATCTTCTTTTATTCTTATATTCTTATTTGCTTCATTCTGTGTCTTCCTTCAAGAATTTGGAACTTAAAATCTCTATTCATCTTATAATTATCTTGGAAATTTTAACATGCATATTTAAGTTCACAGTATCTAAAGTTAATAAATATCTTTAATCACCTCACAAACAAAAACGTTTGAAATGCTTTAACTCTAATAACCCTCTCCCAATTTGTTTGCTATTTTTGTCTAAGATCTTAGTCCCAGCTCATTAATTCCATCTTCAACAGTGTCTAATCTGCTCTTTAATCTATAAATCTATAATCTGAGTTTTTAATTTAAATGCTACACTTTTCGTCTCTAGAAGTTCTATTTGGTTATTTTTCAAATATGCCTGGTCAATTCTGAAAGAATCTTGTTACTTCACACTTTCAAGAATTTTATTTTATTCCTTTAAATATATTAAACATGCCTATTTTATATTTTGTACCTGAAAATTCTAATATATGCAATGTATCTGGTTTTAATTCTATTTATGTTGCTTCTGCTAACTCACTCATGGTGGCTGGTTTCCTCATGGGTTTAATGATATTTTTTTCTGTTGTGAGTTCATTTCTTTTTGAACTTATCTGTGGGAAATTTTTGAAGCCTAGGTTTAAAGTATATTCCTCCATAAACGTTTTATGTTTGCTTCTCTAGGCATCTGGGAACACACCAACCCAGGACTCTTCCCTATTGTTTTTTTACCACATAGGTATTATTAATTCAGGTTCCAAACCAATATGAGTAAAAACTTGTGGGTTTTTTTTTTTCCACACACTTCCAGAGCCAAGGCTGATACTGAAATATATCTCACTTACTCCTCAGAAGTCAGGGTTTTTTCCTAGTTCATCTGTTGAGCAAGTTGCCATTTGGACACCATGCAGATATATGAGGTCCTCCAATTTTCCAATTTATTTTCCTTGGGCCTCTGGCTTGGCCTCTTGTTACCAGAATGAATAGCTCAAAAACAAATAACAACAACAACAACAACAACACACACACACACACACACACACACACACAGAAGATCAAGGCTATTAGCAGATACCTACACAGTAAATACCAGCTCAAGAGCTCACTTATTCCCCTTAATCTGTGCTTTTTGAATCTTCTTATTTCTGGGGAATTCCCTTTTTTTAAGCCAGGTCATCCAAAAAATAAAAAAAATATTTTTCGTATATATTTGTCTAGTATTTTCATTTGCTGTAGTAGGAGGATATCTCTGAACATCCCAACAACTTTGGGAGGGGAAACCTCTACCCTCTTAAATAGAATTACTAAGCACTATTTGATTTTTTTTTTTCACACTGTTGGTTGTCAATATAAATATCAGTTGTTGTATTGAATCAAATACAGTGAGGCGCTCAGCACATAGTAGGTGCACAGTAAATGACAGTTGGGTAAATGATAGTCTCAAGGCTGATTTATTTACTTAAAGCTACTTTGTCCTACATTACGTTGTCCTAGATTTCTATGGTTTTTTATTTAAGTATAATGCTCTTAGTATTTTCTTGATCTCCCTCTTCGTCATCAAGCTTTCTTTCTTGCGCTTGTTTTTGTGCCTACTTATAGGAACACCCCACTCCCTGGCTCTAACGCTTAGCAAACTTTCCCCATGTATATGTTAAAAATTGCTTTTTATTCTACTTATAAAAGTAACATATTTTGAAGAGCAGATGATAGGTAGTACTTGAAATCCCTTCTCCCAGAGATCATCATCATTTATACTCTGACAGTTTCCTCTAGCCTTTTTGTCTGTTTGTGCCCCAAACGTATGACGGACCTCTTGGGTGAGCAAAAGGGAAGGGAGAGCACTCTACCCTCAGAGCTGGTGTCAACTAACAAATGCACCAGGGAGATGGAGCCTCTGCCCTTTGTGAATCCATGGTTCTTCCTCGAAAGCAACGCTGATGAGAGAACAGGTAGAACAACTCAAACAACCACGTTATTTACTATCATCATAGGATTTACCAGTCAGTGGGGGAAAACCCTACATCAGGAGTAGACTCATGCTGGCAGACTCAAAAGTACTTTTTATATTTAAATCAAATTTTGCAGCTTCATTACATCATTCCTTGTAGTGAACATAAACTTCTCAGATCTTCCCCTAAAGTAAGCCACCTAGGACACAAGTGGCTATTCGTCCAATTATTGCCTCATTTGCATGTTATTTTTCTCCTTATTATACTATTATCATAGGTGGAGTAGAGTCTATGCATGGTCATGTTCCAACTCTAGGACACTGGATATAGTTGATGTTTTACCATATTGACAATCTTTTAACATAAAATTTTCATTTAACAACAGATGACATAAGACTATTACCATATAATTATTTTAACAAACGTATAGCCTTTTGTCATATTGGTGTTCTGTAATTTATTTTCCATTCTCTTTTTGTTGATTTTTCCCCAATTTTTTACTATTGTAAATACCTCATTATGAACATCTTCATGCATAAAGTATTAGAAGAAGCATAGATGTAAAGTAAAACTTCATTCAGGGAGATCCCATTAGGTTATTATTTTTATACCATTAAGCTAAGCAAAAATTTACCTTGTCCTAACAGATATCTCCATAGTGGAAATAAATAATGTGAGTAAGCATTTTTAAAACTTGGTGTTTGCAAAAAGTACATATTTTTCCATTAGATATATTTTTGTTAAAAACCTTCCACTAGGCAATTCCTTGTTAGCATAGTTTGAATTGTTCTTTGTATTTGAAAGCAATAAAATCACATTTTTTCCTAAAATATTAAAAAATACTGAACTATAACACATTCAGATGATCCTCAATTATTATAATTACCAAGTTTCTATAATATTATCTTGGTAGAAATATTGCTTCTTTCAGAAGCACTTTTGATAATGCTCAGGATAATTAATACAGAAAAAAAAAATTGAGTTTGGCTCCTGGGCAGTTAAAATTAAATAAGATCATTTATGGAATAATTATTTTGCATAGTTTAACTAAAATCCCTAGGTACATATTTTGCTTTATTCTTGCCTAAATTATATAGTAAAATATACATTTGTGAATTGGAGGCATATATTTCAATTCTGTTTATGTCTGTTGATCTTTTTCTCTTTTTCTCTCTGTAATTATTTATTACCCAAGATAGGTGAGTGCTGATTTCATACTAAAATTTATGTAAAGGTTGATGTATGGTAGCCACAAACTAAGTTTTCTTTAGTTGTGTCTACTTTTTATATAGAAAGTGGTAGAGGTACAAGTAGCGGCAGAGAGCTAGAATGTCATTTTTGACACTCTGTTAGTAAACACTAAATTAATAGTGTTTCTGATATTAGAAATATATTTATACCCTTCATCCTAGCAGACCATCTCCATCAAATCCACTCATCCTCTTGTCTTTCCTCTCCTGGCCTTGCCATTCTTCTGGTCCCCTGGGTTGGAAATGACAGTTATTTTCCAGCCTTCTCCCTGTCTCTCCCCATTCAATCTGGCTTCAATTCTTGCAGATTCTATTTCCTTCATAACTCTTCTGTTCTTCCTCTTTGTACTTTCTACCAGCTAAGGGTCTTTTACATCTTTCCTGGATAGTTTCAATCATATTCTAGTTAGTCTTTTTGTTTCCAGAACCTTCCATCTCTTTCTAGATATTTTCATCTCCATTTTTTTTTTCTCATGGCTCTGATCATGTCACTTCTCTACTCATAAGTCTCCACCTGCCCTCTTTGGACCTTAGCATCGCATTCTAGGCTCTCTTCATTCAGCCTTAACCTGCCTTTCTAGGTTTATTTCCTCCTGCTCCAAATATCCATAGGGCCAGCTTATCCACCATGCATGATAACACAGTGCCTAGAGCCCAGGATACTTTTTGGAATTCATGAAAATATTTCAATTTTAATATGTTTTTAAATCAGAAGAAAAAAATGAACATAACGGTAATAATAATCATGAGTCCAGCCTGAATATATTTAGCTGTATACCAACACAGTTGTAGAATATAATTTTTATATATTTTAATGGAGGAAGGGGTCCACAAATGCACAAATGCCCAGGGCCCATGAAAGTTATAGTGCATCCCTGTTCGCATACATTAAATTCTAGCCTGATTAGATTTTTCATTGTTCCTTACACACCTTTCCTGCTTCCTTGTTTTCATCGCCATTGTTCTCTTTCCCTGGAAGTCCTATCCAGCCTTAACCCTTCCAGTTTTTCCTAAGAAAATTGCACCCATACTTCAAAGCATAAATGGCTATTTTTCCTTTGTCTTCCCTAATCCCTCATCTGTTTTATATCTCTCCTAAATCCCATGTGTTCTGCATTGTTATCCATTTTTTAACTCACAATTGTTTATTGAACACCTACTGTGTGTCAGGCTTTCTGCAAGAGTCTGTGGAGTCTAAGAGGAATCAGACACCCGATTCTCAATGGCTTCTCATCTTAGTGGCAGCAGAAAGACAAGAAAGCATATAATTATTAGTCTACCATATGATAATACTGTAGTAGAGGTACATTCACGGGGTTCGTTTTCCATTGTCTGTAGATCATAAACTCACTGAAGGTAAGCACATCTCGTTCACTTGTGTGCAGGTGCTCCTTACCCCAGTTGTGTTCCAAGTTATTTTTAAGCCCATCCCTCACTTACCTACTAGGTCTCCCCCTATGCAAAGTAGCCATGTATCCCCTGAATAGGCAGCAAATACGCCTGTGTGCCTTCAAACCTCTGTGTCTTTCTCATGTAGGAATTTATACCTAAAATACTCTTTAGTTCCTTTGCTGTATATTAAAGACTTAGCTTAAAAATCCCTTTAAAACCTTCCCTGGGTAGCTCTGATTACTCCATCGCCTCAATTCCCATAGTGTGTTATATGGCATGTTATTATAATACAATATACCATATTGTTTCGGAATGAGGAAAAAACAAATGTGGTTGCTAGCTCCTTGAGAATACTGTGTCTTCCTTCATTTTCGAATCACAGAGCTTGGCCTGTAGAAGGTGCTCAGGGCATGTTTGTTAAGTAAGTTGCTGAAAGAATAAGGTCTGTTGTTTGGAACTCAGAATGTATTTTTCCATTTTACCATAGAATCTGTTATGCAAGGAGTTAGCTCCTGCAGTCCAGCTTAAAGTGACTCTTTAACCAATAACACAACTGAAATATAATTCCAATAGTTATATTCCACCTAAATACAGTGGGTTATGTAACAATGTTTCTATGCAGAAGTTATTCAAAATGTCAGTAGATGATACCATTACTCTTCTTCCTTAGAGAGAGGATATTGGCTTCAGCACTTGGTAGTGGGTAGAAGTAAGAGGAAAATCGTCCAGATCTTGAGGTGTGATGATAGTTCCTGTGTACCCTGGATCCCAAACTCTAGAAAGGTTGGCTATGGGCACATGGGCATAGAAGGACCATAAAAGTGTCCAGATCCCAATTCCAATTCATGGTGAGGAGGGGTTTCCTCCACACCACTAAGCAATTCTCCAAGCACCAACTGGGTGTCCTACAATTTAACTCGGTTCTGACACCATCTACCCAGAGATAGCATCAGATTCCACAGGTTAAGAGCTCAGTTCTATAAGATGTCCCCTTCCCCTCCACTTCAGAAGCCAGTCACCAGTCCAGGTTGCTACCTGTACTTCTGACCAACTGGCTATAAATCAGAGGTTCCCATGATCTCCTCCTTGGGTTCAATTAATTTGCTAGAATGGCTCACAGAACTCAGAGAAACGTTTACTTACTAGATCACCAGTTTATTATGAAAGGATATAACTCAGGAACAGCCAGATGGAAGAGATGCGTAGGCAAGGTATGTGGGAAGGGGCATGGAGTTCCATGCCCTCTCCAGGTGCACCATTCTCCCCAAATCTCTATGTGTTCACCAGCTCAGAAGCTCTATGAACTCCACCCTTTTGGGTTTTTATGGAGGCTTCATTACATAGGTGTGATTGGTTAAATACTGGCCATTGGCAACTGATTTGACCTCCAGCCCATCTGCCCTTCCCAGAGGTCTGGGAGTGGGACTGAAAGTTCCAACCCTCTAATCATGTGTTGGTTCTCCTGGCAACCGGGCCCCATCATTAGGTGCAGTCCAAAAGCCACCTCATTAACATGAAAAGACACCTTTATTGCTCTCATCACTTAGGAAATTCCAAGGATTTTAGGAACTCTGTGCCAGAAACTAGGACTAAGACCAAATATATGTTTCTTATTATAAATCACAATATCACAGACCAGAACTCAGTAGCTTTGAGAAGAAGGAAATGGTGGGACCAGAGACTCCTGTTATTTACAAAAATCCCCTCCCCACCTCCACCCACCCCCTACAGCTAACCAAGGTAAAGGCAAGTCTTCTCATATCCTGCTTGAATCTGTGTTCTTATATGAAGGTAAGTTCTACTCCTTCCATTCTTGTATCTCTCTCAGGAAACAGATGTATGATTGGAACAATGTGAGTAAAGGTCTGGAAGCCAGCGAGATAACGGCATACTTGTGGAACTGCCCTCAGGTAACTGGAATGTAGAATCCAAAGGGGAAAACAGAGATGGATAGGGTCCTGGCACATAACGAGTGCTCAGTAAACATTAATATATGAACATGTGAATGAGACTGAAGAGAGAAGCTGTATCGTGAAATCCACCTTCCTAAAAATCTAGGGAGGAGTTATTGCAAGAGGGATCCTCAGGGGCATATACATATCAAATGTTATCTGTGAACTGGAAAGATAATATGGAATGTCTCAAACACATATGCACTACTTTTTTCAAACAATATTATGATTAATAAAAAAAATTCAAATGAAAGGATTACTGAACTCATGGTAGCTTTTTGTCATAAATTTTTATGCAATAGGTGTTAAAATTACATCTATTCTTCTGCAAGTAACTGGGAATATATTTTGTATTAAACGAGAGTTGAAAGGCTGAAATTTACTAATATGTTGAGGTAATTTCCTTTTTTATGATGAAAGGGTGTTGACTTTTGTCAAATGCTTTTTCTGCATCTATTGAGATGGTCCTGTGGTTTTTATCCTTCATTCTGTTCATGTGATGTATCACAGCCATTGATTTTTGTGTGTTGATGAAATTCACTAATCTGGAATACACATTTGTGGCTAATCCTCTCCTCCTTTGGGGTATTTTCCTGTTCTCCAATTGGACACTATTTATCAATTTTGTTTGAGTAACTCTCTGCCTCATAGCCAACTTCCTTTCTTATACCTCCTCCTCAGACTGGATAGAGCTTCTCACACTGGACTTCCCAGGGCTTCAGACGAGCTTCACCTTCCTTGCTGTCTTTTTTGTAATCCCCAGGCAACTTTGCTGCTTCTTCAGGGGAACTCCTTGGAAACGACCCTTGCCCACTCCACCTACTGTACTACTTCTTTGTACCTCTTGACACCAAGCCTTCCAAGCATGTTCTATACTCACTGTTGTCATTTCTATTCCTCTTTTTCGCTTTCAATCTTATTTTTAGTCATTTTGCCCCCACCATTCCACCAAAACTTTCCCTTCCAAGATCACCAATGGTCTCCACATTGTTAAACCCTATGGCCAGTTTTAGGCTGGCTTGTTCTATGATGACCTAGCAGTAGCATTTGACCAGTTGACCAATCATCCTTCTTCCTTGGAATCCCTTTGCACTTGGCTTCCAGAACAACATATTCTCTTGGTTTTCCTACTACTTCTCTGGCTGTTTCTTCCAAATTTCCTTTGCGTCTTCTTCCTCATCTACATAGCTCAGAACTTGGATCGTTTCTTTATCTCCATTCCTACCTTTGGGGTCTCAGCCAGTCTCATGGCTTTAAATAGGATCAATATACTGAGACTCCTAAAATTTCACTCTGCTCTGGACCTCTCCCCTGATCTCCAGACTGGTTTGTTCTACTGCCTACCCGATAGCTCCACTTGGATATCAACTAGGGGTCCCCAACTGAATGCCTGACCTTCTCCCCGTGCCAGACTGTGGCTACTCTATCCTTTTAGTTACTTAGGCCAAAAACCTTCGAGTCATCGTTCACTCTTCTTTGCCAGGCCTACAGCAAATCCTATTAGTTCTACCTTCAAAATATATCCTAAATCTTACTACCTTTACCCACACCACTACCACTCTGGTCTTGGCCAACATCACCTCTGCCAAGAGGCTGCAACCTCCTAACTGGTTTCCATGCTTCTACCATCACCTTTGCCCCTAAAGCTTGTGCCCAGTGCAGAGCCAGAGGGTAATGGAATGATACTGATAAAACACACGTCAGATCATGTCACCACACGACTCTCCATTTCACTCACAGTAAAAGCCGCAGTTGGAACACAGCTATAGGGCCCTGTGGGAGCCAATCTCCTGTTTCCTCCCTGATCTTTTATTCTCTGCCATTCTTCCCCTAGTTCATTCTGTTCTAGCCATATTCGCTTCTTTGTTATTCCTCAAATGTGCCTGTGATTCCTTTATACTTGCTGTCCCTCTACTTGGACTGCTCTTTTCCAGATATCCACATAGTTTGCCCCCTTGCCCAATTCAAATCTTCTTTAGTAAATCACGTTTTGGTAAGGCCCTCTCTGACAACTGTATCTAAATTGTAACTTCCTGTCCTGGGCTACAACGCTCCATCTCCTTTCCTTATTTTATCTTTCTCCATTTATCACTTCTATATAATTTACTCAGTTATCTTGTTTATTTGTTGAAGGTGTTATGTTCGTCCATTTTTTTCACCGCTGCATATGTAGGGCCCAGAAAAGTGCCTAGTGCATAGTTGAAGCTCAATAAATATTTCTCAAATGAATGAATGACTGAATTGGGCAGAATGGATATTTGTAGTTAGACCTCTAGGTTTGACTCATTCACATTCCTTCTCTTTCCACTCTGGATCCTGCCGAATAGAATGTGTGGGTCACCAAACTTACCTTCCTTTCTGAATTTCCATGACAGCAGTGTCACTATTATCCTAATGTTTTGGGGCATCTTTATTAGAGAAATAGCATCCTACTCAAGTGTACAGTGGTAATTGATAGTAAAGAGACTCTGGTTACAGAGAAAAAACTACTTTCCTATTTCAATATATTAATATATTTTATGAATATAATATATTTTTATCTCTTCTGGAAGGTTTTGGTAGCATGTAGACTAGACTAGAGGAGGATCAAACAACTAAATTGTTATGGTATTTTATAGTTGACCAAAGAGAAAGGTACAGCTGACATTATCATCATAATCTCTATTTCTCATCCAAGGAAACTCAGTGAGGTTTTTGTTTGTCAAGCATGGAGTTAGTCAGTCCCAAAGTTAAAACAATAACTTCAGACTGCAGTACCATGTATTTTACAGAATAAATTTGAAAAACTGCCTTAGATCTCAACACAGAAAACGACTCACTTACCCAGGGAAAATCTTATATTTTTATCGTGAATTCACTGTTCTATATTTTCGTATAAAATAACATTTCTTTCCTAGCATCAAGGCAATATTCATTCATGGTAGAGAAACTGTAATGTACAAAAATATTTTTAAAAAATTAAAATCACCTGTAACTCCATCATTAAAAGTTAGTAACCAAAAATATTTTGTTTTTTCATTTATAGGTACTTATAAATACATATAAATCTTAGGATTTATTTACATAAAATTAGGATCATGCTATGAGTCTACATTTTTATGGTGCGTTCCAGGAGAATTGAAAAATACCTTACTTACTCATTCATTCATTCATTCATTCATTCAATAAACTGGGCACCTGCTGTACGCCAGAGAGTTTTTTAGGCTTTTGGCTTGCATCAGTTAATAAAAACACTCACCCTCTTCCCTCTAGAAGCTTACAAAGTTGTGCAGTGAGACAGATAGCAAACAAATAAAGAGGTAAAGTATTATAAATTGTGAACTGCTGTGAATAAAATGAACAAGGAACAATGAAAGAGGAAAAACAGCCCTTGAAAACCTTTTAAAAACGGATGATGAGAGAAGCCATCCATCCCCAAATGTTGCGAAGCAGCCAGTTATAGGACATTGTAGGGGAATAGCATTCAGACCAGAGGAACGGCACATGAGATTGAGAAAGGTCCACGTGGCCCTGGGTGGCTAGAGAGGAAGAGTGCTGTGCCGTGGTGCCAGGATTTGACTTTACTCCGAAAATTATGAGAAGTCCTGAAGTCTTTTACGAATGGCAATGACATGCCCCAATTCTTGTTTTTAAAACTGCATTCTCGTCAACAGGTGGAAAATTGATTGTAGGGGCAAAAGTGGGAGTGGGAAGACCTGTAAAGGCACTAATTTCTTGGAATAGGGTGGGGGCAAGGCAGATGGAGAGAAGTGGGCAGATTTGAGAAATATCACACGGCTAGAAAGGACAAGACTTGCTGAAGTATTGGATGTGGAGGGTGAGGCTAAGAAACAGGAAGGAATCGAGGATGACTCCCACATTCCTGGCGTGAACAACTGGGTGTCTGGTAGTGCCATTGACTGAATTGGGGAAGGTTAGGAGAAAAACATGTTGGCGGAGATAGGAGTGAGTGAGGGTGTGTGAGATGAATCAGAGTTTAGTTTGAAACCTGTTAAATTTGAGATATCTGGGAGACATCCAGGCAGAGATGTCAGAGAGGCAGATGGATGGTAGCAGCTGAAAATGGAAGTAGAAAGGGAGGAAATGATATTTCTGGAGCCTCTGCAATGCTAGATTCTGCCCATATGTTGTGCAATACTCTCCAGAACCTAGGGAGAGAAGTAATCCTCTTTAATAGACAGGGAAACTGAAAATCAGAGTGGTTGACTTGACTTGTCCTTAAATGGTAATATTGTAAGTGCTGGGGCCAAGACTTGAATCCCAGTTTGCCTGGCTCCAAAATCGACTCTGTTTCCACCCCACCAAGATTGACAGTCGTTCTCATTTGATTAATATTTAACCGGGCTAGGATTGGCTAGATAGGCATTCAATAGCCAGGTTTTAGGAGTATTTAAGAATATAGTAGTATATTCATTCATATAATACGGCAAATTATTAAATGTCTGCCTATGGATGATTTAGAAACAGATTTGTTCTCCGGCGATCTCACCATTGCACTTCCCAGTCTTCTATTAAAGGTGTCAAATATGTTGTCACAATAGGTCAAGTACCAAATTTTTCATAGAGCCTATTTTAAAATAAATGTTTTATTTTAGAATAGTTTTAGATTTATGAAAATGTTGCAAAGTTAATACAAAAACTTCCCAAATACCCTACACCCAGATCCCCCTATGATTAACATCTTTCATTACTATGGTACATTTGTCACTATAAGGCACCAACATTGGTCCACTGTTACCATTAAATTCTAAACATTTTTCAGATTTCACTAGTTTTCCCCTAACATCTTTTTTTCTGGTCCAGAATCCCATCTAGGATACCACATTATGTTTTGTCATCATGTCTCCTTAGGCTCCTCTTGGCTGTGACAGCTTCTCAGACATTCCTTGTTTTTCATGACCTTGACAGTTTTGAGGAATACTAGTTAGGTATTTTGTAGAATTTCTGCAGTTTAGGCTTGTCTGATGTTTTTACCATGACTAGACTGGTGTTACAGGTTCATGGGAGGAAGACCACAAAGGGAAGTGCTCTCCTCATCACTTCATAGCGAAGGTTCTTGCTATCAGTAAGATTCATCAGTGATGATGTTAACCTTGATCACTTGGCCGAGGTAGTGTTTGCCAGGTTTCTCTGCTGCAAAGTTACTACTCCCCTCTCATGGGGCATATTTTAATTGTCTTGGATTTCCTCCATGTGCTTCTGGAGCTGCCATGTTGTACCTACACAGGTATTAGCTCTAATAATTAACAGAATATTGAGTACTTTCCAAGTACCAGATATTGACTAAGGGATTACCTTGGAATACCCCATATGTAGTATTAATATCTCCATTTTATATGTGAGGAGAGAGGTTATGTACTTTTCCACAGTTGCACAGCCTTCAACTCCAGGCAGTGTGACTCTATGCCCAACTTTCACGGGGATAGTTGGCCCCTTGCTCTGCCTCTGGCATTGATCTCAGCAGAGCCCAGGACAGAGTAGAAAGTCCAAGCTGGAGGCCCTGAAGACTTTGCCATCCTCCTATTGGGAATTTCTCCCTGTCTTTGGGGAAGTCTTTAGCCTTCTGCTCTCTATTCCTTTCCTTTTAGCATTTGTTGTTCGTGACCATATTGCTAGAAACTAAGGAAAAAGTGGGGGAGATGGTATTTTTGCAAGGTTTCTACTCTTGAGAAAGAAGTCTGAAGTCTTTCACTTTTGTCTCTTCAGATTTTAATGGAAATGATTTTTTGAAGCCCCGATAACCTTTCTATTTAAATTCCAAATAATCAGTACCCTCGCCGCAAATTAATCGATGGTGTTTTGACTGTGCCACTGACACACTCTTGTGTCTAGCTGCATCTGTACACGTCAGATTCCAGGACCCAGTTGAATATCTCTGAATGAAAAGGCTCGTACTGTTCATATCAAATGCTCTTTCATCCTTAGCAGTATGCAGACCTACTTCCCTTTCCCGTGATAATGATGGAAAATGTGTGTTTGCACTTTTCATCAAAGTTGGTAAGAAATTCCATCCAATTGTTATTTCTAGGTTGTTAAAGAGATAAGCTACAAGTCCGTCTACTAAATTCAATACGTATTCATATAGCCGAGATTAGATCTATTAAGTTAACTTATTTCAGAAGCACAGGAATTAAATTAAAGCTTTGGTATATTTTCAGGAGACTATGAAGAAAAATACACATCTCATTCACATAAATTCTTTTGGAAAAAGCAAAAAGCAGTGCAATGCAAACAATCGATATTCTTGACATTCCAGTGCTATTCAGTTTCCCATAATGTAATAAATCATTTACCTTAAAGAGTCACAGAAGATATGGTTCAGAAAACTTCCAAATTTATGTGCCTCTGCAATTATAGAAGTAATCACATGTTGTTGAAATTTTCATATTTTACTCCAATGTGAGGTGCAGAGTCTTCACACAGATAATCCTTCTTCCAGAGGCTGACTCTTGTCCTATACATTTTTAAACTGCCTAATAAATATTTAATAACATTTTTGTGTCTCCAAGTGAAAGCAGATCCAGATAACAAACAAATAGTACTTAATGTTTACTTTTATACACGTCAGATTTTCAAAAAGATGTCATGTGTCAGAGGGTG
This sequence comes from Ceratotherium simum simum, assembly GCF_057802395.1. NCBI lineage: Eukaryota > Metazoa > Chordata > Mammalia > Perissodactyla > Rhinocerotidae > Ceratotherium > Ceratotherium simum. The sequence goes on from NC_141919.1 coordinate 37,978,092, forward strand.
TGTCCCACACAGCACACCATGAGCCCTCCAATGTGGGAGATGGGCCACCTGCGGGTTTACGTCCCTGAAATGAGCACCCTTTGCCCCATAACTCTGCATACACAAGCAGAGTGATCTGGCTTAGCATGCGTGTTTACTAGCTCAGGAATGACGTGACAGTGGTGTTTACAGACACGTGGGGAACTGAGTGCAGAAAGGATCGATTTACTCCCTGTTGGCACTTTTAGATCTATTTGTATTTACATTTCTGTGCTTATTTTCTCACTGTGCTCATATTCCGTCCTGTACTGTTTACCTGAATTGCTTTTGGCATTTTGGGAAATGTTTGGTATTATTTATATAAGTGTTATGGATAGAGCACTTTGAGCGCTTTCAGAGGAAAATCATTGTAAATCTACTAAATATAAAATGCCCTCTTGTATAGAAACAATACAGACCGCCTCTGAGATACTTATATTTGATTTACTTTTTCTATGTCATATAGATGAAGCTTGGGTATTTAGAAAAACTTAAGTAATCAACTGAATCTTTTTATTGCACCTTGCTGCATTTGAAAAGATTTTGTAACCCCAATAAACTGTTCTATTCCATTTTACATAGAGCATTGATACTTGATGATACACCGTTTTCTCCCTTTAATATTTTTTTTAAATTTGTATTTGATGCATCCTTTGGTTAACATAAAGCAAAATTAAAAGTAATTGTTCTGCTAAAAGTCATGATTGGTGTTTTTTCGTTCATTCTTCGAATCTTCGTGTGCTAGTGCCTGAGCCAAGCACACTAGAGCATGTGTGGGACGCGGGTAGAACGCGGAGATTCGGCCATTGTTCGCACTGTATCGCCATCTAGAGGCCAGACGAAGGAACTTCAATCACCTCTGAAGAGCTACTTTTTTCTGGTTTCTAAATATTTCTCTGAAGAAAGCCACTTTTCACTTACAATTCTGATTTAGATTCAGACCCTAGGAGATGGTGACGATAGCCCTCCATGGGAATAACTGCCACACTGTTTTCTTTAAAAGATCTTAAATGATTGAGTTTTAGGATTGTGTGGAAATTCTCTGAGATGTTCAAGCTTCTCACATACAATTTTGCAATGAGGTAATTGCAAACAGAAGAAAAAGAGTTAGGACCCTGTCATCTCGCTTACAGTGATTCCATCTTCTATTGTTTGCAGGTAGTGAGTGACTCCCTTCTAACGCAGCACCTTTGGGGGGAGGACATGCGCAGTTTGAACCACAGCCCTCTATGCAGGCAGCCGAGTACAGTGGAAGGTGCTGGGCTTTGGAGCCAAACTTGGGTGCCAATCGTGCCTCTGCACTCTAGCTGTTACTCAATCTCTGTGAGTGTGTTTCTTCATCTGTAAAATGAGGCTAGAATAGGATTGTTAGGCATGGTTGATGAGATTAGTCAGCACAGTGTCTGACTTGTAATAGGTACCAAAAAGTTGATAATTCTCTTTCCCATCCATTCTCTAACATTATAGAAAGAGGGGAGGAGTAAAAGAAAAACAAGGATATAACTCTCTAGAGAATAGAAACAAGGAAAAAAGGGGCAAGCAGCCTCTTAATAATTGTCTTGAGATTACCAGGGCCAGACGTTTCCAGTGAGAAGCCAGTATTTGGAGAGACGTGGTGATTCCCTCAAGTGATGGAAAACATTTGTTCCAGATAAATTCAGTTTGTCAATATTGTTTCCTGATAACTTTTTTTGTATTTCAGAAGTGATAAAATAGTATGATATACTTAAGGAATACTTTTGGGAAGGTTTTTTTTTTTTAATTCACTGAAACTTTAACACAATTGACTTTTTAATTCTTGATAGAGATAACTTCAGATATGAATAAACGTCAATATTCTAACGTGAGGAGACATAGAGGAATATTCTGGTGGAATTTAGGGGAAAATTTAGAACATTGATCATAAATTGGTGATAATGTTAGTGTTTTTTAATAGATGAGTATGTTCTCCAGAGGAAGCCAAGCAGTTACAATAGAGTTGGTTAAGGCTGCCTTAAGCCCTAATGGAGTAAGGGTGATCCCAATAGTAAGATTTTAAGAGAACTAGATATGGCCTCTTTTTTCTCTTATCTCCCCAATTTAGGTATAAGAGTTATTTCTGTTAGAGAGTCATACCCAGAATTTGTCTCCTTTTAGCACACATTAAAAATGCAACCATAGGGGCCGGCCCTGTGGCTTGGTGGTTAAGTGCGCGCGCTGCGATGCTGGCGGCCCGGGTTCGGATCCCGGGTGCGCATCGAGGCACCACTTCTCCGTTCATCCTGAGGCCGAGTCCCACATACAGCAACTAGAAGGATGTGCAGCTACGACACACAACTATCCACTGGGGCTTTGGGGGGAAAAAATAAAATAAATAAAATCTTTAAAAAAAAAAAATGCAACCATAGTAGTGGGCATTACTAAACTAATTTACAGTAAGGTATTAATGTTGGTAAGAATTTTTCCAACTCACTTTCTTGTACACAGTGAGATTGGGATTGGGAGTGGTACAGAAGAGACACAGATCAAAACAAATGAAGACAGGGGGCCGGCCCGGTGGTGCAAGCAGTTAAATGCCTGTGCTCTGCTTCGACCACCCAGGGTTTGCAGGTTCGGATCCTGGGGGGGCACCGACACACTGCTTGTCAAAGCCATGCTGTGGCAGTGTCCCATATAAAGTGGAGGAAGATGGGCATGGATGTTAGCTCAAGGCCGGTCTTCCTTGGCATAAAAAAGAGGAGGATTGGCATGGATGTTAGCTCAGGGCTGATCTTCCTCACAAAAAAAAAGAAGAAGAAGAAGAATAGGAAATGAAGACATCAAGGTATCAAATTCAGAGTGAGTTGTAGAGCAACAGAATGGGCTCCAGGTACACTTGTCTGTTTTAACCTGTAAAAGTGTTACAAATAACTTCTCTTACTTAGCTTAATAAGATAGCTACTAAGTAATGTTTTTACTGTCATTGACTTTTGTGTTTTTACTGTGAGTAAAAAGAATGTTTTCTTCCAATCCTTTTTGTAAATAGAAAACGTTTGCAAGAAGCATTGAAGAGAAGGCTTTATTCTATAGTGTTTTAATTAAGCAGTGTTTAAAACACTTTTTAAGTCATAAATTTCCATTTTCACCACTCCTCCCTTTGAAAGCCATATAATAGTTTTGTTGGCATGAAAACATGCATAGTTACTGATATTGGAATAAGCTGGCAGAGTAAATACAGTGGTGAAGGATAGACGATGGACGTGTTAAATGAACATTGAGCCTTTTTTCACTCTAAGTTATTATTTAATATTGTAGACAGTGCTTCACTATCACGTACATTCTAAAAAAGTCCCATAAACTAGTTAGCCTTTTCCCCCGACTTTGGAGCCTTTGTCATACACGCTTGTGCTTGTCAGACAGGCTCTTGACCCAGCTGTGTTCAGGAGTGCTGGCTGACCAATGGATGTGTGTCCAGTCAGGCTTTCCACCTGATAGCCTGAATCAAATTGGGCCTTGAGCCAGACTGAACGGCCAGCGTTTTGTGTTGCCAGAATGGGAAACCATTAGAGAATGATGTGCCAGTGATCAATAAACATGTTGCCCATTTTCTTATAGCTTCTACACATAAAGCATTGTATAGTAATAATTGATAGTCACAATGATTTGATCATTCATTCATTCATAAATTCAGCAAACGTTCAACCCTTTCTGTCTATGATAGAGGATGCAGTTCAAACTCCTAAAGGATGTAGGGTAATGGCCATGATCTTGAGCTTTGGAGCCAGCAGGCCTGGGCTAGCATCTTGGCTCCCTAACTTACATAGTGACTAGTGATAAGTTATTTACCTCCCCTGAATTGTTAAATATTCGTATGTCTTTATGCTCCCTCTCTTTCTTCACTACTGGCTGAGAAGCTCCATCTTCTGGCCTCTCTAATTTCTCCCCACCTGTGCCCTTGATCTCATTTTCTTAAGCTTCTCAGGAAGCTTAAGAAAATGAGACAATTCTCCCTTCCGTACTTGTGGTAAATATTGCCAGCTGATCATGGCACTCTTTCCCAAATGCAGCCTCTGAATTTTTCTTAACACAGTGTTGCAGGAAGCTATAAACTGGTACATGGAAGCAAACTGATTTTCTATCTCTTATTTAGCAAAAGTGTTAGAACCCTTAATCAGGTTCTAGGAGTGGTTGGCAGAGGAGGAAAAATACAAAATCATCACTGATTCCTTTTCCAGGTTATATCAACCTTGCTCTTTGCAGCAAGGTTGCAAGCCTTCCTTTCAGCCTATTGATATAATCATTTCAAGTCTTCTATAGCCTAGAAAAGTCAAAATGCATTCCTTCTCTCTTGTAATTCCTTCAAAATAGTATTCCTTCTTCTGTTCTTTCCTATGCTCAATGCTTCTATTCCCTTATCAGCTCACTCTGTTGCAGACTTGCTTCCATCCTCATCATCTCTAACTCTGAGGACCCTCTCAAAGATTACCAGTGATCCCCAATGAGCAAATTTGATTATCTTTTTATCACTTCTAACCACTCTGACCTTTGAAACTAAGAACCTCCTTCCTAAAAGTTTCTCCTCCCTCAGTATCTGTGGCACTCCATTACTTTGTTCTCTCTGGGCCTCTGTGATCGGACGTATGCTACACCCTGTCCTTCATCCTGACATGCAAGTGTAAGCATGCCCTCAAATTCTCTCCTTGGACCTTCGCATGTCTTCCTCTAAACCTTAGCTCATGTCTTCAACTATGACTTCCGGGTAGAAGACTTTCCAATCAAGACCTTCTGACCCATCCTCTATCCATAGCCCCAGCCTACACATCCCAAGACGTCCTGGGATTTTCTTCCTAATTATCCACCACTGCTTTGTGTGCAACATGGCTATGATGAAACTCATCATCTTCCAAGGGAAACCACAGTTTTCCTGATCTTCTCTGTTTCTATCAGTGGCACCAATATTATCCTAGTCAAGCAGGCATGAGTGCTCAATGCCATCATATTCCCTCCTTCAATGAGAGGCCAGATGTATATATACAACCTCTGAGATGATTTTGTATTTTTCCTCCTCTGCCAACCACTCCTAGAACCTGATTAAGTGTTCTAATACTTTTGCTAAATAAGAGATAGAAAATCAGTTTGCTTCCATGTACCAGTTTATAGCTTCCTGCAACACTGTGTTAAGAAGAATTCAAAGGCTGCATTTGGGAAAGAGTGCCATGATCAGCTGGCAATATTTACCATGAGTATGGAAGGGACAATGACAGCCTCTCTGGCATAAACTATTCCAAGAGTTTCCTGATTGGTCTCTTCGCTTTTAGCCTCTCCCTCATTTCACTTCAACTATACAGCATTATGATCATTCTCCCTAAAGTGTAGCTATGGTGGCTCACCATTGTCTACTGCACTAAGTAAAAACTCGCTAGCGCAGAATCCAGTGTTCTCACATTCTTACATCCCAACCTCTGTCTACTTCTCCAGGCTTTTGGCCCCTCTGCTGCAGCCAGACTCAATTACTCATTCTTCCCCAAACATTCTCTATACCTCCTTGCCTCCTCTTTACCCAAAGTATATGATCCTTCACTCTTCTACCTCAGCCTTCAAGCATGAACTCATTTATCATTTCTTTCTTGAGGCTTTTCCTGATTTCCCCACCTATCTGGGTTTTCTCTCGTTTCTAAATCCCTGTGGTACATTATAAATTTCTGATAGAAACAAGCAGTGGTGATGAATGGGGTGCTGTGGAAGAACCCGGTCACCCAGGGAACTCAACTGCTCCTTCCTGTTGAGTCATGCCCTCCCCCCGTCCCTCATAGCTTAGCTCACTTGTCCTTCCCCTTCCACTCGACCATAAGCTCATTGCCGGCAGGAACTCTACCTGGACCCTGTCTTGCTTCCTTGTAGTCTATGCGGTGTCTTGCACAGTTTATTGCATGATGGCATTGGATTGAACTGACACTAACAACTATTACAAAATAATGCTGCATGTTGCTTTTTATTCTATTCTATTTTATTTTATTTAGAAGTTCTGAAATAGAGTTTGTCTGGCAAAAAGCCTGACCATTAAGGTAGGGGTGAAAAGTTGAGGTCAGGTGAACTCCTGAATGGCAGGGGTTGGATCAGGGAGTTCCTACCAGGGAAGCATATAGCCTTAAACCATATGGAAAGCTGAAATCCAAAACATTGTGAAGGGAGTCTAGTGCATTACTGTCTAATGGAAATATAATGCAAGCCGCCTATGTAATTAAAATTTCCTAGTGGATATTTTTTAACAAGTAAAAAGAAACAGGTGAAATTAATTTTAATAGTGGATTTTATTTAGCCTAGTATATTAAAAATATCATTTTGACATGTAATCAATATAAAAAAGTATTGATGAGAAATTTTATATTCTTTTTGTCATAGTAAGTCTTAGAAATCCAGTGTGTATTTTATCCTTATAGCACATCTCTATTTGGACTAGTCACTTTTCAAGTCCTCCATATCCACATGTGGCTTATGGCTACCTTGTTGGTCAATGCACGTCAAAAGTACAACCCCACCAAAGGTACTTCAGGTTAATACACAAGCTGGAGTTCAGAGCTAAGAATCCAGGAATTATGGGGATGAGAAAAAAGGGATCAGGACATAACTGGTGCCCAATTGGGAAGTCGGGGTGGGAGAAGTGAGTAGGGCCTCACAGGCTCAACCTTAGTATTTGTTAACAGTTTGTTCCAGAATTGGTATAGTGACCACAAAAGCAGTTCATTCAAATTTCGAGAGCCAAGACACAAAATTGACCCCTAACACTGATTGCAAAGTCTCAGGCTCATGAGTGGGACAGTTCCTACTTTTTGCTAGAAGGTTAAGGAAGTTCAGTAAGTGATCATGTTAAGGGTTTGGGGGAACTTAGAACAAAGGATACTTACAAGGGAACTTGGCCAAATGTTGGGTTGCTTGGTTGAATTTTAAAGGAAAGATTTATCTTCTTGCTTAAGTCACTTATTTTGTTGCAGGTATATGTTTATAAGACTATAAGTCAGATTAAGGGAAAAGAAATCTTATAAAAGGAAATGAAAAAACAAAACCTTCATTTTTCCTCACTAACATCTCTTTCTCCCTCCCACCGCCTCTTCTGCAAAGGAGTGAATGATGTAATCTCCACAAGGGCAGAGCGTGTCTGTTCTGTTCCCCACCGAATCCCTAGAACCTAGAACAGTGTCTGGCACAAATAAGAGCACAGTCTTGTTAAAAAATTATTCATTTATTTTTTAAATTTTTTTCATTGAAGGAATGAAATTAAAGAGGAAAGGAATATGGTCTGAAGTTCTTACTCAGACCACATTTCGAGTAGCAGCACAATTCACCACTCTGAGTTTTTGAACTTTAAACTGAGTATCTGCAAGCAAAATTTCATTCTTTCTTGTCCTTTGACATCAATTAACCCCCACCTTAGAAACTTGAGTGTCACTGTTTTTTTTTTTTCTACATTGAAATCTTCAAATCTTTTTTAAGATAAATTAGCAGAGACTTTTGTTTTGCAAAGAATGGCAAATTGTTGCTATTACCATAAGTTAAAATACATTTCACTCCCGTGTCCCTCAATTGGTTGCTGTGGGTAAGTTACAGACACAGATTAGACACAGATTTCGCTCTTGGAGAAACTATAAACAATCAGGACTTTAATTTTTTTAATAACCATGTCACCCTGGAGCCATCTGGTGTATATTTAGAGTAATGTAATTTCTACCTTTGCTTGATGATACTGATGTGACGCAGCAAATATATTGCCATTTTGAAGAGTAATTGGGTTAATTTCTGCATGTAATCCAACAGTGATTTAATCTTTCATTCTGTGTGAACCACAATAAATTCTGAATTAGTTCCATTTTTAGAAAAATCATAGAAAAAAGGGTGCACTGAAAGGTCAATTGTATTACTATATGGAAACTCAAAATGATTTTTAAAATGTGTTGATCTGGTAGGCTGGTCTAAGGATCCCCAAATAAGAGGGCAATGAGAATGTTAGATAAAAGAAAAATGGTATCTAAGCAGGATAATAATAGTTATCATTTGTTGCATGCTTACCTATGTCAGGTATGCAGTACCAAAGAGACTTTACCTACATCTTCTTATTTAATTTGTATAATAGTGCTCTAAGGTATATGCTATTTTCCTCTTTTTAAAGGTAAGAAAAATGAATCAGAGAAAAATTAAATTACTTGCCTGCAGTTTGACAGCTGCAAAGTGACATAACTGACATGCAAACCCAGGTCTCCCCACTACGTTTCTATATGTTTTAATATGTGAAACCTACTGGGAACACACACACATACACACACACATACATACACATACACACAAGTGTACCACCACCAACACCACTGCCACCACAAATCACATCAAGATTAAAATAAATACCTCCAGGAAAGGAATGAGTAATTCAGTAGGTCCAATGTAATGAATATATGGTTGTGGACAGGTGACTTTCTAATTGATAACTCTCTCTGCAAGATGATACATACACAGCTCCTTCCAAAGCTCAGCAATAGGAACGTCTTACCTAGGCTGTGGTTAGGCTTAGGAGAGTTCATGAACCCACAAACTTTCTAGAGAATTTAGGAGTGTTTGTATTTTTGTGCATATAAGATTCAATAGATTTAATCATAATCTCAAAGAATACACGACAACGGAGAGGTTAAGAATAGCTGTGTTAACAAATGTAAGGAACAGAGAGTTTGGAGGCATGAGATGCGTTGGTTAACATTTTCTTCATAAGTAATACAATAGAATATCAATTATCCCATGTTCTAATATTCATAGTAACTAGTAATCACAACTATAGAATCTATAGCTAAAGTAGTTATCCACTTATAACATTTATAAAATGCATTAGGGTACCCTAATGAGAAGCAGGATAAAATAATTATCATATTTACCAAAGTTTTGAAGAAACAGGAACAAATGTCCTTTATTCATCCATTTTTTCCCAACAATATTTCATTCATTTGTTCAACAAATGTATATCGAGCGCTAACGTTCTAGGCGTTTGGGACACAGTGGTACTGTGCGAGTCCCTCTCCTGTAGAGTTCACCTTGAGAGAAGGGACAGGCAAGAGAAATAAACACTTAATACCTATATGGGGGGAAGCACTAGAATGAAATTGAACGGGTGAAGTTCAGAGTGGGATGGTGAGTGATGGCTTTGACGTGGTGGGCTGGGAAGGTGACATCTGAGCAGAGGCCTGAAGAAAGAGGGAAGGAACTGTGAGGATGAAAAGCACGGCTGTGAGGAGGCCTGTGTGTGGGAGGCAGGGAGTGAGGGCTGGAGGAGGGCAAAAGAGAAAACAGGCAGGTTGGAGAAGGGCAGAAGCCTAGGGCTTTGCAGACTTGCTAAGAAATTTGGATTTTCTACTAAGAAAGGAACGTGATGGAGATTTTTGTGCAGAAGGGTGACTTGACCTGTCGGACTAGGGATAATTTTATTTTTCTCCTCCATGGACTGGGGAGGATATTCCATAGCTGATTTTCTTATAAGTGGATCATGTCAAAGGTTTCTCATTTGTATAACGGCTGAGTGCATTTTGGCTACAAGTAAGAATCTCCCTTACTTAAGCTTCATTTTAATTGAATATAAAATTTGAGGGATGCAACTCTGAAAATCTCTGGTTGCCATAATTTCAATATTTTCAAAACTGGCAAATCCAAATGCTCACACTGCTCACTCTGGATGACAGGGCAACACGAAAGCTGTCTTTGTAAGAGCTGGGAGGCAAGCAGGTACCCCATCCCTTCTTTCTGAAAGCAGCATCGGGCAGTCAAAGATGCTAGATGGTGGATTATGTGGGATGTAAAAACTCGGCCTCCCTCATTTGCTAGTCCAGGCTGCTGCATTGGGACCAGTAGGCTTGGGTGTCTCCAACCAGTCCAGGAGCCTCAGGGCGGTCTCCAAAACACTATTCTATCGTGTATTCAGAAATGCTAAGTCTGGGGCCGGCCCCGTGGCTTAGCAGTTAAGTGCGCACGCTCCGCTACTGGCGGCCCGGGGTTCGGATCCCCAGCGTGCATCGACGCACCGCTTCTCCGGCCATGCTGAGGCCGCGGCCCACATACAGCAACTAGAAGGATGTGCAACTATGACATACAACTATCTACTGGGGCTTTGGGGGAAGAAAAAAAAAAAAGGAGGAGGATTGGCAATAGATGTTAGCTCAGAGCCAGTCTTCCTCAGCAAAAAGAGGAGGATTAGCATGGTTGTTAGCTCAGGGCTGATCTTCCTCACAAAAATAAAAAAAAAAAAAAAAAAGAAAAAGAAATGCTAAGTCTGAACATTAAGTAATGGCCTGAGTATCTGACAATGGTGACCTTTAGTATAAAAAAGTAATCAGTGGCAATTAAACTCTTTAATCAAAGAAAAGGAAAGAAAAGAAAGTGAGGCAGTAGTACATAAATATCACAGAAGATTTCAGAGCTACTACAAGGCTTGCACTCTCAACATTCTCAAGTTCCTGAGCTGCAGCGAAAGCATCCTCCATTAGGGGGTGTCATAACCCTGCTTTGGTCTGCGTGCCTTGTCACTGCAAAGAGATTTGTATTCATTCTCTCTCTTTTTCTCTCTGTCTCTCTCTTTCTCTCTCCTCCAGTTTGTCTGTCTCTGTCCCTCTCTTTCAATATCTCCCTCCGTACCACTGAAAAACAGATTAGCTAAGAATGTGTTATGTGCATGTATTTTTTCCTACATGATGGTATAGTTCTCAACATTTGAACAAAGAAAACAAGTACTATGTGACATGCCAAGGAAAAATCATGAATATGTCACCTTTATGTACACAGTCTGAACATTTACATCATCACTTTGGGGATGGTTTCAGTGTGGATTGAGAGATACTGGACTATTCAGGGGAACCTTGGAAACTTTAAGGAACGGGGCTTGTGATCCCCTGTGGTAGAGAGCCTTGCTTTACTCTGTTCAGCTTCATTCACGGGACAAGGAGACCCACTAAGTGGTTTTCATTAATCCTGATAAGAAGAGCGAGTCATAAGCAAAAATAGAAATGATGGAGTATAGGTAGGACACTATAAAAATATTCCCATTTGCTCAAATCACAAATGCACCTTCTAGACTTACCGAATGGAAATTAAGTTTATAAATGCATTTTTTAACCGTTTGATCTCAGTTGATTACCAGAGTCCACAGAAAGGCGTGACTTCTGTCAATAAGAGTCTTTTGAATTTAATACAAATACTTCAAACCTACAGAATAATGTCAAGAGGGACATTACAAACACCAATCCACCCATCTTTAAATTTCACAAATCTTAGCATTGTGCTATATTTTCTTTAGGTTCCTTTTTATAGGTCAAGGTTTCAAGAAAATATTTAGGCTGGCTTGGCCTACTGCTAATGTTTCATGCGTAGTTAGAAGATTTTATATTTAGTGGAAATTCTTATGTGGTATTGTTAAGACATTGTGAATCAAGAGTAATCAAATATGATATTTCTTGAAAACTCTAAGAACACATAGGTCTCAAGGCTCCTCATGTTACCCTTAACCAAAAGCCAGAACGAAAACGCACGCCTCAGAAACTATTAGATTGAAATATTCTCTGGAAGGAATAGTTCAGGGCAGAGAGGTTGGCCGGGACTCAGTGGTTGATGAGAATGTGATTCGCGGTCAGGGGTGGGATTCTCTCAGGGGCAGTTCCTGAGCTATTTGGAATCCCTAACATATTCCCTCATGGAATCATGTATTGTGAGGCTTCTTAAAAATATATACTTCTCAAGATATCACCTCACGCCCGTTAGAGTGGCTATAATCACCAAGACAAAAAACAACAAATGTTGGAGAGGATGTGGAGAAATAGGAACCCTCATACACAGCTGGTGGGAATGCAAACTTGTGCAGCCTCTATGGAAAACGGTATGGAGATTCCTCAAAGAATTAAAAATAGAGATGCCCTATGATCCAGCCATCCCACTACTGAGAATCTATCCAACGAACCCGGAATCAACAATCCAAAGAGGCTTATGCACCCCTGTGTTCATTGCAGCATTATTCACCATAGCCAAGAAGTGGAAGCAACCTAAGTGTCCCTCGACTGACGATTGGATCAAGAAAATGTGGTACATATATACAATGGAATACTACTTAGCCATAAAAAAGACAAAATCGCCCCATTTGCAACAACATGGATGGGCCTGGAGGGTATTATGTTAAGTGAAGTAAGCCAGAAAGGGAAAGACAAACACCATATGATCTCACTCATATGTGGAATATAAACCAACACATGGACAGAGAAAACTGTATTGTGTTTACCAGGGGCAATGGGGGTAGGGGGGTGGGCACAAGGGGTGAAGGGAGTCATATATATGGTGGTGGACAAACAAAAATGTACAACCCAAAATTTCACAATGTTAAAAACTATTAAAACATCAATAAAAAAATATATATATGTGTATATATATACTTCTCACAAATAAAATGGCATACCCATATTTATCTACATTAAATACTTACTACCCAATCTCCTGTCCCTTTGTATAGAAGTGTGAAATGGTCATGAGGTAGAAAAATGTTACCAGCTTAGCCTACATAAATTTCATTCAGATTCTCTATAACTGGAAGATAACTGTCTGAGAAGTAGCACAAATGTCCACTCTTTGCTCTGTTCACATCTAAAAATGGGACATGTTGAGGAAACAATTGAATGCCTGTTCCTGCCTCCCTCTTCAGGAGGGGCTGGAGGGCTCCTATGAGGGTGCAGTTCTCTTGGGATCTCCAGGGACTAAGCAGGTAGGGACGTTGTTGTTCCTGGTGCCCAGTAAGAGCCTGGAGCAGAAAAGATTATCCTTTCCCAAAGCAAAGCAAAGACCAGCCTTTGAAACTACCTTCTGAGCCCTGGGAAGCCTGGGGGTCCCCTCCCCTCAAGGAAGCTCCTGCCGTACCCAGTTACTCCACGTGACCCAGGAAGGTCAGCTCCATGTTGTTAAAACCAGAGGTGACTCCCACTGGAAGGCAGAAGTCTTCCCAGGCCTTGCTAATGGAAAGAGGGGGCTGCCTGGCCTAGGGAGCCAAGGGAAAAGAGCCGCAGTTCTCCATGGCCCCCTGAGGGCTATCAGTTTGTGAACTGATTCCCTGGCAGATAGTAGGGAAAGAAGCTTCTTGTCTTCCACCTGTGGCTCGTTTGCCACCGCTCAACAGACTTTAAAAACCTGAGCCGTGTGAGTGCTGAAGGAGTACAAAACCCTGGCCAGGAGAGAATAATGACAACTCACTAAAGAAAAAGGTAATCTTGAGCGGGAGCCCATGAGAACATCCTAGAACAGCAGGTCTCAATGAAGTAGAACCAATGGGAGAAACAGGAGAGAACCTTAACAAAAAAGGGTAGAGAACTGTCAAGAAGTTGTCATTAGGGCACCCACAATTAAATTCTAAAGCTAAAAACTGTTTATAATTAAAAAATTAACAAATAACCTGATTAAGAGAATGATTATTGCAAAGAACTGAATTTGTGATGGTAGAAAATCAAAAGGCAGAAGAAAGACCCCCAATATGGAGTGAAAGCTTAAGTAAATTAAAGTCACAAGAAAACAGAAGGGAGGCTTGGAGCACGTATTTAGGAGACATAACATGCAATAATAGAAGAAGCTCTGGATCAAAAAATGAGGGTAGAAGGAGGAGAAATGGTTAATAAGAGAAAAGTTTTCCCGAGCTGAAGAGCATTTTGAGTCTCTAGATTAGCGAGGTTTATCGAGTCGTGAAAGAAGATATACATTTTGACGCTTGCTAGTAACTTTCTAAACTCCAAGGAGAGTGAAAAAAAATCTTATGATCTTCCAGGCAGAAATCACAGGTTATGAACAAAGGATGTATTCTTCTATGGTGGGGGATTTTTATTAGTGCCTATCCTTTTAAAATTATTGTTTAAATTGAATTTATTTTCTAGTGGAGTATCAATTGGGCTTTTGTTTTGTTTGTTTATTTGTAGGAAGGGACTGGATAAAATGATTTCAAGGCTCACATAGAAGAAAAAGGGTATGAGAAGAGCCAAGAAAATGATGGAGAAGAATAGTGCGAGGAAATCTGCCTTACTGACATCAAATGTTTCTATAAAGCTACTGAAAACCAAACAGAGCTGGTGCAGGCCTAGACAGAGACATGAATGCAACGTAGTAAACGTCCAGAAAGAGATGCAAACATATGTGAGGGGTTACTTTTGATAAAGATGGGATTACAGTACAGTGGGAAAAGTTTGGTTCAGCTAGACACAATTGGATAGCATTGCTAACATAATTGACTGTACAACATAGGAGAAAACAAAGCTAAACGCAGGTCCATATTACAAAATGAATTCCAGATCAATTACGGGTATAAATATAAAATATGAAATAATAAAAATGTTTGAAAAAATTTCCTAGCAAGACAGGAAACCATGGAGCCAAAAGAAAAAATACATTAAACTGTGTAACTTTTTAAATCAGATGTTAAAGATATTATAAAAAGAAAAATGAGAGACTGGGGAAAAAATTTCAATGCATATGAAAGACAAAGGACTAATATCCCTAATATAAAAGAATTTCTAGAATTTTTTTAAAAGACTTATAACCCAATAGAAAAATTGGCAAAGAATATAGAAGTGGAATCCAAATGGTCTATAGACATGAACGTGCTCAACCTCATTTACCAGTTGTAGAAGAAATGCAAATTAAACAAAAAATGAGATATTTTAAAATCCATCACGTTGACAAAGCTTAAAGAGTATCCATTACTGGTAAGAATGTTAAGAAATGGGCACTCTTACACATTGCTGGTAGGATATTTAGTTGTCACCATTTTTAAAAGTTGTCTTGCAATATCAAATAAAATTTAAAACATACATATGCTTTGACTAAGCCATCCAACTTTGGAGCATCTGTGGAAAGCAAGCAGCAGGAGGTAAAGATGTATGTTACAGGTCAGTTGCCTCTGTGTCTTCCAGTGCTATAAACTGGAAACAGAATCAATGTTCACCAAGAGGAGAATACTAGAATTAATTATGGCACATCCATACCACGGAATATCGTGCAGCTATTTAAAAGAGTCTTTTATTGATGTCTGCCAACTTGGAGAGGTGTCCATGATGTAGTGATGAGAGAGAAAACTAGACTTCAGAACAATATGTATAGTACATTTCATTTTCAAAAAATGAGATCTTGCATATGCTTATATACAAGTGTGTACAGTCATGCGTGGCTTAATAATGGGGCTACATTCTGAGAAATGCGTCATTAGGTGATTTCATCATTGTGCAAACATCATAGAGTGTACTTACACAAACCTGGACAGTATAGCCTATTACACAGCTAGGCTATGCGGCACTAGGCTTATGGGACCACCATCGTATATGCAGTCCATCATTAACCGAAACATCATTATGCAGCGCCTGACTGTATATCTGTATGGGTATAAAGTAGTGGAAGGATGGACATTGAATGTTAACATTGGTTACTTCAGGAAATAAAGGGGATTCTGGCTGGATGGAGATGATTCATTTTCCTTTATACATCTTTTGATGATTTTACTGGTAACAATTACTATGTATTAGTTTACTAATAAAAAAATAACAAGACAGTAAAAGAAATAAATAAAACTAGTTATCTAATTTTGTCAAAGATCATATAAAAAGCTAAGCCTCTATTTCTTTTCTGAAATTGGAGCTAAAACTCTCACTTTCTCCATTACTATAGGAACTATCATTGCTTACTTTCTAAATCCCAAGAACAAAGAAAAGTCACATGTATTCTCAATGCTCAGGGCCGTTATGTCTGGCTGCTCTGCATAAATGCAGAGCAAATGTCTCTTTCCAGAGGCTGTCCAGCCTCCCTGGTTAGGGCTCCGGTCTTCTCAACAAGGATCCAGCTGGCCCCTTGTTTCTAGCCAGAATTACTGTTCAGGATTTTCCTTTTAACCTGAGTTTGTGCTTTAAAAAAATGCTAGCTGGTGGGAGCAGCCCCAAAGTTTCCACAGAGATCTCCCGTTAAATGACCACCGCACTAGAATCTCACCTTCAACAGAGCATTAGGGGAAGGATCACGGGTGTAGTTCATAGGAGGTAGAATGAGGCAGGCACCAGTATGCATACTTGGTCGATGTTCATATACAAATTTTCAAACACATTACCATTCCCATCTTGGGTCCTTGGCAACAAAATTACATGTCAATTCATGTGCTGATCCATCTGTACAACCTTCCCCTGTGGATTCTGTATCATTGCATTTGGGAGGCAGCATATCCCAGAGTGATGGAGTCAGACTCCTGGGTTTGAATCCTGCCTCAGCCACCTCCGTGAGCTGTGTGGTCTTAGACTTGATTTCCTCCCTGTAAAACAGGTTGGCTAGCAATGCCTACCTCACTGGTTTGTTATGAGATAATCTCCATAAAACTCTGAATAAGCAGTACATTGGTCATCATCATCATCATCACTATTTGGGGGTGAATATTCACTGCGAGGTAGTCAGGTTGTCTTTTGCTAGTATCTTAAACAGCCATAACTGTGGACCTATATTCTACACTGTAATAGACTTGACATAAAGAGGAAGGACAAGAAGAAGACGTGTGAGAGCAGCATTTGGCAATCTAGCAGAGTGCATCACTTAAAAAATAAAAACAAACCACTCAGTAGATAAATGTTAGTAGCTATGTGACAAGAAAGTGAAAGACTGATCTGCTCTACTGATTTACTCTTTTTTTTTTTAAAGATTTTATTTATTTATTTTTTCCCCCCAAAGCCCCAGTAGATAGTTGTATGTCATAGCTGCACATCCTTCCAGTTGCTGTATGTGGGACGCAGCCTCAGCATGGCGGGAGACGTGGTGCGTCGGTGCGCGCCCGGGATCCGAACTCTGGCCGCCAGCAGCGGAGCGCGCGCACTTAACCACTAAGCCATGGGGCCGGCCCTGATTTACTCTTTAACACATTTAAATATGATACATAAGGAGCTAAATTTATCACATTATCAAGAGCAAGAATTAAATTAGCCAGCTCCTTTGTCTTGGCACCAGGGGCCCAATTTTCCAACGCCAGCTCACTCTCACCTGATAATCTATAGGTATGTGTTGTCCCTGCATTCCAAGTGTAACCTTACCGTATTTGCAAGTGACACTACATTGATCTTCATTGCAATAGTAAAAATTGTTATTAAAATGTTTGACTGAAAGTTCATATTTCTGATTTGTCTTCATTTTTTCCTTTTAATAAAACTTGACATTATTTAAAGTTTAATTTGGCATTGTAATAGTAACGAATCCAAACTTTCAGTGTTTGTTCTGGCAGTCCAGGGATGAAAATTGAAGGGTCCCATCTATTTACACATTTGTGGACTGTAACTGGAGTCAACGAGCACTAGGGGGCGCTGCTACATTCCTTACCCTGTGACAGGCGTGACAGAGTTAGCTAACATCTTTAAGCTTAAAGCATGATGTGCGTGTGCACGTACTTAGACACAAAGAATGAGGCTTTCAGAGTAAAAACAGATGAAACCCTCAGCAGGTTTCACATGTCAGTACTTAATTTCTGCGGAGTCAGAAAGAAGGCTTTGTTTTTTAGGCTGTACTCCTGTGACCAACTACTTATGTTAACTTCTACTCCTAGAAAAGCTTTGAGCTTTTCTGTGAATCCCCAGTGCATTTAGCATATCCTATGCAATAAGAAATAGGCCTTTTACATTACAGGATATGTATGAACAAAGGTGTGAAATATGAACCCATCATAAATACCGTGGTTTCCTCTCTAAAGGAAATATCTATGTTTGTAAATCCAGAGACAGGTGAGAATGAGGGCTTTGTCTTTTCATACTCTGTTATTAAATCTTATTTATTTGGATGCAATTCATCGTTCTGTCGAGATCCCGTCATCTCCCTGCCCCCTGCCTTCCTCCTCCCTGCCTCTTTCCTGATCTCCAGCAGGCCCTTGGGAAGCCTTACCATCTACCGTGTTTGCCAGAAGACCCATGGAGTCTTTTTGACAACAAAACCGAGAAGGAGAGATTATAATCTGTTTCTAAATCCGCTTGTGGTCTTGTTTCTCACATGCCACTGACTTTTGCTTCATCAAAGGGCCCTGTTTTTGATTTTTCACGTCTGGATGACTGGAACATTATCTGTGGCAGTCCTCCTTGTTGCCTACCCTAAAATGCTCTTCCAACCAAAAAGTATGATTTCTCTTGCTCCTTTCATGAGATTCCTTTTCTTAGAACTTCCCTGGTGACACTATGCTTCTCTGAGCATAGTCTATATTCTGCACCTTTGCATTGAAGGTCCCGCCCCTTCCCGTCTTCCCTAGCTTTTCATGACACTTCATAAATGGCCTCAAGGATGGTTTTTGTTGAGCTAGGACAAAGTCCAAGGGCATCTTGCAGACTGGGAGGCCCAGCTGAGCATGAGGAGTTTGATAAAGATGGAAGATACTAGGCAGGCAATAGACTGGTTGTCATAGGAAGGAGAAACTTGAACCCTTGAGATCTTCACAGGGTTTCTAGGAGTTCCTCAGAGGTAGGATGTGAATACAGGAAAGGAAGTCAAGTTCAAGGTCTGATGGGCCCTAAGGTGGGAGCATATAGGTGCTTGAGGGGGCTTCCAAAAGTTTATAGTGGATCTTCTCTTGCTAGAACACTATTCTAGGTGGTGAGTGGTGTAATGAAAAAGATGCGGGTATAGAAATGCATAGAACATGGTCCCTTACTTTCAAGGAGTTAACAACCTGGTGGAGAAGACCAGAGAATCAATGCAGTGAAAAGAGGGGGACAGGGAGGCTTAGAGCTAATTCAAAAGATTGGATAGATGATAGATAGGTATAAGCTGCTAGTCTCAGGTAGTTTTACTTCTAACCCCAGGATTCCCTGCTTACACATGCACCAGATGAGCCAGCAGTGTTGCCCAGCAACCATAGTAACATACAGCCCAGCAACCATAGTAACATACAGCCCGGCAACCATAGTAACATACAGCCCGGCAACCACAGTAACGTACAGCCCGGCAACCACAGTAACGTACAGCCCGGCAACCACAGTAACGTACAGCCCGGCAACCACAGTAACGTACAGCCCGGCAACCATAGTAACGTACAGCCCGGCAACCATAGTAACATACAGCCCGGCAACCATAGTAACGTACAGCCCGGCAACCACAGTAACGTACAGCCCGGCAACCACAGTAACGTACAGCCCGGCAACCACAGTAACGTACAGCCCGGCAACCACAGTAACGTACAGCCCAGCAACCATAGTAACGTACAGCCCGGCAACCATAGTAACATACAGCCCGGCTGCTGTGATGGTGACATCCCCCTGTCAGCACTGTCTATTCCCTAGGAGTATTTTCTTTGATTCATTTTCCCGAGAAATTTCATTAAGACATGTTCAAAGTAAAGGAACTAAGCCCCCACTGACTTTTAACCCTCTTCTACTCTTATATTTTATCTGCCACAGAAGTCCCAGAGACAGCTGCACCCCTGCCTCAACCTCACTCGTACATTTTATGAGACTGCAGTTTTCATTCATTAAAAAAATCATTTCTTGATATCTGCAACTTATTTTGAAATGCACCACAAAATAAACTTGATTGATAGACAAAAGATTGGGTAGATGATAGATAGGTATAAGTCAAATATAATAAAATATTAAGTATAGAATCTAGCTGTTAGGTATAGTGATGTTCACAATGTAATTCTTTCAACTTTTCTGAATATTTGAAGTTTTTTGTAACATCTTGGAAAGAAATCATTTCTTAATTCTTTCATTTATCAAGAGCACCTTGCTCTGGACTGAAGGGGATTCAAAAAGACAACGTAAAAGGCAAGGAGTTCCACCAAAAAAAAAAAAAAAGAAAGAAACTCAATTTAAAAATGGTTGCCAGGGGCCAGCCTGGTGACATAGTGGTTAAGTTCGCATGCTCTGCTTCAGTGGCCTGGGGTTTGTGGGTTCGGATCCCAGGCATGGTCCTACACACCACTCATCAAGCCATGCTGTAGCAGTGTCCCATATACAAAATAGAGGAAGATTGGCACAGATGTTAGCTCAGGACAATCTTCCTCAAGCAAAAAGAGGGGGATAGGCACTAGACGTTAGCTCAGAGCCAATCTTCCTCACAAAAAAAGAAAAAGAAAAAGAAAAAGAAATGGTTACCAGACTTGAATAGACATTTCCCCAAAGAAGATATACAAATCGCAAATAAGCGCATGAAAAGATGCTCAACATCATTAGTTGTTAGAGAAATGCAAATCAAAACCACAATGAGATACCACCTCACATTCATTAGGATGGCTATTATCCAAAATAATAATAACAATAAAATAATAATAACAGGAAATAACAAGTTTTGGTGAAGATGTGGAGAAACTGGAACCCTCATACATTGCTGGGGGGAAAGTAAAGTGGCGCAGCTGCTACAGAAAACAGGTTAGCAGTTTCTCCAAAAGTTAAACATAGAATTACCATAGGATCCAGCTGTTCCCCTCCTAGGTATATACCCAAAAGAATTGAAAGCAAGGATTCAAACAGACAGGTGTACATCCATGCTCATAGCACCATTATTCACAACAGCTAAAAGGTGGAAACAACCCGTGTCCATTAACAGATGAGTAGATAAAATGTGGTATATATGTGCAATGAAATATTACTTGGCCTTAAAAAGGAATGAAATTCGGATACATGCTACAATATGGATAATTTTGAAAACATTATACTAAGTAAAATAAGCCAGATATGAAAGGACAAATATTGTATGATTTCACTTATATAAGGTACCTAGATTAGCCAAATTCAGAGAAGCAGAAAGTAGACTAGAAGTTACCAGGGGAAGGGGGAGTTATTGTTTAGTGGATACCAAGTTTCTGTTTGGGGTGATGAAAATTGCAGGAAATAGATAGTGGTGATGGTTGCACAACACTGTGAATGAAGATACCTAATGTCACTTAAAAATTGTTAAAATTGTAAATTTTATATTATATATATTTTACCACAATTTTTTAAAGAAGCAAGGAGTTCCTTCCTCAAACAAAATGTATGCCTAAGAAAAAATTAAATGAAAAGGCAAGGCAGTATGCAAAAGGAGGTAAATGAGTAATTATCAGAAGGAAGAGAAAGAAAATAAACTCAGAGACAACAAAAGAACACTATGGAGGAGGTGGGTCCTGCGCCATAAATCCAAGCAAAGACACAGGGTCGGGAGACGCAGGGAGAGATTTGCCGAATAAGCTTTTCCTCTGCAGCTCTCCTAGTGTTCTCCGTTCTTTCCTTTGTCTGCCCATCCTTGCCTCTTACCATCCAGAGCAGAGGTCCCACCTGGCAAAGATGAAAACGTTCCTGGGTGGCCTGGATCTTCAGGCACCTTCCTCAGGACCTTGGACCCCCAGAGATCCTCTCCCACATCAGCAGTCTCTCCCTGGCTCTTGGATTCTACCAACAGCACTTCAGCACGCTCAGATGGCTCTCTCAAATAAACAAACCAGCAAAGCCTGCAAATCGCCCCTGGTCCCCCACTCACCTGGCTGGCTCTCATCTTGCGCCCTCCTTCACAACCAGGTGTCTTCACTTGCCATCTATACTTCCTCCATTTATATGTAGCCCTTAACTATTCTAATCTGATTTCTCTCCTGATCATCCAGTGGCATTACTATTGCCCAGGTCAGCCATGACCTTCATTTTACTAAGTCCAGCGAACACTTCTCAGTCCTTATCTTATCAAAACTGCCAAGGACAGTCAATGTAATTGACGACTTCTTCAAATATTCTCTGTCTTTGGCTTCCAGTAAATCTGCCTGTCTTTCACTCTGTCTTCATTGCTGGCTTCTGTTCTGCGCATTTATCCTGGCTCAGTATTATGTCTTCTTCTCTATACATTCACTTCAGAGGCAATTTCATCCCCTCCATGGCTTGAAATACCACCTATTTACCAACTGAAATCATAGTCTCAGCCCAAACTTTGCTTAAGAAGATGAGGCCCAATAGCCAAACTGACTACTATCCGTCTCTGTTTAAATTCCTCAGCTGGCATCACAAACTCAATGCGCCTCTATAAGGCAGGTTACAAGACTTTGAGTGAGCACAGCCCTACCCTTTCTGTACAGCTCCTCCTCCATCATAGCTCCTTCCACTCACTGGCTTTCTGCCACCATGCCCTCTCTGATTCCCAAATGTGGCAAATTCTAGTTTTCTCTGTAAATGGGGTCTAATAACATCTACCTATATGGTTTTGTAAGATGAAATAAGATAACATGTGAGGTCATTACAGTAGTGGGAAATGTTACAATTGTTATTATCATTATCATTATTATTATTATTATTCATGCTGGTCTACTCAGGTATAAAAAGAAAAGCAGAATGATTAACATATCAAATTCATGACTATGGTTGTTTTGTAGTCAATGAGAGAACAGATATCTTTGATAACTTCTTGGCATTTTTAACTCATTCAAGGAGTTGGAAATAATTTGTTGATACTATCCCCTCTAGAAATCTTGGAAATTAGTTTTTATCCATATTTTAAAATTGAGAAAACTGAGGCTGGCAGTTAGGCAATCAAAGGAATAAGCCAATTCAGGGCAAATAGTCACACTATTAAGTATTGTTTAGCCTGGGGAAAAGCTCTCATTCCATTTCAGCTTTCCACTAGCAATGCTGGCATTGTGTAGACACCACCAGAGATGCTAAAAATGGTGACTGGCCAATTAAAGCCCCCTGCTGAGTCTTCCACCCACTGGACTGGATTCCTCACTCTTTCATGCAGCAAGAATGTTTCAAGTACCAAATCATCTGGCAGTCTTCAATGGCATGAAAAACAACTGTTTGCATAGCAAAATATTTTCCAGATCTAGAAGCCCATAAAGATTATTGCCTTCTTGTTAGTTCTCAGAAATATTTCACAAACATGACTGTCTCAGTCTTTTGCAATATGGCACCCAGAAGGGAGAAGTCCTCCTTTGTGTCATTCTCTACTTTGTCATCAGCTCTCGGACTACCTGGGTCTAGGACCCTCCACAGTGCCCGATCCCTCGCTGCCCATCCTCCCACCGACTGGGCTGACTGGTGGCCATCCCAGCTTAAGGAGAGAAAATCCGACTTGGTGAGGCTGGCCCCTCTCTGCTGATGCTGCGGCCTTGGCATTGCTTTCGCTGCCAGTCTGGTTGCTTCCTTGTTGCCTTTGGAAGCCTGAACTTTCTCTGTGGCTTTTGTGGTTGTTTCCATCCGCCAGTGTGGTCCCTCTCAGAGGCACTATCGTGCCAGACCAGCCTATTTGAATTGGTGCCAGGCCACTTACTGGGGAGGTGAAGCCAAATCTCATATATTTAAAACTGTAATGCTTTGCTTGTCCACCTAGCTCCTGTCTCCTGAAGTCATTAGTTGTGGTTTTACTTTACTGTTAAAACACTCTTGTTTTTTTCCTTTCTCTGGGCTCTGGCTATTTTCAGCTCTACATATTTAGCAAGTTTTGTATGTAGGTAAAGATTCTGCTGTTCTACTTAAATCTCTTTATTTTTTTCTTTCTTTCTTTCTTTTTTTTCTTTGTGTGTGTGTCCCAAGGAGAGAGAATGTGTTTCTTATTAAATGGGGGAGGAGGGGGGAGTAGATAGAGAGACCCGACGTTTGACTAGAATAGAAAGTGAGAGAACAGTGGCAGACTGTCCGGTAACACAGGAGTAGGGAGAATCCCATTTATATGGCCACAGGACAGATATGTCATCCCTGATCTTGAATTTCTTCAGGAAAATAGACTTTCGGTTGCTTGAGAGAGGCCATTAGTACTTCATTTTGCTTGGCATATTTTAAGATCCTTAGAATGTCATGGGAATCCCGTTGCATTATGCCACATCTAAGGCTTTGCAAAGATTGAGAATGATTGTACCATGTAAAGCAGATAAATAATAACATTTCCATTCTGCAGCCGAATGAGGGAAGTTAAGTGATTTTCCTGAAATCCCTCAGGAAGCTAGCGACACATCTAGGAACACAACATGTGAATTTGAAGACTCAGACCTTTCACCTGTGGCTCCGTCTCCCTGTCTCTATTTACTCTAGAATTCTGCCCATATGTTTTTCAAGTAAATATTTGGTTCTGGGGAAATTTAGGGGGGAAAAATCTTTCAACCTTTGCCAGTTAAAGGTGCTGGATTAACAGCGCTGTAGACCAAAGTCTGCAATTTATCAATACTTAGCTGCAGCTTGAATAGTAGCTGTCCCAGCGCTCCCGTGGGCTTACACTGCAGTCCTAACAGAACACCTATTTACTAAAAGCAAAAAGAGAACTATTATAGCTGAAACTCATATCATATGTGTTTTCTCGAAGCACCCTAAATAAGATCAAGAATGGAACTCAGAACATGGAAAAAATACCCTTCAAAGAGTGACAATAAAACGGTTTGCCAATGATGGGTAAAGATGTGCGCTCCATGAAAGAAACATGGATTAATGAGTGTCTAACATAAAACCTATGAAACGCATCCTCTGCAAAATATATGAATTTCCCATCTGGCTTGAAAGATGCAATTACAATATTTATGATAGTTTTAGAAATTCCAGAATTGGTAAAAAGTGAGAATTTGACTAATGTGTTGCATGATAGATATAGTCAAGCAAACCCTACAACTTCATTTTTGATGGGTCTTTCTAGAATGAGGGTCACAAATCCAAATATTTTAAGAGCCTGATAAAAAACTAAATGAAAGTAGTGACTGGTGGAATATAAAGGTGTTGTGGGCCATGTGTTAGGGAGTGGTGGAGACACTGGCAAACTAGAGCACCTATGATCCTTGTAGAGGGTGCAGTGCCCACGGCTCTAACCAATGCTTGTCAGGCAGAATTGCAGGCACAGTGTGGTCAGATTGTCTGATTTTTCAAGAGAACATGGAAATCCAGACTTTTATGTAAAAATATCCCAACTTTTAAATGTTAGAAACTAATTTTTAAAAAATTTACAACACTGTGTTGGCCAAAGAAAGCATATTCTACAAGACACATTCAATGGATAGGCTGCCAGTGAGTTTCTTTTTACACTTGAAGGTGACGATTTATGTGATGAAATACGGGAGCTTCTGGGGGAGTTAGTAGAGAATCTGAGAACCGAGGGAGGAACGAGATGATTTGGTACAAGCCAGAGATTCTCAGGTGACACCTACAAGAGCAATACCCTGACTCACAAATAACAAGTCTACCAAAAATAGGAGGAGAAGAAAGGAAACCCAGGAGAGTTCACAGGGGTATGTGGGCTCAAAAGACAAACTGGTTCTGGGCAAGTTCTGCAGGTAAGAGAGCAAGAGACCATATGGAATATGCAGGTGACTATGGAGAGAGGGCTTTCAACCTCGGTACACCTGGGATCCTTGCTGAAAGAGTACTTTATTTGAGCAGGTTAAGAGCACAACTTAGAACTAGGAAGTGAAATATAAGGAACAGCCTGCTACATCTGATTAATGAGTTAGGCTGGGCCAGGAGAGTTAAACCAAGGACCAGTGTGCACAAGACTGGTAGCTCAGAGCTGTCTGACAGTAATGCAAGTGTTGCTCTATGAAGGTCTTTGAAGGCGTATGTTATTTATCTTTTTCATCACTGCCCCTAGCACGGTAGTTGGCACATGAGAAGCTCAGTAAACGATTGCTCAATAAAGAAACCATAACCTCATGATAGCACATGTTGTGCTGAAGGGGACACAGCTTACTAATGGCCCAATTGGTACCAGATTTAATGGCTACTTCTCAATGCACATACTACTCAGAGAAGGAGTTTTAACATTATTCAATCTCCAATCATCCTCTCCTTGAACATCTTAGTTTCTCTCTTTCCTGATCTCACCTTTACTTTTCTGGTTTTTTTTTTCCCTTAATCTATTTATTGGCTCCTGCTGCTTCCTCCATGTGCTTCCTCAGTGTTAGTGTCACCTGGAGTTGTAGAACCTATCAGCATTACTCTTTCTACGGAGTTCTCATCAATACTTATTGGTTCGGCTCCCATTTATATGTTGACATCCCCACATTCCAGCCTGAACTCAAATTCCAAAACCAAATTCCCAGTTATCATTATGGACTATATGGTTGTGCCCACCCCCCATTCGTGTGTTGAAGCCCTAACCCCAATGTGGCTGTATGAGGCCTCTAAGGAAGTAATTAAGGTCAAATGAGGTCCTAAGAGTGATTCCCTGATCCCATAGGATTAGTGTCCTTATAAGAAGAAACACCAGAGAGTGTGCACATGTGCGCATGTGCCCCACCCCCACCCCCCCCACCTCCGCCCCACACACACGAAGGAAAGGCCATGTGAGAACACAGTGAGATCAGGCAGCTTACAAGCCTGGAAGAGAGCTCTCACCAGAAACCAAAGTTGCTGGCACCTTGATCATGGACTTCTAGCCTCCAGAACTGTGAGAAAATGAACGTTTATTGTTTAAGCCACCCAGTCTATGGTATTTTGTTATGGCAACCAGAAGTTCTCCCATCTATATTTCAGGATCCCCTCATTTCTTGCCTGGGATGTCTCTAAATTGATCTCTAAGCTCCGTTCTCTCCAGACTTGAATTCCTCTTCCTCCTTGCCTCCAGAGTTATCATTCTAAAACATCTGATCATATACCAGTCCTCTAAAACACGTTCATTTCTACCTAAGTCTAAATTCCTTGGTGCAGTATGGGAGAGCCTTCTGCTGAAGAGGTGTGTCACCCAGAAGAAGAACCTGTAGGGTGGGAAGTGATGTCCACAAATGGGATGTGGAGAAAGTCAAAAGTCAGAAGCACTGCCTGAGAAGTCCCCTTCCCCTGAGGACGCTGAACCTTCCCCCTTTCTTAGCCAACAGGAGTCAGGTGGAGGACATTAGAGAGTATAGCATTTGAGTGGCATTGGGAATTTCCACTTGCAATTTAATGACAATGTTTATGGTTTTTTTAATGCTAATATATATGTTTAAAATTTTAAAATAAGTAAAATTATTTACTAATACTTCCTTTTTTAAAAAATGTATTTTATTATGGTAAGAACACTTAACATGAGGTCTACCCTCTTGAGAAATATTTAAGCATGCAATAGAGTATTGTTGTCTATAGGCACAGAGATCAACAGCAGATCTCTAGAGCTTATTTATCTTGCTTAATGGAAACTTTATGGCCATTGATTGGTAACTCCTCATTTCCCCGAGCCCCTGCCAACCACCATTCCACTCTTTAATTCTATAAATTTGATTATTTTAGATACCTTGTGTAAGAGGAATCATGCAGTATCTGTCCTTCTGTGACTGGCTTATTTCAGTTAGCATTATGTCTTTCAAATTCATCCATGTTGTTGCAGATTGCAGAATTCCCTTCTTTCTTAAGGCTGGATAGTATTCCATTGTATGTATATACTAAATTTTCTTTATCCATTCATCCACCGGTGGACATTGATTTAATTTTATCACAGCTTATTTCCTGATGAATAGCAAGCATACATACCAAAACTGGTCTTGGCCTTGGCTTCAAATTTTTGAAACCTCTCTCTCTCACACACACACACAAACACACATACAGTGAAGGATAGGATTTTGATTCATATGGAGGCTCTGGATTCAGATTCAGACTGCCTAGATTTAAATTCCAGTTCTATTGCCCACCGTGTGACCTTGAGCCAGTGATTGTATTTTGCCAAGCCTTTGCTTCTCTATCTATTAAATGGTTATAATAAGAGTATGTTTTAATAATAGTAACTTGCTTTACAATGTTGTTGTAAGGCTAAAATAAGGTAAAGTGCTTAGCATAGTGCCTGGCTGATAGAAAGTACTCAGTAAATGCTTATGCTGATATGAGTGGTGACCACAGTAGTAGTATTTTCTAATAATCTTTTAGTAAAAGCGCTAACAAAAGGCACTTTAGAATTCTAGGACTCAAGGAACCCAGTTTGAGAAGCATTGACCTAGGCTCCAGACACTGCGGCTTCCTCCTGCTCCTTGAATACTAGGTACGTCCTGCCTTGGGGCCTTTCCTCTTGCTATGCCTTTCTCCTGGGTGCTCTGCTGCCAAGTGTCTGCATTTCTGCTCTCTCACCTCATTCAGGTCCTTACTCAAGACTCGCATTCTTGGTGAGGTCCGCCTTGACCATCTCATCTGATTTTCAACACCGCGACCTGGCACCCCTACCAGCACCAAAGCTTTGCACCCCTCTCCCTGATTCATTTCTTCTCTTGAATGCTTATTACTGGCACACTATTTATTTTACTTACTCATCCTTTCTTGTCTCTTTCTCCCACTACATGAAGCCAGGGATTTTTGTCTACTTTGTTCCCCGGTCCTAATAGGTTCTTGGAAAATATTTCTTGAATGACTGAATAAATAAGCTATAGTAAAATAGTCAACATAATGTTTTATGCTCTGTAAACACGATATGTTCATTTAACAATCTGCTAAGGTGAGTTTTTACTATTTATTTTTTTAAAGAACCAAAAAGAGTCTAATAGCTATTGTGCTTATATGAGCATTGGGAAATTTTTGCAAAAATGCCTTTTAAAATAATCTAAAAGAGAATGTTTTCACATACATGGCACACAGTTCTAAAAGGAAGGAGGACACTTAAATGTTTAAAAAAATGAAATTATAGGAAAACTGAGTTAAACAGCAGTTTTTTATTATAAGTTTTCAGGTATGGCACGGAACTAATCATTTTACCTGAACCATCACCATCACCCAGAATGAAAACCTATACTGTGAAAGTTAGACCTGGCTGCTGCCAACAAGGACACTAGAGAATTCACTGTTTTTAGAACAATATATTTGACATTAAAGTGAAATAATTTAAATTTAAAATAAAAAATAATTAAAATTTAAAGTAAAAGTAATATATTAATTTCATCATTAAAAACCATTCGAATTAAAAAAAGAACAGCCTGGCTTGTAGCATTAGTCTTTCTAGGCATTGCTGTCCCAGAAACGTAATTTACAAGGACAGTGGGGCCACTGCTGTCTCTAATTGTGCACTTCTAATTGTCTTGCCTTCTGCCTAGAAAATATTGATTATTTTCTCATTTGGATTTCTTTGGCAGCAAAACTGTTTCACCTAGGTAAATTTTTTCACCTAGGCAAACCAAATTGTGGTTTGGTGGGCAGGATATTGTGGCAAGGGGATAGGTCTGGTCTAGGGGACCATCACTTTAGTGAAGTCACCATGGAACAGGGTCTGGTCTTTAGTCCAAAAACAACTGTGTTGGGTAATCCAGAGTAGATTGTACAAGAGAACTGAATGACACTTGCTAACCAAACTGATTTAAGTAGACAGAGGTGAATATGGATATCCATTCGTAATAATAAATGATACTTCATGAGTTCTTGTGTCATCTAAACTGTTGAGTAGGATCAGGCACTCTTTCTTTATGGGTGAGCTCTGGGAATGCTGACACTAGAATCAGAAATTGTGTTTGTTGATTTTTTACAAGTATAAAGCCAGAACAGAATAATCCGGTTGTCTCTAAGGGGACACCCTCAGGGACAATGACTTGCGTCTATCTTCTTCATTATGGTGATGATCTCACTTCGGGGACCATAATGATTAACCCTATTGGCCATGATCGAGTAAATGTGACCAATCTCTGGCTCTTTGGAATTTTTCCATTTCTATGCTTCATATCACTGATTTATTTTTTTCCCTTAAACTTCTCTCTGGACAAGGGAAATACAGTTGATTAGGCTTGAGCTTGCCAAATTGCAATCACACTCCAGACCCAGGTTCCTTGAGATGACTATTCCTGGGTCCTGGCCGTTGGAATTGGATTGCCTTTAATCTCTTCAGTTCCTCGCCTGCAGACACTGTGCTCAGCAGGGATGAGCTTGCTCAGGTACAAGATAGACTGCAGGCCACAGTATCTTGCTACTGCTTCATTTGATCTGACTTCTACGTGCTTTGCCTAAAGAATCACGATGGCATCTAGCTGGCCTACGGCGCAGGACATGGTGACATCACTTTATAAGACTCTTCTCCCAAGTTCATTGGAGCTATTTTGAATCATGTCTGGGCTCCCAAGGCCAAGTTAGTTGCAGTGTCATTTGGGGACTATTTTCAGAGGCAGTATAGTCAGTCATGCAGTGATTTCTTACCTCATGGTATGGGTATCAGCCAAGCTCACTTCCAGATGGAATTTAAAGGGTAACGTTTTGAGATTTTATCTTTTATAGTTCTTACAGGTGAGGCAGCTGGTAAACAGAAGACCTAAGTCTTGCAAGTGGCCAAATTGAATTCAGATTAGTTCATACTTAGAAATTTATCAGAAACACATTTTTCTTGCCACCAGAAGAGAGGACAAATGGCAGGAAATGTAAAATTTGTGCGTTACCATGATTCAGCGCATGGCTTACAGAAATGAACCTGTCATTGTATTCAGGTCCACAGGAGTTCTAGTTAAGGGGCAAACACTCTATGAAAACTAAAGAAAGAATAGACAAAATTCAATCTATAAATATTCTAGATGTAAAGAACTCAATTCCTAAACCATCTTTATACATACGATATTTTTTTAAGTTGAGAAAAGTAGTAGGAAATTAATTTGTGAATTATAAGCACTTTTGCCTTTCTCAGATTACTCAAAAGCTATCTACCCCTTTTAAAAAATATCTTAATCTTAGAAAAGTAAGACACTGAGTCCAGAAGCCGACATATTACTCATGGTGTCTTTGATATACACATTCCTCTTTGAATGAAAGATTCCTTAGAAGTCTTCTTACTCTGAGTTCTTGTTTCTCATAATCTCACTCATTTCTCTCAAAGTAAACTCTAGAATCAATTTTATTTTTAAACATTTAGATCTAGCAATTTCTAAGTTGTATTTTACAGAATAAATGTGCAGATTTTTAAAATTTAAGTATTGTACTGAGAACTAAAACTCATTTAAATAGGAAAGATATGTTTTTCATTAAATTTTTTTAAAAAAGCCAAAAAGATGTGAACCTTCTGTTGGTATAATTGGCCACATTAAATTATGTGTCTTTTAGCATAAGCTTTGAAAGCTGAATATTATGCTCAACATTTGGAATGCAGTTTATTAGATGCTTTTGGTGACTGTGTTTATTTTGATATTTCTTATTTCTTGTCGTCTGTATTTAAGAGTTTAGGGTTGGAGTCACTGGTACCTGTCTTGATTATAACAGCATAACTTGTGAACAAAATAACCGCCTTTTGGTGTGTATTAGTCCCAAGATCACTGACTTTTTCCCCTCTTGCTAGTTTCTTTCTACTTTAATTTAATCAGTTTTGAGTTACAAAATCATAGCAGCTCCACAAAAATACACATAATGGGATTTCAGAATTGCTCTTTTATGTCATTTGGTAAGATATTAGTCATTTATTTCTTTATTTATTTTTTGTGAGGAAGATCAGCCCTGTGCTAACATCTGATGCCAGTCCTCCTCTTTTTTTACTGAGGAAGATTGGCCCTGAGCTAACACCCGTGCCCATCTTCCTCTACTTTTATATGGGACACCACCACAGCATGGCCTGACATGCGGTGCGTCAGTGCTCGCCTAGGATCCGAACCTGCGAACCCTGGGCCGCCGAAGCAGAGCGCACGCACTTAACCGCTGTGCCACCGGGCCGGCCCCAGTCATTTAAAAATATTTAGGGGAATAAGGACGAGGGGACATTGATAAGAGAACTATGATACACATGTGAAGCATTCCTATCCTCTCTGGCTGACAATGCCTCCATTCCCTTCTCCAGGCCCTGGGGAATGTGTTCTTCCTTTCTTCCAGGCATGTGGGTTGCTTAGAGAGAAAGAGGAAGAGAGAAAAGCGGTAGATTCCTCTCTAAATCAGCAAATAATTTTTCAGCTGACGGAGTAGCTCATTGTCAGTGTGTACTTTAAAACAGGGAGGGTTGAAATAGGTTCTTTCTAAATAGCACAAAGTCTTTGCTAGTAAGATCTTTTGTCTATTCTTGTCATTGAAAAACAAGGCACTTAAGTGATGGTGCATTGGATATTTTTATATGTTCTTTTTCTCCAGTGGCATATAAAATTGAACAGCAAACACCTTCAAAAATGAACATATATCCCTCAATAAGCTAAACTTTCAGTAGCATTTAAAATTTCAAAGGACCCTATAGAAGAAGATTATCTACCTACAAAATGGTGTAGTTTCTTATAATTCTGAGATTCTATATAAAGCATATAGTCTGTCTATATTATCACATAGCTATAGGAGAGGAAGAAAACCAGGTATGTATTAAAATATTTTGGTCAGCATTTATATAACAATGATAAATAATTCTTGTGCTGTGGAAAATATTGTGTAGAATGAGGTAATGTGATATGATATGCCAAATAAAATTTAAAGACTCTTGCTTTATAGTTATTTATATAAATATCATCTCTCTCCAGCTATAATGTAAATGCCTTGGGGGAAAATGTCAATTCATTTTTGTATCCTTCAAAGAACTTAGCATAGAGTCTCCATGTCCTACGTGCTCAATAAATACGTACTAAATGAAGGAATAATGCTGTAGGATCTGTTATTTAGAATGATACTGTAGGAATAATACTGTAGCGTCCCTCTGCATGGATTTCTTGAGACTTTCTCTGTAAGGTCCTTCAAATAAACTTGAAACTTGGAGTTCTATGCAAGTACATAAAACATTAAATAAAAATATCTAACAATTAAATAGCAGAAAAAACATCAAAAGGAAAATATATAGTGATTTTCTAAGAACAGATAAATGTGGTGTCATTATTGATAAATTTGGCAATAGTTTTCCTTTAAAACATAGAAAAAATTAGAGCATAATCATCTTGGTCACTAATTGGTTTTGCGAAAATGTCTCTCTGCATTTTATAATTGACCTACTTGAAAATGTGGTCAACCATAAAGGGCCATTTCCTCAGAAAAGAGTATGGACAAGCCCCTTGCAGTTTTGTTTGGGTGCTGTTCAAAGCCAAATCCTAAACCTTTCCCAGAACTTGAAACAAATGTGAGTGCTACCACAAACCCAAGTGGGAAACTCTGAGGAGAGATTGTTTCCGCTTCATCTTTTATTTTATTGTGTGTCTGTGCCAACTGCTTGTTTAGATGCATCCTCCTTTCTCACGGATGTGCTCCTAGCTTTGTGCAGTGAAATCTCAGGGAGCAGGATTTTGGAACAACTTTTTTGGAGGTTTATAGTCTGGTGTTGTCTGTACAAGACTCCTTCGCATAAGAGGCCAGAGGGACTTCCAATGGGACAATTGAACTGTAATGCCAAAATCCACAAAGACAGAATCATCTTATTATCTTCCCTTAGAGCCAGAAAGCTTTTGTTGGGGAGTGGACTCTCTGATGAAGTCTTTATAGAATGATAATTATAATGAATGTATGCCAGCTGAGAAATATGAGTATTAATCTAAGAATGATTGACTCCTAGGTAAGCCTTATTAACATTTCTGTTAGAATCCAGTTGACTCATTACTTTATTGGGCCTTTTGTCCAAAAATGCAAGATCATTTAGACATAATGACCTAAAACACGAACACTTTTGAGAGGTGTGGCAGGGACAGGTAGCTCATCATCAGAATTTTGTGTTCCTCTTCCACAGTGTTGAGTTGTCATGGGGAAGTAACTGTCCAGCTAGGGAACAAATTTCACAGCCTCCTTGCAACTAATTAGGACACTGTGAGTGGTTCTAGTGAAAGGAAATATGAATGGAAGTGATACATGTCATTCTGGGAAGTGCTAAAGAGATGGATGTATCTTCTCCATAGTCTTTCCCTGTTCTTCTGAATGAGGACTCCAAGACCCTAGAAGGCAGGTCAGGGAAGGAGCCTGAGTTTCAGAGTGTGGTGGGTGGGTGGAAGGCCATTCGGCTGGGAGCATCTACATTAATCTGTCTCATGAACAAGACATCAATGTTTATAATGGAATATGATAATGGAGTTTTGGGGGTATATCTGTTCCAGCATCTAGTATCACTTTAATAAATACAGGAGGTAAATAAAAATGTCTCAATCAAAGTTCATTGAAGAGTGGCAGATTTGTTCCTATTCTCTATTTATGCTAAAAGTTTAAGATTTGTACAACTGAAGGTATCTTTTGAGAGTCATATTGAAACTTCAGGGCTTGCGGACACATTCCTTGAATGCTGACCCATTCCTATCCACCGCCTCCAAGAAAATGGTTTTCCTAGACTTCATCAAGGTCATCCTAGATGCTCATCTCTCTTTAATGTAAGTGTCCCTCTCCCACCCAATTTTCTACCCAATTCCCATCTCCTCTATGAAGCTTTCCCTTACCACTAAAGGGATCATTCCTTTCTTTGAGCTCATAGCAATGAAAATCTATACAAATCTTTGTGCTGCTTACTGAGAGAACTTACATTATTACATTATTTTTAATGAGTAAGGGTATCATTTGTCTAAATTATAAGGTAATAGAAGGAGAGAGAAATAAATTTTTAAGAAAGAATGGAATTAAGATACTGGAAGTAGACACACTTATCCTTTTGTCTATAGCAAGATGATTACAGGGGGGAAAAGGTTCCAGGACACATACTTCACTGTAATATTGACCTCTGTAGTAGAACACTTGTAGTGTCATATCCCAGAAGTGATAGAGCACTCACTGAGCCTTTTACTTTCCCACAAAAATTAAGACATTTATTTATAAGTAGAGAAGTGGAAAACTGGTTGGGACTAGCACAGGCATCTCTAGTAATGTTGGCAATGCAGGCCCCCTGGTTACAGTCTTCTTCCAAATTTGAGAGTATATTTTTAGCTAATTTAGTCCTTGGCATCAGTCTCATTCTACCAGTGAGAGTGTCAGTTGCAGTACCATTAGGATGGCAAGTTTTGTGTGTTGATCCCACCTGAAACTTGAAACCAGATTCATTCCACCCAAGTGCCAGCCATGTGGTAAACCCCATCCAGTTCCTTGGATGGGACCTAGATTTCAATGGACAAAATGTAATGTGAAGGCTCCACATCCTGTTACCCAATTCTGAGTGATCAGTCATCCACGGTTGAGTATCAAATGTCTACATTTATCGTAGCAGATCTTAATCATTGTCAACTGTGCAGAAAGACCCTTGGAGATTTTTATAAGCACTAAATTCAGGAAATTCTCAAGTATGTTTCTCTCAACAATGTAAGCCATGCCCCTTGTGTCCACACATACAAATCATAATTTGAAAGACCTAGTTAACATTTAGGCTTAAATAATTTGGAGGGCGAGTCCAAGACGAAGCCATGGAAGAGGAACTTTGAATGGAGAGTTTTAGATATCTTACACTTGTATTGCAAAAGACCTATGAATTCTTTTCCATGCAGTTTAGTTCAATTATTTCAAATAGTTATGGAAAAGCTTGAATCATTAACCCTATCTCTAGACATGGTTTATTTGAGGCGTTTAAAAAAATGTACATGATATCTAGTGCTCTTTCCTCTCACACATTAAGCTTCAGATTAATATATGGTAATAACGCAGCATTGTTTAGTTGCCTGGTTCTTCATATAGCATGAAATATAGACTACAAAAGCACACATGTGCATACTGAGCTAATATTTCCTTCCCCCAAATAACTAACAGTTATTCATCTAGATTCTTTTCAATCACAGAAATTGGTGATATCTTCATAGAAGGAACTAGTAGTTTAAAAAGAATTCTGCAATGTTTGAGTTATTTAATAAGAAAACAGAAATGAGCGAAATGAAAAGAAAGTTTGCACTTGATGCAAAAAAAAATTTTATTATGCCATTGTAGAGAGAAAAAAGTCTGAAAAATTTCAGCATCCAGGTTAATTTCTATTGTATAATGAGTGCATAAAAACAGAGTTTGGAAAATATGTGATTTTCAGCCACTTTTCCAGTATAATTGTGCAAAAACAACAAAAACTAAAATGAGTTGAATTATTGCAAAGGAAGGAGACTATCATAAAAGATAGTAAGTAGGTTTACCCACCATTTATTATATCATCCTGTTTGCTGCGCTACATTTGAGATTGTGTCAACACTTCCATTATAAGCCTATACTTAGAGGAATTTGGAATTTGGCCAATAAAAGATCATTCTGAACTAAAAGTTGGCACAGAAAGTTTCCTCCCATGAGCAAAAGTTGTTTTCATTATTTCTTCTTCATCATTGTCTCTTTTTTCCCTCTCTTTACAAAATTCCGTAAAACTTCATCTGGTTGCTTTTAAACTTGGATCTCTGAAGTAAAAGTATGAGAGAGCCAACCCAGTGGTTTGAAGACAATACATCTTTTGTCCATCTGGGCAGAATTTGTATTTGGTATTTTATATGAAGGAACCAATACTATTCAGTTGGGAGTATTCAGAGAAGGAGTAAAAACTAATTTCAAAAGACCTCTTAGTCATTGCCTCTAATAATGAAGTTAAAAGCAATGAAATGAGAGTGAGAGAGAGCTTATTCATTATTCCCATTGTTGTGCACATTACTCTATAGCTATTTATAAAAACGATTCTTCACGGCACTACTGCATAGTTTCATACCCATTTACATTACAGTTTTATTGATGTATAATTTACATACAATAAAATTAACCCATTTTAAATGTACAGTCCTATGAGTTTTGGTAAATGTATATAGTCATCTAACTACCACCAATCACTGTCAAGTTTCAGAACAATTCCATCACCATAAAAAGCTCTCTTGGGGACGGCCCAGTGACATAGTGGTTAAGTTTGCGCACTCTTCTTCGGCAGCCTGGGGTTCATAGGTTCAGATCCCAGACACGCACCGACGCACTGCTTATCAAGCCATGCTGTGGTGGCGTCCCATATAAAGTAGAGGAAGATGGGCATGGATGTTAGCCCAGGGCCAATCTTCCTCAGCAAAAAGAGGAGGATTGACAACAGATGTTAGCTCAGGGCTGATCTTCCTCACACACACACACAAAAGTTCTCTTGCTCCACTTGTCAGTCATTTCCCACTCCCAGCCTCATTCCAGCCCCAGGCAACTACTGGTCTTCTTTCTGTCAGTATAGATTTACCTTTTATAGAATGTTAAATAAATAGGATCAGATGATGTATAATTTCTCGCGTCTATGTCTGACTTCTTTCACATAGCGTGGTGTTTTTGAGAGTCATCCATGTTCTTGCATGGATCAGAAGTCCATTCCTTTTTTATTGCTGAGTAGTATTCCATTATATGGATGTACCAGAATTTGTTAATCCATTCATGAGTCATGGACATTTGAAGCTATTTCCACTTTGGGACTATTATTAATAGAACTACTGGAGCCAGCCTTGATGGTCTAGTGGTTAAAGTTCAGCACTCTCACTGCTTTGGCGGCCCAGATTCATTTCCTGGTTGTGGAACCACACCACCTGTCTGTCAGTTGCCATGCTGTGGCAGCAGCTCACATAGAAGAACTAGAAGGACTTACAACTAGGATATACAATCATGTACTGGGGGGCTTTGGGGAGAAAAAAAAAAGAATGATTGGTAACAGATGTTAGCTCAGAGCAAATCCTTCCCTGCAAAATATGTAAATAAAATAAAATAAAACTACTGTATATATTTGTGTACAGGTCTTTATGTAGGCATGTTTTCATTTCTCTTGGATAAATACCCAGGAGTAGGATTGCTGGGTCTTATATGTTTAACTTTATGTGGAACTGCCAAACTGTGTTTTCCAAGGTGGGTGTACCATTTTGCATTTCCACCAACAATGTATGAGAGTTACAATTTTTCCACATGTTCGCCAACAGATATTTTCTTTGAGCTACCGTAGTGGGTATGTACTGGTATGTCACTGTGCTTATTTGTCATTTGTATATTTTCTTTGGTGATTTTATTTTTTTTCAAATCTATCCTCTCCCTTTTGTATTGGGTATTTGTGTTTTTATTATTGAGTTGTACAATTTCTTTATATAGTTTGGAAAAGAGTTTTTTGTCAGACATATAGTTAGCAGATATTTTCTCCAAGTATGTGATTTGCCTTTTCATTTTATTAATGGTATTTTTTGATGAGAAAAATTTTCTAAGTTTGAAGTCCAATATATACATGTTTTTTCTTTCATGGTTCATTTATTTTTGTGTCCTAAGAAATCTTTGCATAACCCAAGGTTTCTTAGATTTTTTTCTGTTTTATTTTAGAAGTTTTATGGTTTTAGCTGTTAGGTTTGGGTCTCTGATCCATTTCAAGTTAATGTTTATGGTGTGAGGTAAGGGTTGATGTTTACTTTTTTCCTATATGAATATACAGTTATTCTGGCAGCATAAATTGAAAAGACTATCCTATCAACATTAAATTACCTTGGCATCTTTCTCAATAAACATTTCATATGTCAAATCAATATGAGTCTATTTCTTGACCTTAATTTCTGTTCCATTGATCTATATGTAAGTCCTTATTCTAAAACCACACTGACTTGATTACAGTAGCTTTATAGTAAGTCTTTAAATCAGGTAGTGTAAGTCACCTGACTGTTCTTCTTTTTAAAAATTATTTTGGCTATTCTAATCTTCTGAATGTCCATATAAATTTTAGAGTCTGCTTGTCAATTTCTACAAAAGAAAAGCCTATCGGAATTCTAATTGTGATTGGATTGTATCTATAGCTCAGTTTGTCAAGAATTGCCATCTGAACAATATTAAATAGTCTTCTAATCCATGAACGTGGTACATCTTTCTACTTATTTAGGTCATCTTTAATTTGTCTCATCAACAATTAGTAGATTTCAGTGTTTATGTCTTATACATCATTTGTTAAATTTATTCCTAAGTGTTTTGTTTGATGGTATTATGAATGGATTTTTAAAGGTTATTATTAGATTGATCTTTGCTACTGAGTAGAAATATAATTGACTTTTTTTTTTTTAAGGAAGATTAGCCCTAAGCTAACATCTGTTGCCAATCCTTCTCTTTTTTGCTGAGGAAGATTGTCCCTGGGCTAACATCTGTGCCATCTTCCTCCACTTTATATGGGACACTGCCACAGCATGGTTTGATAAGCTGTGCATAGGTCTGCACCTGGGATCTGAATCTGCAAACCCTGGGCCACTGAAGCGAAGCATGTGAACTTAACTGCTTGCTGCGACACCAGACTGGCCTCATAATTGACTTTTTATCAACCTTGGATCCTGTGGCCTTGCTAAATTCACTTACTAGTTCTAGTAGGTTTTTGCTGAAGTCCTTAAGATTTTCTAATATGAGCATTTAAAGCAATAAATTTCCCCATAGGCACTGCTTTAGCTGAATCCCACAAATTCTGATTTGATGTTTTATTTTCTGACAATTTGATATATTTTCTTATTTCTTCTTTGACCCATGGGTTATTTTGAATTATAGGACTATGTGGCAATTTCCCAGATTTGTTTCTGTCATTGATTTCTAATTAAATTCTGTTGTGGTTGGAGAACATTATTTCAGCCCTTTTAAATATATTCAGGTTTCTTTTATGACCTAGCATACAGTCTATACTGGTGAATGTTCCACGTGCACTTGAAAAGAATATCTATTTGTTGTTACCTGGAGTTTTCTATAGATGTCACCTAGGTCAGGTGGTTTATAGAGTTTTAAAATCTTCTCTAGTTTTATTGACTTTCCATCTACTTGTTCTAATAATTGCTTATAGAGAATTGAAATCTTCAACTACAATTGTTGACTTGTCTTTTTTTAATTCTGATTACTACTTCATTTGTTTTGGAGATCTCTTGCTAGGAACATAGGTGCACATACATTTATAATTGGTGTATGTTTGGTTGACCTTTTTATCATTATAAAATATTTCTCTTTTTCTCTAGCAATATTTTTTGTCTTAAAGTCTATTTTGTCTGATATTAATACAGCCTCTCCAGCTATCTTATGCTTATCCTTTACATAGTATATTTTCTTATCCTTTTACTTAAAACTTATCTTTCCATATATTTAAGGTATATCTGTTGTAGACAACATATATACTTGGATCTTGGTTTATAAAAATCCAGTCTGGCAATCTCTAATTTTTGGTTGGAATGTTTAGTCAATTCACGTTTTAATGTTATTATTGGGATGACTCAAGTTAAGTCTGATATTTTGCTATTCTCTTTCTTTGTCCCTCTGTTCCTCCTTTACATCATTGTCTTGTAGTAAACAAATATCTTTAGTATGCCATTTTCATTATATTTTTTTGATTTAGTTTTTGTGGTTGCTCTAGAGATTACAATTCACATCCTTCACTTGAAGTTAACCGACTTGTGTTAAAACATAGGAACTGTGTATCAGTATAGTTCTTTCTCTCACTTTGTGTTATTTTTGTTATTTTGTTACATCTATATAAGTAATAAATGCAACAATACCGTATTACAATTATTAGTTTAAACAGTAATATATCTTTTAAAGTAATTAAAAGAAGCAACTATTATATATATGCATACATATACATGCATGCATACATATGTATACACACACCATTTCTGGTGCTCTTCATTCTTACCTGTGAATCTAAGTTATAGTCTGTTGTCATTTCCTTCCATTTTGAGAAATCCCTTCAGCATTTCTTGTAGCGTAGGTCTGCTGGTGACAAATTCTTTTCTCTCAAAATGCCCATATTTCACCTTCCTCTTTCTGGGATAGATTCAATGGATTTAGAATTCCTTGTTGACGGTTGTTTTATTCCTAAGCACTTTGAATATGTAATACCAATGCCTTCTGGCCTCCGTTGCATCTGATGAAAAGTAAGCTGTTAGTCCTGTCTTTGTTGCTTGTATATGATATTATTCTTCCCTTGATGCTTTTAAGAAGTGTTTCATAAGTTTTGCTTTCAGCATTTTAACTGAGATGTCAAACTAAGTGTATTTTTCTTTGATTTGTCCTATTTGGAGTCTCTTGAGCATCTTAGTTAATGTTCATTAATTCTATCAGCTAATTAACATTGGTTAATTTAATTAGTTGCTTGCCATTAGTTGGTTTAATTAGTTAATTTATTTGATTTAGTTAATATCAGTTAATATTTTATAGCGAATGTGGTAAGTCTTAGGCATTATTTCTTCAAATACTTTTCTGCCCCTTTTTATATCTCTTCTCCTTTGAGATTCCAATGACATGCACATTGGAATACCTCAGTTCTATGTTCAATTTTCTTTACTACTTTTTCTCTGTATTCTTCAAGTTGAATACTTCTATTGCTATACCTTCAAGGTTACTGATTCTTATTCTTTGAGTATATTTTTCTTTAAGTCATTGAACATATTTATAATAGCTGCTTTAAAGTTTTTGCTAAATCCAACATATGGGCCAGCTTAGAGTCAGTTTCTTTTGAGTATTTTTTTTCAATGAATATGAATCATTCTTTATGTTTTCTCTGAATATCTATTAATTTTTGGTTGAAATGTGGACATTGTAGATAACATGCTGTGGCAATTCTGAATTCTATTTTGTCTTGGGGGGTGGTAGTGGTGGTGATTTTGCTTTGCTTTATAGGTAATTAAGTTTCCCGGACTGAAATATGTCTGAAGTGATATCTATCTCCCTCATGATGTACAGCTGCTGATATCTCTGCTCAAATTTCTTTTTTTCCTACTTTTTTTTTCTCAGCATGACTTTTAAAGCATTTCCCTTCCACCTGTGTAATTTAGTGGCCAGCCAACCAGCCAATAATTGGGCATAGGTGATGCTCAGACAGTCAAGCCAGTAAAGTTTCCATTCTCATTATTAAGGTGTGTGTAGGTTGAGGACACACTCAATGGTGCAGTATATTCTTACGTGTTCCCAGGCTTTCGATTTTTGTCAGGCATGTATAGTTTAGCAGTCATCCAGGGATATATGGAAAATGTATTCTCTCAGTACCTCTATAGCTCTCTCACTTCTAAAATCCCCTCTCCCTTAAATTTCTAGCTGCTCTGCCACCTGCCCCAACTCAAGTCCATCATCTTCAACTGGTAAAGCTGTGGACTTTTGCTACCCAAGCTTGAAGGGGATGGGAACACTCTCAAGTAAGAAGGCTATACATTCACAGTTCTTAATCAAATACAGTAGCAGTTTTATGTGAATAAACATTTATCAAACTGTTGCCAGAGTTTGGCTATTTCCAGTCCCTAAAACGGCTATTTTGAATAAATTCTTCCAGTTTTATATTGTATTCCACTGAGAGAAATTACCCAGCTTTCTTGCACTGCCCATTCCCAGAGGCTGGACTTATACTACTTTTAGAAAGTGAAGTAAATTCAAGTCAGCTTATCATTTCCTTGATATTATTAGATAATCATTAGACAAAAAAAAAAGAAGAAAATATCTAATGTTGGATGAGAATGTAGGTAAATAGACACTATTGTACATGACTTTGACAAACTTTCTTATGGGTATTTTGGCTATAGCCCTAAGAAGATATATACCCTTTGATCCAACCTTTAAACTATAGATAGATAGTGTTTGATCTACCTATTCTACTTACAAGAATTATCCTAAAGAATAATTAGAAATGTGCCCAAAATTACAAGTACAGACATACTTACTGAAGCAGTATTTATAACAGTGGAAAATTGGAAAGAACCCAAATGTCTAACAATAAGGTTTTTGGTGTATCTATAAAATAAAATACCATGCTGTCAGTATAAGTAATGGTATAGAGTAGTAGATGTATATTTATTACTATATGAGCAAAGCAGGGCACCAAGCAATATACCAATATACTTCCACCACTCTCCCACTTTTTAAAGTTCATACAGATACATTGTAAGAAATCTGGAAGCACATATATCAAAGGTTATTCTAGATACCAAGCTTACGGGTGATTTTTGCTATTGTACTTTACCTGTATTTCATATTCATTTCCTGTAATGAACATGATTTATTGTATAATGAAAAGTGGCATCATCACTAGTTCCATGATAAGCCCTGTGGTTATTAAATCTTATTAAATAATATATTTAACTAGAATCACTACTTGATTTGCCTATTGTGTCAGGGACAAGGGTTGATCTCTTCCTTGAAAGTTGTGCTGACAGAGGACTGGCTTTGCCTGGTGCTGCAGGAGTGTGGAGAATGTGGCAAGAGCAAGATGGCAAAGCTGTGGTAAGCGACAGCCAAGAGGAGGCCTGCAGTGCTCCCATTTGATGTGTTGAGACTATGTGATCACAATAGATCATATGGACACCAAAGAAGATGGTCAGGGTTGAGCCATCTTGCAAGAATCCATTCTCCCTTCTCCCCAAAAGCTACTAGCCATGGTGGAGGCTTGGGATAGGGTATGGAAGAGGTCAAGCCCGAGATGTATCTCTCATACAGGGGCTGTGAAGCAAAAGGCCACAATAGGATCTTCTGCCAAACCAACACATGCACCCCATGAAAGAACTAGGATTCAGAAGCCAACCACACAGCTGAATGACCCCATGTCATTCAGCATTAGACCCAGAAATGATGGCAACCAAGTCACCACAGGCAGTGTTTCCCTTTTTTTCCTACTCCATCATAGGGTGGTAAAGGCCTGGGGTCAAAAGTTGGTTTGTGAATTGGGTGAGAGATCAGATTTTACCCCAAGTCATCTAGCTGGGGCTGCAGGGAAAGTAAGGAAGAGGAGAAGAACAGAGTTTAGAATTAAACATGTGACTCAAGTTCTAAAATAAATGAGACTAAATTCTAAGAACCAGAATGAAGCTCTAAAACCATTGATAGTAGTTACTGGAAAATTAAAACTGATTTCATATTTATGACTGAACAAGTCAATACCCTTAAGTATTAAGTGGTTCCTCAGGCAACAGAAGCCAGTTTACAAACCAGAGGCTCTTATGCTATCATTCATGTATTTGCTCAACAAATATTTGCTAAGCACCTATGGTATGCCAGGCACTGTTCTGGGTGAAGATAGAGCAACAAATGTGGCTCCTAGGGACTGTCTTTCTCAACTTGCTATCTTGAAATATCTACTCTAGCCCCAAGGAGCATGAACCATTTCACAAGTACCTTATATGGCCTCCCTGTTTCTGTTTTTATGCTCACAAGTGAAGTTCTGTCTGCTGGATTCTTGTCACTGTTATGATCAAGTCCAAAAGACAGCATTCCCCATCCTCTGACACACACAGACATTTCTGTCTCTAAGAGAATCTCTTTAAATTCTGTTTCCTAGTCCAAAACACATACCTCTAGATACTAAGAATGACTTTACCTTTCGGGTGAGACTCTGCCACTTCACAGAAGGATGTGCCTTTACTCTTTACAGCCAGTGATTCTTGATCATACAAGATCTCACCTCCATATTTCATGAATCACATATGTAAGGTAATAAGAACTCTGTGAGGTAGGTTGTGGGCCCAGGGAGAATGGAACAAATGGAACAGAACAGTAGGGCTAAGACTCAGAAGCAGGACTCGTTTGGCCATAGATGGACCAGCCTGGGTCAGGCCAATGTCAGGCATTCGAGCATTACCCTCGGCAGGAACTGGTCACTTGATAAATGGGATACTCATCCAAAGAAAGATCTGGATTTAGATGATCAGTCCCTAAATGAAGCTTTAGGTAACTTCCCGAGAACCATTAATTAAAAAGTTCAAACCAAATTCAGACCTTGGGGAGGGCTAGAGCAGGTGAAGAGCAGGTAATCAGCAGAGGTCTGGCCCAGCTTGCCATCTTGGGGGCTAGAATTCCCTAAAAGAAGTAGCTTATGTAGCAGCGTGATCACATGGGAAGCACAGCAGTTAATAGGAAAATGGTAGCAGGCAAATTCTCAGTCCTAGGGATTCAAGGCCGGTTATAGATGTTGAGGATTTGGAGGCGTCAGGATTAGAGTAGAACCAGCTGGAAAAAGAAGAGAAAGGATATTTATTGAGGGAGTACTAAGTGCCAGACATTCCCTCTTAACTTACCTCATTTTTTATCTCTCAGCAACTCTGAAGAGAAGGTGATAGCTTCTTTCCTCATATCCTTCCTCAAACATGGCACAACTATGTGCCAAGCACTTTCTTTAGGGATGAGCAAACTGGGGCCCAGAGAGGTTAATAACTAGCCAAAGGTCACACAACCAGAAAATTATAG
Source organism: Ceratotherium simum simum (assembly GCF_057802395.1). Taxonomy (NCBI): domain Eukaryota; kingdom Metazoa; phylum Chordata; class Mammalia; order Perissodactyla; family Rhinocerotidae; genus Ceratotherium; species Ceratotherium simum. Next base: position 38,022,944 of record NC_141919.1, read on the forward strand.
AAGCTGGAATAGAATTCAGGTCTTTTTGACCCCAGAATCAATTTCCCCCATGTCATCATTCTGCAAAAAGATGAAAACTGGAAATAACTATCCCATGGATTCTTCTTCTCTGTGGATGCGTATGGCACCCAGAAACTGGGACGGGATCACACTCACAGTGGATAGGTTCACAGGACTGCATGGTCAGGAGGTTATTCTAGTCATGTTATCCCACCAGCCTTCGAGGATGCCTGCAGTGTCTACCACTGGAATCACTCCTTTGACTTGGGATATGGCAGGTGGTGCCCAGACATGTTAATAGGGAGGATATACCAGCGATGCTGGAATCAACTATAAGTAAGAAAAGACCAGATGGCTAGGGTTCCGTATACCAAAAAGGAAGAGAGGAATGGCTGTTGTTTAGATCAGTTGGCATTTTTTTTCTGTAAAGGACAAGAAAGTAGATATTTTAGGCTTTACAGACCATTGTAGTGTGAAGGCAGCCACAGTTTGTAAACAAACAGGTGTTCTGATAAAACTTGACTAAAAAAACCAAGCTACAAGCTGGATTTGGTCCACAGGTTGTAGTCCGCAGTCTCCTAGACTAGAAAACCTAGAGTGTCTACCCCAGTGGAGGCAGATGTATTTAATAACTAGGGATTAGTTAACTTGTAAAATCATGTTAATTGACTAGACAGGCAGCCATCATCCTAAAAAGGAGGTTGCCTGAGCCAGCCCAGTGCAGTGGGGTTCCTGGTAACAGGGGGCCCCTGGTGCCTGGCTCAGAGGAAAACCGTGGAAGGCACATGGAAAGGGCACTGTAGCTAAGAAGATGAACTCTGCTGACCTCTCAGTTTTTCTTAGGCTATGCCAGAGTGAGCAAAGGAAAGATCACAGGGAAAATCAGAAACTGAGAACCTCATATGGTATTTGGTCTTTCTTCCCCTCTGCAGGATTGTAATATGGGTCCTGTCCCAGATGGAAAGGAAAATAAACTTCTGCTTAACTAGTTATTGTCAGGATGCATTACCTTTTGCCCAGAGAGTGGGTCTTAATGCTAGAAATTGCCTGAGTTACTTATATAGACTCTACAACTGAAGGATTTGCAAGTACTAAATAAGGAATATGGTGCTTCTAATCGACCAAAAATGGGTTGGGGCGGGGTGGAGTGGAGGAGGAGGTGATATATTGTAATAGCCATATTAAACTGTACTAAACTTGAAATAACAGGGAAAATATTTCCTTAAATCTAATAGGAAAAATCAGTTACCAGAGTCAGAACCATGAATCTAAGTTGTCATCCAGCTGCATGGGCTTACGGGGTGAGTTCCTGGGCTGAGGTTTTCATTATAAAACACAGAGGCATTATTGGGGATAAATGAACCAATATGAATGAAATACCTGTAATTGCCAACCTGAAATTTCACGCCAAAAATCATCTGAATCCCAGGGTGATGTAGAGTGGTATTTCTTAAAGTTCAAAAAGAATCCACTTTATTAGTGGAGTGGGATACTTAGCAGGAGTATGTTTATAAACTTGGATTCCTCAGGTTTCCTCTAATATTGGAAACAGAAGGAAAGGGAAGTTCTTCCTTGAATTGTTTTCCCTGAATCTACTTTTTGTGGTCTTTTGTTTGATATACTAAAAATAACAGTAATGGTGGCCAGCCACCAGGGTGAGAAGAGCCAAGATCCTGCCAGGCTCTGGTGGCCAAGCTGGGAGCTAGTGGGACTGTCTGCCCGGGGTAGGTACCTTTGTCCAATTCATCTGCCCAGATGAGTTTCCTTCCTCCACGTTTGCACAACGGAGTCACATAGTCTAGTACTGGCTCTGCCTGATGGTGACTGTTAGAAGGCTGGGCCCATCTTAGACTTGTTGGGAAGGGAGAAGGCTGTGGGAATGTTTGAGGTATTTCTAGGGAAACCTCCCAGAAATAGTCAGCAGGATCCAGGGGAGGATCTGAACTGAGCTCTGCTCTCCCTTCTCCCACATCCCAAAAGCAGAACTTTGCAGAATGAAGTCACATGATAAATAAGACCCAATGGAAGACTAATGATAGGTGGAGGCTAACTAAGCAAGTGTTTTGTGGGAATCCCCATGGGTTGTTAAAGGAGGAGGAGGAAGGCCTGCCATGCTTCTTCTCATTTGCTTCTACTATTCTATAAATCTCTATGCCCTTCCCTTCCCTTCTTTTCTCTTCCCTCCTCTCCTTTTCTCCTTCTCCTGCCCTCTCTACTTCCCCCTTCCTCTTATCGGTACCAGATCAGGTTAGATCACAGTTTTGGCTGACTCTCTCTCTCCCTTCCTCTCATGTACTCACTCCCTCTATTTCCCCTTGCAACGTGTGTGTGTCATGCTCCTGTTTCAATAGAGCTTTTAAATGTCTTTATAAAGTGTCAACCTATGTGCTGTACTATATATCATGGTCACAATAAGAATGGTCACACCGCTTTATAGTCCAAAAGTGACGAGTATATTAATTGTGGCCATGAGGCCACATGTGGGTAAATCATTAGCTATATAGAGAGGTCCTTTCATGATGGCATTAAAATATAATTCAAGGATAAAGACTTTGACCTGCAACTATTGTTCTTAGTCACTTTTGTGTCTTTATCCTCTTTGAAAATTGCATGAATTTCATCTTCCCTAGGTGTAAGAATATACATAACATTTTGTAAGCAATTTTAAAGAGTTCATGTACATCCTCCAAGTTCACCCATGGATCTGAGTTTAAAAATTCTTAAGTGAGAGGAATCTATGGTGATTTACACACCATATATTAAGTAACATCAAAATAGGTACAGGTTTTTTTTTTTTTAATGTAAAACAAAAGGAGAAAAGGTACTAACCATGGGGACATCTGTCACTTATCAGCTTAATAATATGATTAAACTTAGCATCACTAATAGTGGGCCAACCTGGCATTATGTGTCTCCTGATAATGATGCAGTATAAAGTAAATGCATAACCGGTAAAGTGTTCCAGCCAAAAATGTTCACCTTACCTCTAAACAAGACTTTAGACCTAACTTCTAGTTGACAGAAAATTCAGGGAATAAAGAAACAAATTAAATGATATTTATTTCAAGGAAACAATCAGACAAATTCAAAATATGAAACATTCTGGAAGACAACCAGTTTGGTCTCTGAGAAAGTCAAGATCTTTAACAACCAAACAAATAAACAAAACATCTGTGATGAATGTTCTAAATTAAAGGAAACTATGGGAACATAATAACCAAATGCAAAATGTGAACTTTGGATTTTGGTTCAAATAAACAAGCTATAAACAAACAAATATTTGGATAACAATTAAGAAAAGTTTAATAGAAACTAGATATTAGATGATATTAGGGAATTGTTATTTTCCTTAGGTGTGATAATGGTATTTAATATATATTTATACATGTGAGATATTTATAAATATATATTTATATATATTTGATATGTATATTTGATATATATATCAATACATGGATGCATAAACACGTAAATAAAGTACATATGGCAAAATCTTAATGTACTGTATCATCCTTTCAACTTTTATGTATGTTTGAAATCTTCAAAATAAAAATAGAAACAAGGGGGGCCAGCCCAGTGGTGTAGTGGTTAAGTTCAGGCGTTCTGCATCCATGGCCCTGGGTTCACAGGTTCGGATCCTGGGCACGGACCTACTCACTGCTCATCAAGCCATGCTGAGGTGGCGTCCCACATAGAAGAACTAGAAGGACCTACAACTAGGATATACAACTATGTACTGGGGGCTTTGGGGAGAAAAAGGAAAAAAAGAGGAAGATTGGCAACAGATTTTAGCTCAGGGCCTATCTTCCTCAAAAAACACAAAAATAGAAACAATGAATTAAATGTAAACATTTTTTAAAAAGTAATAGCATAAGGAATTATATGGTTCTTATTCATGCAGTTTATCAACTTAAAATCTTTTGTCGGAATAGCTGGTTCTGAATAGCTTGGCTTCGCAGCACAATACTGAGCATTTTACAAAAGGTCATCCTTGACCAAGATCACAGTGAAGCCCTCTCTTTGTTTCCCTCATTTATACTAAAGGTAAATGTGATTAAGAACATGTACCTTTAACACTAAAAATGCTGTCTGGCAAATGCTAAAGTTGAGGACTTTTTAAAAGAAAACATACCAGAACTGCCACTGGCCACCATCTCCAACACCACCAGCATCCTCTGATGTAATAAAAGGAGATATATGAAAGTTAAGGAAATGTTATCACCTGAGATCATATTTTCCAACTGGAATTCATTGAGAAATAACGAAGTTGGACTTACAGAGTCACGATTTGCTGGCATCCCCAAGTCTAATTAAGTCGGCCCATATTATCTCATGCCCCGTCCAGTGCAGTCCTATGTAATGCTGCAGATTACTGGGGATTGCCAAGGACTTACTGCGCAGTATTAAATTGTATAGATGATGGCTTTTGGCATTTTTGTTAGAAGGGGCTGGTTTCAATATACAGTAAGGCAACATCATTTTACTCACAGCGGTTAGTTCATCACCAGCTTTTTTCTTTTTTCCTTTTTTTTAGCTCCTGAAAATAGCTTACTCAAGATTTGTCATTTCCTGCCTGGAGAAAGTTCTGGAGTATTTGTGTTTTTATAAATATCAGATGTGTAATCTCAGACATGAACTTATGATAACTAGCCCCAAGGCATCATGAGTTGTAAGTTGCCACATGAAAATTAAAGGGGTCAAATTCAAAAGGGATGTGTGTCAAAGGCTCTGGAACAGGGCATGAGCTTAATCAGCATCCCTCAGATGAACCTGTGATTGCAGCGGAACTGCCATCTGTCTTTTGCTGTTGGTTAGACTCCCAAATACCTTTTATAGCCCCCCAGTAGTGCATAGGGTCCCCTGGGCTCAATTGGAAGAAAAATATATTAAGTTGGCTCCTCTTAACTAAGGGGAAGGGAGAGAAGTGTTTAAATGACTTACTATCTCTTGGGCTCTATTGACTCTGTTTAAAAATATTGTACCTAGTATTTCAGAAATGGGAACTCTTTGAACCTCAGTAAAAGTCTTTTGGGGGTCATTTGGTATCCTTCTGGAGCAGGGGACTTGGTGCTATTGTTTTATTGGCAGCATTTATCATTCAGTCCCACTTCCTATTTTACCTTTTTCTCTCACATGGAATGATAAAGCAGCATCATAAAAACAGACCTGCAGGTTTGAATTAGTCTCCATTAAGCTAACCCATTGTTTCTCAATTGGAGTCTGCTTCAACCAGGGCAGGTTCTCTGTGCCAAGATATATGCCCAGGGGAGTGAAGAGCGAGGATTTAACAAGAGGGGTGAGGGCAGTGAGTAGAATAAAAAGGAAGCTCCTGAGAGGCTAGAATTAAGGTAAGGGCGTGAAGAACAATGATTACTTACATACAGGCAGGGAAGGAGAGACCAAATACCAAACGTGCCCAGAACTGGTGTAGTGTAAAAATAAAGAAATACGATCAATGAATCATCAAGAGAAACAGATTCATCTTTCTTCATTGTAAGGAACACCAGCAAACAAAATCAGATGACAAAAGGGGTTCTTATCCAAAATAAAAGCAGGGGAGGGGGGGAGATGCTTTGAATCCAGTAGCAGTCACCATGGGGAGTGTGGCACTGAATTTTGACTGAGAAGTACAGTCTTGAGCACAGGTAGGTCAGCTCAAAGTATTTGACTAAAGAGTAGAGTGTGGGGGCCAGGCTGGTGGCATAGCGGTTGGGTTCCCGCACTCTGCTTCAGTAGCCTGGGGTTCACAGGTTTGGATCCCAGGTGCGGACCTGTGCACCGCTTATCAGGCCATGCTGTGGCAAGCCTCCCACATATAAAGTAGAGGAAGATGGGCACGGATGTTAGCCCAGGGCCAATCTTCCTCAGCAAAAAGTGGAGAATTGGCAACAGATGTTAGCTCAGAGCTAATCTTCCTCACCAAAAACAAAAAGAAAAGAGAGAGTGTGTGTGTGTATGTGTGTGTGTGTAGCTAACTAACTTTTATTAAGTGCTCAATAAAAGTGTAGGCGGTGAGCAAGTGCTTTATGATCATTTAAACATTTGTTCTTTGAAACAACCCCATGAAGCAAGGACTCTAAGTATTCTCATTTTCCAAATGAAAATGACAAGACTAGGAGTGAGCAATTTGCTCAGTCACATAATTAACAACTGTCAGCCAAGCACAATACGAATAGCTGGCATTTCTGCTAAGCAATGTGTGTACTTACCTCAGTTAGTCCTCACAACAGCTGCGTGATATTAGTACTGTTATTATCACCATTTGACAGATGAGGACACTGAGGCTTAGAGGAGTTAGGGAAGTTTCATGAGATCCTGCTGTTAGTAAGTGTGACAGCCAGAATTCACACCCAGGAAGTCTGGTACAGTGCCTGGTCTCTGAGCTGCCACACTATTCTGCCTCTTCACGTAGATTTCACTGTATAAATTTCAGCTTATCCCCATCAGTCTACATTTTCTCCATTGGTAGAGAAAATGACATTAAAAATACTTGTTATTTTTATATTGATATTTCGAAAATGTGTCAATATTTTTGAAAATATTGATATTTTATGTCTAAGATTAGTTAGATTTTAAGCAAATGTTATAAAACTACTATCATCAGTTGGAATGGCAGTTAATGTTGCTGAGTAGATAAAGGTATGAATAGTCTCGGTTATTGCTTAGAACAGAACTCCAGAAGTTCTGAACTTAGACGAGAGGAAGAAACTCAGGAACAGAACATGTGGAACTGGCTTAATTCTGACTCCTGCCATCTTCTCTCCAGGGAAGACAAAGCACGGGACCAGGGTATGCACTCATTATTTTCAAAACTGGAATTCTTAGCTTGCACCAAAATGGGCTGCAAAGCTGTGGCTGGCAAACCTGGGTATGGAGCAGGGCCTGGGTGTGAGCATTTCCAAAGGTCACAGATGACTGGAAGCTGCAAAAAAGGTCTGTGGACACAGAGCCAGGCCAAGAAGAGTCTGAGAGGAAGAGAAATCTCAAACCCGTGAAATGAAAAAGAGGTCTACACTGAAGTGCACTATCTGCTGACATTCCAAAATACCAGGGAAATTGGAACAATCCTAAAGTATTTCAGAAAACTGGGAATCAGAATTATATCAGTGTTCTCAACAGCAACATTAGAAACTAGAAGACGGTAGAAGAGTGCTTTCAAAATTCTAAATGAAAATGGTTTCCAAGGAAGCTATTAGTGGATATACACCACAAAAACAAGACATGAGACCCATTCAGCAGATGAGCCAATACAGGAGAAAGGCAAGGAATGTATTTTTTTTCCTGAGGAAGATTCGCCCTGAGCTAACACCCATCACCACCAATCTTCCTCTTTTTTTGCTTGAGGAAGATTCGCCCTGAGCTAACATCTGTGCCAATCTTCCTCTATTTTGTATGTAGGTCGCCACCACAGCATGGTCAACGAGTGGTGTAGGTCCGCGCCAAGGATCCAAATCCCTGAACCCAGACCACTGAAGCAGAATACCGGACTTAACCACTATGCCACAGGGCTGGCCTCAAGAAAATTTTTAAGATGAAGTCAAAGAGAAGTCCCAGAATGAGAGCTGAACAGCAATCCGAGAGCACTGAGCCCAGATTGAAGCAGAAGTATGCAGGGTTCCAGAGGGAAGCTTACAAAAAATTAAACTAAAGATTACCTGATAGTTTGGGGCCATGTAGGAAATTATATTGAGAGGCACTTTACAGATGTTTGTGATGAATTAGCTGTAGGTTAAAAAAATTTAAGCAAACAAAAATATTGGACAATTATTGCAGTGGAGAGGAAAAGTTACAGAAGAAAAACACAACAAAGTTACGACAGCTCCATAGCAAATACAATTTTCATAGCATAATAAGGAAGTATTGAATATGGATGTCATCAAAAATTATTTCATCAATCCAAGACACATTTAATTGGTAAGATGCACCATTATTTTATGTGCAAAAAAAAATGACATACATTCATTATAAAGTGCATACCAATTTCAGAGATATTAAAATGTATAAAACCAATGCCTCAGAATTGATGAAAGACAGTTTCTTGGAATAATAAGGGGAAGGAAGTATAAAAGAACTAAACTCATCATCTAACATGATCAGAAGCCAATATATTTTATTTTAATTTGATGAATCAAGAGATTGCAAAACACATACCATTTAGAAAAATAGAGCAAATATCAGAAGAAATTGCTGGAAAAAAAAGTGGTTGCCTTATTTGGGGGGAGTGGAGGATGAAGGGAAACTATATGCTAGAGTCTGCTGGTTTTGGTTATAAGTCTTTGAGCATCTTTTGTCTTTTTAAATGGTGTACATACATTATTTTTATACAAATTATTTAAATTTTAACTACTTCATATTCCACATATCTGAAAAAAGGTTTCTTGTTCTGTGCTATTGGCAAGTCCCCTAAACTTCAGACACATGATTATAGAAGCCTCAGATTATATTCCAAAGGAAAAGTATGAAAGATTGTATTCATCTCCAAAGAATTGTCTGTGCCATCTTTAAAGGGTCAATGGAAGTTCCATTTCATTAAAGCTTGTCAGAAGTTCTAATATCATGTGACCACTCCCTTTTCTGAGTTACTGTTGTATCTCAGCCATGCCAGCAATTCTCCATGCCAGTGGGGAGGACAGAGTTGAGGCCAAAGCAGAGGGAACTCACCCTGCTGGAGTGTTTTCAAATTATAACACCACCTGAATGAGATATTGACGCTTCCCAGGAGGATGCTGTCCACTCCACTCCGCCCCACCAGGGCTCTACTGTCTTGAGGCAGTGCCGCTGTTACTGATGAAAGTATTTCCTATTCCTTTAGTATGTTGGGGCAGAAAATTTGAGAGCCATACCGCTTAACCATTCACTATATGGGTTTCCTATGTAGATACATGAATAGGGAGCCATTTCTCCTTTTTCTGTATGTTTAGGTCTTGACTCCGCAAAAAAAGCTGTGAAATATTTGAGGGCCCAGACTCCTAATGCTCTGGTGTTAAACAGCGCGCTAGGCATATAGCAGGTACACTATAAATATTTACTGGTTGATTTTAATGTGATCTAAACCCTCTTCTGATGAGTTAAGTGCATATATAACAGTCTAATAATCGCTTACTCATGTTGTCTTTCTTTTAATGCCTTTGTGTCAAGTTTCTTACTAATAATTAATGATGGCTTAGATTTTTAGGCATCTTTTAAATCCCATATTTGGAAGGTATATAATGAGAAAATGCTCTTGGACACATGACAATTTAATTTTAAAAGCTTACCAAAGATTTTTGTATTTTGGTTCTCACTTCTGTAATTGAGTGTGTGTTGTGTATATTAAGGAGATAGACCCAGTTAATGAGACGTCTTAGGCATGAAGGTGTCTGAATAGCATTTTCATGATAAGCGTACATAAAGAAAGATACAAAGAAACTCACACTTTTGTCTTTTCCATTCATCAAATATCTTCAGACAATTAAAAAAGATAGAGTATGGAAGTGTCTGGCATGGTCTGGGTAGTCAATAGGCACCTATTAAAAAAAAATGAAATAGATACTGAATACCAGGTTTAACATTTAAAGGAGTCAAAAAATGATCCAGGAATATTCATATACAAAGTAAAAAACTGAAGAATAAAAAAAATCTGCTAATTTCTTCTTTTGAGAGAGTTGCCAAGTTTCCCACCTCAAGTTGAATTGCTTTACCTTGGAGACCTTTCTCCCAACTTTTACTCTTCTCGGGAGGCGATGCTTCTCTGGCCTCCAGTTCCCCCACAGCCTCCTCAGTTTGGGATCTCCACAGCGAACTGGCGGCGTTGGCTGATCCTTGGTGCAGGACGTGCAGTGGTGCTTCATCCCACTCCCCTCAGCCCCAGGCCTTCGGCGGGTCGGCCTCCTCAGCTACCATGAAGGTCAACAGAGTCACATGAGTAGGTTTCGTTTTTAAGCACATCTCTGTACTTGCTGAAACATCCAGCTGAGAGCGCAAGGGAGCCCTAACGGAAGGAGGGGGATGACAAGGAGGAAGGGCAGGAGACGAAGAGAGAGCTCAAGAAAGGCAGTACCGTGGGTGTGAAATAGCTGACATTGCTGAAACCAAAGAGAATAAAGAACAATCCTGTCTAATGAGGAGAATGGTGACGTTTTTATGACCATTAATGGCTTTAGCAGCAAGATTTTACTTTTTAATAATCGTGAGGTCCATTTGCAATTTTGACCTGGGCTTGGGATATCCTGCTTTCCTCTCCCGCCCTCTGCTCAGCTGCCTTCCTTTCATCCTACAGCCTTTCAGTTCTTCCTTCCTCTGCGAGGCCTTCTCAGGTAGATACATAGGGAGGTGACAGCTCCCTTTCCCACAGCTCTCTACCCATTTAGACAGTTACGTTGCTCCACACCAATAAAATGCATTTAACCTTGCCCTGTGGGGGATGTAAATCTTTCAGGGTCTATTTATGTATCAGTTTAATATTTTTATTTTCCCATCTAGATATCCTCTACATGTCTGTCATGTTTGTAAAACAGTGGCTTTCAGATTTTTTTTTCTGTTATAGAACACTTAGCTGAAACTCCTTCTCACATGGAATGCAATTTGTTTGTGAAGCAACACGAACCTGGGGTTCTTTGAAGTGCAGGTGAGAAGAAGGGGCTCTGGAACTTGGCCCACTTCTCCGCTTCCACCCCTACCTCCAGCAGGCCCTGAGGGGCCTCAAGGAGCAGAGTTTTGCAAAAACTACTTTTTTAAAAAAGAAAAGCTTGTGAGCCCCTGAACATTGGAAATGTCTATTTTATTTCCTCTGTACAATGCCTACGGTTGTCATGTGACCTTAAAATAGCAAAACCTCCATTGAAATTTGTAATCAATAATCCTCCCCAAAGGATACAGGCTCAAATGTCTCCTCTACTATCAGTGAAGCAAAGGATTTTCTCAAAAAACCCACAATTTAAAAAAATACAAGCAGATTGTTTACCTACACTGAGAGAATAAACTACTTCCAAACACATTTGGTGCTGTCGAGGTAGACGAGTTTGGCAACACAAGGGCCCTAATTTTTTTTTGAGGACTCTAGTATGCTAATTATAAATCTTTTTTTCCTGATGAAAGTATGATTCCAAAAAAGTCTTATCTCTGTAACTTGTATGGATTTTAGAAATATTCTGTAATTCATATTTGCATTAATTCAAAATGACTTTCTGATGAGTCTAAATTAGTGAAGTTTTACTGTAAATTACTTTTATAAGAATGATTCAGGAAAATGTTTCTTTTTTATGTATAATAAAATATATGCTTAAAAAAGTATAATCCTCCCGAATGGTATGGTTTTATTATTCTCTTCTTTCGGAGCTGGTGGCATCAACTAGCATGTCAGTGTGTTTATCAGTCCAGAGTGTCAGACTACATGAGTAACAAGTATGGTAGCCGCCACTGTGCCTGGAAATGGTAGATGCTTTCAAAGTCGTAGCTCCTGGCCTTCCCTCTACCTCAGACCCAACCCAGCTCCCCCATGTTCATTCAGTGTTGATCTGTACCCTCAGTGTTTCCACAGTCTGAATCGCTGAACACCCTAGCCAGTTAAGAATTGGCCTGAAGTCCTGGGAAGACCACATACCATAAATTCTAATGGGATCTCATGCTGCAATCGTCGCTGAAGCCACCATATTAATAAAGAGCTGGTCCTGCCATCAGACCCTTACAGTCTAGTGGGGGAGGTTGAAATGCGAACACTTACAATATAGCTGCAATAAAGAGCTCTCTCTGCCTACAGTGGGTTAGAAATGGCACCTAATGGCCAAGAAGGCATTTGCCAAGCGGGCGAGTGAGCAGAGTACATTCCAGGGACAGAATAGAATGTAGAAAGGCAGAGAATTCCATATTTATTGAATGCACTCATACAAAACAGCAATTAAAACCAAGTCCCAGCTCCCATGGAGTTCACATCCTTGGAGAAGGAGAGACTGTGCTGTGCTCAGAGAATAGCAAACAATTTAGTGTAGAAGAGGGGAAGTAGTGAAGATGAGGTTGTGATACAGGTTAGCTCCCATCTGAAGGGTCTTGAAGGACAAACTTAGGAATTTGAACTTTAACCTGTGAGATGGTTCCAAGGGATGTTGACCAGTTTAGCCTCAGGAGGGCTGGACTGATGATGACTTTCTGTGGACAAAATTAAAACCACGTGTTGTGTCTAAAAGCTCAAGAGCGTTCATCCTAGCATTTGCTTGAGCAAAAGTCCATGAGCTGATTTCATATCCTCTGTTGAGTAAGTATTAAAATGCCATGCCATTGTGAATAAGAGGGTTTAAAGAGGAGAAAAATTAGAGCCAGAGCAGGAGTCACAGGAAATGGCTGCAAAGTGGTGGCCTTGTGCACTGGCCTCAGACTTGAACCTGAATTCCTGTTGCTTGCCAGTGGCCTGGAGTGTGCACAAGGCTTCACCTGAGGAAGCCAGATGGATAACAGTAAATGCTAAGCCAAGATGTTCCCACTGGGTACTCTAAAGATTGCTAGAGCAACTTAAGGCTTCTGTGCAAAGCCTGCAAATGTGTAATCTGGGAACCCATTTTTCACCCTCAGTTTGAAAACAGGAATCAAATCTGTTGACTCTGGTCTGCTCCCCCACTGCCGTCTCTCCCACTGTCTGAAAATTCCTTGAAAGTGCCCCACATACAACTTTGTGCAAGGATAATTTTTTTTTTTTTTATGGCAGTCACTCTAATAGCTTAGCCTTTAGTGGAAAGAGTGTTTTTAATGATATTTATATGAGCCATGCGCTGCTTCTGGTCACCAGCCTCCAAAACACACACTCTGCTCTTTAGAGCAGTAACGAGGGGCACTTATTCATTCACGCTTCCTTTGACCAAAGGCCTGGATTAAAAGTATAGTCTGTAGCAGCAGACATAGTAAAGGATCTTGTTTTATGTAGACTGAGCCTGTGACTTTGACCTGACACAGCTTTCTAACCAGTGGTTCTCAAATTTTTAGTGTGCATCACAACCACATGGGACTTTTTAAAACACACATTGCTGGGCTACACTTCCAGAACCTCTGATTCAGTGAGTCTGGGGTGGGGCCCAAGAATTTGCATTTTTAACAAGTTCTAAGCAATGCTGCAATGAGCATCCCCAGACAATACTTTGAGAACCATTTATCCGGTATCCCAAATATACCTGATCTACTGAAACAGAATCTTCAGGGGAGGGATCCTCAGATGTTGGCTTTTTTTTTTTTTTTTTTCCCTCTATAGTGCCTAGGTGATTCCAGTCAGCAGGAAAATTTAGGAAATGCTATTAACTCACACCAGGTGAATTACGTGATCATTACGTTTAACATCAACTTAGTTGAACAATCATTTAGAGCAATGGTTCTCAACATTGGATGCATATTAGAATCACTTGGAGAGATTTTGAAAAATACTGATCTCTGGGTCATATTCCCAGAGATTCTGATTCAACGGGTTAAGTAAAGCTCAGGCGTCTGTATTTTTGAAAAGCCTGCCAGGTATTTCTCATGTGTGGCCAAGGTTTGGCTGAAAGCCTGTTAGGAGGCGTTTAGCCCCCTGCTTTACAAGACTCATTACTTCCTCACCCAGCCTGATCACACAGGAAGTCCCCACTCACACCTCCACCCCCAGGCGGGGTGAAGCATCCTCCTCCTCTGCAGAATCGACAATTGCATCAAAACAGTTGGCACAGTGTTTGCAATTCCTGTGGACTCACCAGTTTCCCCTGTGAGAAGGTACACTTCTTGAGGACAGACATCAGGTCTGAATTTTCTCTGAATCCCAGCCCCTGAAGAACAGCATTCAGTCAGCTTTTGAAGGAATGAGTAGAACTGTTGTGTTTTCTGTGATGCCTACTGCAGTAGAGCAGAGCGCAGACCTGGCTCTGCCACTTATAAGCCCTGGACATTGGACGTGTTATTTAGTCTCATTAAGCCAATGTTTCCTTCTGTGTAAAATGGACACCTCATGGGGTAGTCATGAGATTTAGATGAGATGATTGATGTAAAGCACATGTCACAATGCAAAGCATGGAGTGATTTGGTCAATGTTAGCTATTTTTATGTTATGCTCCTTTGCATTGGTGAGTTCACTTTATGTTCTTCAACATTATCACTGCCAGGCTGGGTTGTATTTCATCCACACCTAGCAATGCTTTTAGACAGTGACCCCAAAGTGTGCTTTATGGATGGGCACACCTGTTTTCTTTTCTCACTCTCAAATTTTTAGAGTCATAGTTCTCAAAATGTGGTCCCTCCGTGGACCAGCAACACGTTTGTTCCAGGCATCACTTGGGAACTTGTTAGAAACGCAAATTCTTTGGCCCCACACCAGACCTACTAAACAAGAAACTCGGAATTAGTCCCAGTCATCTATATTCAACAAGCCCTTCAGATGATCTTGATATGCACTGAGGTTTGAGAAGCATTGATTTAGAAGAATCACTACCTAAAAAATACCTGTAGCAGCCTGCTACACATTCCTAAATTTACCTGAACAGCTGGTTTCTGACCAGGGGAGAGAAAGATTGTGTCTCTTCCCCATGGCATTGTATCAGATCTCCAAGGGGCATATGTGATTTGAGAAAGTGAGCCAGAGATTCTGATTCTTCATAGATTCTCTAAAGGCCATGTTCCCTGTAGATAATTGTTTTTGGGCCATGATTTTGGAAGTGACTCAGATTCAGCCAACTTTTATTTAAAGGATATTATATGCCAAGCTCTACATCAATTGCTTTTTCAGGTATAACTTTATTTACTGCATATATCCTTAACTATTATTGACACTTTACAAATAAAGAAACTGAGGATCAGGGAACATAAGTAACATGCCTTTGGTCACACAGTTAATGATAGAGCTGGGATTTAAGCTCATTCTATTCTTAATCACTTGGAAATTTCCCTTTCAATTTTATTTGTATTTTCTGTTTATTTTATTTGGCTTCAATCTACTGATCTTTGCAATGGATTTCTTTAAATATAAAGTGTCAGTTTAATCATCCTGTTATTATCAATAATTTCACTATTATGAACTATAGCAGTAATATATCTCCAACTTTAAAACCAAGACAGAAGGGGAAATTTCCAGTTCTGGTAATAGCTGACTCTCCCAAAGATAACTGTATAAATCTCAACAAATAGAAAAAATCCAATTTTGAAGACAGTGGAGAGAGACAAAAAGCTGACAGAAACTGAAGAGGATTTGACCCTTAAAAGAAGAGAACTGCATTTCCTGAGATCTGCATCTCTACATTGAGAACAGCTATTGAAATGAAAGCTGAGTTCTCAACAGAATGGAGGCTGGTCGGGAGAACAAGACACCCTACCCCAATATGTTCCCATTCTAATCACCCGAACCTGGGAATATGTTACCTTACATGGCAAATGGGACTTTGTAGATGTGGTTACGGGTAAGGACCTTGAGGAGCGAGGAGCCTGGGTTATCCAGATGAACCCAGTCTAATCACATGAGCCCTTACAAGCAGAGAAGCTCTTCCAGCTAGAGGCAGAGAAGTGTGGGTAAGAGGCAGGAGAGATTTGAAATGTGGGAGGACTTGAACTGCTGCTGCTGGCTTTGAAGGTGGAGTAAAGGGGCCACAAACCAAGGAATGCAGTGGCTTCTAGAACCTGAGAACAGCCCTCAACTGACAGCCAGCAACGAAAAAAGGACCACGGTCCTACAACTGCAAGGAACTGAATTGTGCCAATGGACTGGATGAATAAGGAAACAGATTCTCCCCCAAAGCCCCCAGAGGGAGTGAACCCTGTCAATGCCTTCGTTTCAGTCTCGTGAGTCGCTAAGCAGAGGAACAGCTAAGCCATGCTATATAAAACTTCTGACCTACAGGACTGTGAGATAATCAATTTGTGTTCTAAGCCACTGTTTGTAATAATTTTTTATAGCAGCATTAAAAAACTGATACTGAAAAAAATGTGTAAATATCTTTAAAGTCCTGAAAGAAAAACAAGTCTACGTATTGTTCTGTATCCAACAAAAATATCTTTCATAAGTGAAAGTGAAATACCCATATTTTCAGATAAATGAAAGCTGCGAGACTTTGATGCCAGCAGAAATGCATGATAAGAAATGCTAAAAGTAGTTCTTCAAGATGAGGAGAAACGACACCATATGGAATTCTAGATCTAGAGGAAGAAATGAACAACAGAAATAAGAGGATAAATACAAAAGGCTGTTTTCTTAATTTCTTTAAAAGACAACTGATTTTAAAGCAAAATTCCAACATTGCATTATGGGGTTTATAATATAAGTCAGTGGAAAATATATTAAAACATTATTACAGAAGATGGGAAAGGTTAATGTAATTATATGGTTGCAAAATACCTGTATTTTTTGTAAAATAGTACAACATTAATTCTAAGTAGACTACAACAAGTTAAAGGTGTGTGTGTAGTAATCTCTAAAGCTATACAAAAAGATACAGCTAAAAAGCCTTTAGAGAAATTGAAATGGAATACTAAAATATATATATATTATTATATTTATATACATATATATGTATCCAAAAGAAGACAAGCAGATGAGACAGAAATATAAAGAAGTGGGAAAAATAGAAAACAACAAAATAGTGGACATACATAAACTGTATGAATAATTGCACTAAATGTTAATTGACTAAATCCAGATTTGACAGAATGAATTAAAAAGTAACCCTAATGTAGGTTCCTGAGTTGTAACAAATGTACCACCCTGGTGGGGGATGTTGCTGATGGGGGAGGCTATGGAGGGAGTACATGGGATATCTCTGTACCTTCAGCTCAATTTTACTGTGAACCTAAAACTTCTCTTAAAAAAAAAAAGAAAGTAATACTAAATTTTATGCTATCTACAAAAGACCCACTTTAAATATAAAGCTACAGATAAGTTTAAAGTAAAAGGATAGAAAAAGATACGCCATGCAAACAGCAAGCATAAGAAAGTCGGCGTGGCTCTATTAATGTCATACAAGGTGGACTTCAAGACAAAAAGTATTATCAGAGATAAAGATATTACATAATGATAAAAAAGTTAATAAGAAGACAAAAGATCATAAATGTAAATGAACCTAATAATAAAGCTTAACAATACAAGAAGCAAAAACTGACATACTAAAAGGATAAATAGATAAATCTATGAATATTGTTGAAGATTTTAAAAGCTTTCTCTTAGTATTTCATAGAATAATTAGACAGAATATCAGGAGGATATATAAGATTCGATCAACATTATCAACCGCCTTGACCTGATTAACATTTATAAAGCATACACCAATGACCTCAGAATACACATTCTTCTCAAGTGCAGGTGGAATAGTTATCAAGATAAACTGTATGCTAGCTCATAAAGTGTCTCAATCAATTTCAAAAGATTAAAATGTTACAAAGTATATTTTCTGGTGACAATGGAACTAAACTAGAAATGAATAATAATAAGATATATAGAAAATGACCAAACATTTGAAAATTAAACATAATTTTAAATAATCCATAACTCAAAGAAGACATCACAAGAGAAATTAGAAAATATTTCAAGCTGATAATGAAAAGAAAACATTATCAGAATTTGTGGGATGTAGCTAAAGTAGTGCTTAGAGGGAAATTTATAGATTTAAATTATTTTAAAGAGGAAGAATTGTTTAAAATCAATCAACTGAGTTTACACCTTAAGATCAAATTTCCACCTTAATATTCTAGAAGAGGAAGAATAAATTTACCCCAAATAAGCAGATAGAAGGAAATAATGAAAATAAGAGCAGAAATCAATGATATAGAAAAATAAATTAACGATGCAAAATATGGTTTATGAAAAGATTAATAACATTGATAAAACTCTAGCTGGACTGATTAAGGAAAAAAAGCAAGAGAAAGAGAAAACAGAATTACTAATATTAGGAATAAAAAAGGTATTTTTTAGGTCCTAAAGACATTAAAAGAATAAAAGAGAATATTATCAAAGACTGTATGCCAGTAAATTCAACAACTTTGATGAAATGCATGAATTAATACAACTTTCAAATATGTCACAAGAAGAAATAGAAAATCTGAATAAATTTATTTCTATTTCTTCCCACAAAACAGCCCTCCAGTCCCATTTCTTCTCACTGGTGAATTTTTTCAAACATTTAAGGAAAAACTAATACCAACCTTACATACCTTACATAAAATGTTTCAGAAAATAGAAGAGAGACTACATCCCAATTTGTTTTGAGACCAGCATAATTCTGATACCAAAGCCTGAAAAAAAGGCATTACAAGAAAAAAAAATTACAAATGAATATGTCCCATGAATATTGACACAAAATTCTCTAACAATGTATTAGCATATCAAATCCAGTAATATACAAAAACATCAATGCAATATTAGCAGGTAAATTTATCCTAGGAATGCAAGCTTGGTTAGACATTTAAAATCAATCAATGTAATACACTACAATAACAGAATAAGAGAAAAATTGTATAGTAAACTCAATATTTATAAAAAGCATTTGATAAAATACAACACCCTTTCATGATAAAAATCATTCAGCAAATTAGGAGGAGATGGGAACTTCCTTAATCTGATAAAGGGCATCTGTAAGAAACCTAAAATTAGCAGTATCATCAATGATGAAATTTTAAGTACTTTTCCCCTTAGATCAGCAACAAATCAAGGATGTTAGCACCTCTGTATACAATATTTTACTATGTGACCTATTTAGTACAATGGTAAGAAAAAAAACAACATAAATATTGGAAAGAAAGAGGTAAAACTCTATTCACAGACAACATGGTTGTTTATAGTAAAGAATCTACAAAACACTTATTATAACCAATAAGTGAATTTAACAAGGTCACAGGATACAAATTCAATATACAAAAATCAATTGTATTTCCAAATACCAGTAAGAAACAATCAGAAATTGAAATTAAAAAAATACTTTTTATGGTAGCTTTAAACATCTGAAGTACATCAGGGATACATTTAACAAAATATGTGCAAAACCTGTACACTTGAAACCACACACATTGCTCAGAGAAATCGAATAAGGCCTAAATAAATGAAAAGATATGTGCATGGATTGGAAGAGTCAATATTGTTAAAGATGCCAACTCTCCCCAAACTGATGTATAAATTCAATGCAATCTTATTTAAAATTATAGATATTGTAGATATTGACAAACTGATTCAGAAATTTATATAAAAATGCAAAGGGCCCAGAAGAAAAAGAATTTTGAAAAAGAAGAAGATTGAATAGGACTCATACTACCTGATTTCATGACTTACAAGAAGGCCACAGTAATAAAGACAGTGTGGTGTTGGTACAAAGATAGACAAATAGATGAATGAAACACAATTGAGGCCAGAAATAGACCCATGCATATATTAACTTTTGACAAAATTGCCAAAACAATGCAATGAGGAAAGGAAAGTCTTTCTAACAGGGTATGCTGGAATACGTGGATAAATATAGGTGGAAAAAAATGAACTTCGATCACTATCTTACACTACACACAAAAATTAATTCAAAATGGATAATAGACCTAACATTAAAAGCTAAAATATAAAGATTCTAGTAACAACACAGAAGAAAATCTTGAGTGTCTTTATTGCCTGGAGTAGGCAAAGATTTCTTAAAGGGACACAAACAGTATTAAATGTAAAAAAAAATAAGCAATACTTTATCAAAAGTTAGAATTTATCCTCATCAAAAGACATCAAAAGACAAAAGACATTAAGAAAATGTAAAAGCAAGACACATACTAGGAGGAAATATTTGCAATACATATCTGACAAAAGCCTGGTATCCAGAATACATAGAGAACGCCCAGAAATCAATAATAAAGAGGCAACTCAATTTTTTAAATAGGCAAAAAGACGTGGACACTTCACAGAGGAAGATATACAAATGGCCATTAAATACACAAAGTTATCAACATCATTCTTCTTGAGGGAGACACAAATTACAACCATAATAAAATATACTACATACTCAGTAGAATGGATAAAATTAAAGACTCTGACAACATCAAGAGTTGACAAGAATGTGGAGCAACCAGAATCATCATCTTTTGATGATGACTGTGTGAATTGGTACAACCACTTTGGAAAAGGTTTGATAGTTTCTTATAAAATCAAACATACACCATGACCCAGCAATCCTAGTTCTGTGTATTTACCCGAGAAAAATGAAAACATCATATCCACAAAAAGACATGCACAGGAATGTTCATCCCAGCTTTATTCAATCTTGCCTAATACTGGAACCACTCCAAATATCCATCAGCAGTAGAATGGATAACCAAAGTGTGATATATTCACACTATGCAATAATACTTAGCAATGTAAAAAGGAACAGATATTACATACAACAATATGGATGAATCTCAAGCAAGATGTTGGGTGAAAGAAGTCAGATACAAAATAGTTCTACTATAATGTACAAGAATAGACAAATCTTATCTATAGTAAAAGAAATCAGAACAGTGGTTACCTCTGAAGGGAGGGCTTAACTGGAAGGAGGCAGGGGAGAATTTTCTGGGGGGATAGAAATGTTCTCTATCAATTGTGATGGTTATATGGGTATATTCTTTTATCAAAACTTATGAAATGATACACTAAAGATGTGTGCATTTTTCCCATACGTAACTTTTTACCCCACACCCCCCCCAAAAAAAGTGAAAGGAGGCAACAATTTGAGACTAGTTGCTAGATAATTAAGAAAAAAGGTCATAGTGTGCTTTGGATTTTACTGATTCTAATAAAATACATTTTATTATACA
Source organism: Ceratotherium simum simum (assembly GCF_057802395.1). Taxonomy (NCBI): domain Eukaryota; kingdom Metazoa; phylum Chordata; class Mammalia; order Perissodactyla; family Rhinocerotidae; genus Ceratotherium; species Ceratotherium simum. The sequence continues at coordinate 38,043,668 of NC_141919.1, forward strand.
TTGGATATTTATTAAAATCAGGCATGTTATATATTAATCAAAAATTGATTTAGAAACATTAGAGTGTTAACACATTCCTCCTGAGTAATGCATTTTCACACATTGGCCCTGCATGGTTCCACTCATCTCTTTCCACCTTGGTAAAAGAATAAAGGGTATTGAAGCTGTTTTGTAGATCAGAGCCCTACTTTCCATATAACTGACCTCTTTATAGAAGCTGATTATTTCCCAGAATGCATTTTTCCTAATGTGGAACTTTTAGGTAAGAATGTCTCTAATATAGGGCTACCTGCCATTATTTAAGTGAAATATGACCTGTTGCTTGCAGTTGGATTTAAATGCAAAGTCAACCTTGAACAAAAAGTTGAGGCCCATTAAATACTTTTTTCAAGAGCCATATTTTTGCCAATACAAAGGGAAAAAAAAGAGCAAACACAATTATATATTTAAGATCTGTGTAGCAAGTAACGAATGGTTATTTGATTTGGAGTGGAGAGAAAACTAAACAAAAGCTGATAAACATTTCAAATTACTGATCCTCCGCTTCTATTGAGTTTCACAGTAGGTCATTTTTAATCACATGCAACTTCTTTCTAAACAGCAGTGATATTCCTGTTTCTGTAATAACTGGGCAAAAACCTTTGCTTTTCTGGTATTCTACAAAATCAACTGAAACATAAATAGAATTAGACTTATGTGTGTTTGGCATGATGTCATAGTGTGGTTGTGTTATTCTTGACTTAAATGACCTGTTCCAAAAGAATGAACTGAAGAGACCGGTTAATGACCCCATGTGGAGGCAGACCCCATGGGCATACTTTGTCTTTTTGTTTTGAGGATTTAGAAACTGATCCTCCAACTCAAAGCAGGGGAATCTGGGCTCTTTCCTCCGCAGAATTGAAAGTCAATCAGCCTATGTAAGCATTTCTTCCCGCTTATCTATGGAAGAGAGGAATATGTCAGAAATTGTCTTCCCGTTTTATAGATGCACATACAGAGGAGCCAACTGGCAGCGAGGGGTCTCCGATGCCACAGAATGAGGCAGAGAAAGGCAGCAATTACTCTTCGGGTTCCAACTTCTTGCTTCTGTATTTTAGTGGTCGTTTTGTTAGGCAAATGGATTATAGTCTGTTGATAGGAGTGCCTTTGGACTAAGGTTAAAATCATTATAAAGGGTCCTGACCCTGAGATTAAAAGATAAGGGAAAAGAGGTACATTTTGAGTTGAAATAACTCAAAAGCAATCCAATTAGGAAAATATATGTTAGGAAGAAATATAATTTGCTTACCAATCTAACCAAGTTGGCTTCTCATTCATTCATTCACCAAGTATTTTTAGCACGGCTTTAGATTGTGAGAGTTCAAAGATATTTAAGATGATTTTTCCATTTTAAAGTAACTTAAAATCTAGTGGTAAGGACAAAATATACACACTGGAAAACTTGAATTAACAGTATGAAACTCAAATAACAGAACACATCTGTAAAAGAGGTGTTACAAGTCAAAAAATGTGCAAAAGATCATCATTGATTAAGATGATCAAGCAAAATTTGAGAAGGAAACTGAGTATTTAGGAAGAATTAAATTTTGTTTTTAGAAGTGCTTGCCTGGGTATCACTTTAGCTAGTTAACCGACGTGTTAGTTTTCACTCCTACAGAGAGCACCTGTGCTCGCAGCGGTCTGTAATGAGCTACAGTTCTTATTGTGAATGTGTATGTTTAACCATCAGAGCTACCTACGATAATTCAGATCACAGAGTATTGCAGTCAGTTATTTTCCTATTTGTCTCTCTGTCTCTACTCTGTGACTCTGAGGACATTAATTGTGACTAATAAGTGTAACCAACATTTATTAATCTCTTACTATATACCAGGTATCATTCTAAATTTCAAGTACTTTCCATATATTAAGTCCTTCTATTAACCTGATAACATAGGTATTATCCTCATGTTTACAGATGAGGAAACTAAGGCCTGGGGAGCTTAAGAAACATACCCAGAAGGTCTACGTGGCAGACCCGGGATATGAAAACAAGCAGTCTGGCTCTAAAGCCCGTGTGTTAATCCCTGCACTGTACTGCATCTTAGTATCATTTGTGCCTAAAATATTGGTTGACATAGTATCACTGGCTAGATGAACACATGGATGATGAATAATTTTTATAATTGTAATTTTTTTTTAAATTTTATTTATTTTTTCCCCCAAAGCCCCAGCAGATAGTTGTACGTCATAGCTGCACATCCTTCTAGTTGCTGTATGTGGGACGCGGCCTCAGCATGGCCGGAGAAGCGGTGCGTCGGTTCGTGCCTGGGATCCGAACCCGGGCCGCCAGCAGCGGAGCACGCGCACTTAACCGCTAAGCCACGGGGCCGGCCCCTATAGTTGTAAATTTTATAATCATAAATTGAAAAGGTATGTCAGGGTTAATGCAAGTTTTAATAGAGCAACTCCAGAAAGAGTCATTTGACCCTGAAGGATACACAACACAGAGATACCTCCCAGAAATGGCAGTGTGTCCCCAATCCATGGGTGCTCATAGGCTTTCAGGCCCTCCTCTGTTCCCTCCTATAGCTAAAGGCTATATTTTAGCATGGATGATAGTCTAGTCAAAGCTCTTTGCAAGAAACAGAAACCCCTCAAACTTGCTCAAATATTAAATTTATTAAGAGAAATCTTATGGATACAAAGGGAAGAAAATTTCCTGGGAGTAGAGGAGAGACCAGTTTCCAGAGAATGGAGTGTGGCCCAAGCAGTCTCCTAGAACATGTCTGCTGCAAGTGTGGAGAACTTAGACTTTTAAATGTTATAAAGTAACTGTCATTTAAGGATTTATTTATTTTTTTCTCATAGGAAGCTAAATAGTACTCAAAATGAAGGCAATATTTAAAACCCCTGATTGAAATAGTCAGTGGCCTGTCTTTGTCAGCAACACTCATCTAGTCATGTACCCAGGGCTCTGGCCCAAACCAAAGCTTTGTGTCTTTCCCTTGAATATGTAGTTCATTCATTCATTTATTCATTTCTTTGTTTATATATGCATTCATTCATTCAGAAACCTTACTGTTCTTTGCTTCCAGTTTGCCCTGCCTGGCACTGGGCAGGGAGTACATAATGGTGAGCAGAAACAGGCTCAGGCCGTGACCTCTTGGAGTTTACAGTTCAGTGGTGTCAATATATAAACATGTGTCTTAGTGAATATACATATATGTCACAAGAAATTCTTAGTCACTAATTACCGAGCCCTTCCTGCTTCCTCATCCATATAGCAGTGTTGAAAACTAGCCTGGCTTTCCTGACATGATGAAATGAGACATAATGTACATGAAATCCCCTTTTGAAGTGTAAAAGCTTAATTCAGAAATAGAAAGCTGTCATTTGGTCAGTTGACAGAAATGGATGATGGCAGCTGGAGCAGTTGACTGTTGCACAGCTTTTAGGAGGCAGCCTGGTATGGTGCAAGGAGCGTCACTTTTCAGAGACTGACATCTGAGTTTGAATTCAGACATCACCGCATACTAGCAATCATCTTGGGCAAGTTACATCACCTCCCTGGGCCTCAGTTTCCTCATCTCTAGGAAGAGGCAAATCATGCCTGCCTTGCAGAGTATTTTTGAGGACTAGAGAGAGTTTGTAAACCACCTGACACAGTTCAGTCTTCAGTAAATGCTGGCTGATATTTTCCGCATCCTGAGCTAGTCAGGAATACTAGGACTCAGCTTTCCTAGGTATCCTCCTTCTACCCCTCTCTCTCTTCCCTGTGGCCCTGATGCTCCTTGTATCTTCTTAGCCATCCCCTGGCCTTTCAATCACCCCCTGCAGCTCCACAGTCCAGAGGTGCCTTCCCAGTTAGAATTCCACACTCCATCTTCTTGGAATTCACCAGTGGCCTTCTTGGTTTCACCAGTGAAAACTAATGTCTCTCATCCCATGGGTCCTGCTTTGTTTGGGTGCTGGAGTCCTAATGCTATCATCCCAGAGATGAATCCAATTGGTTCATTTCTTGAGCACCAAGTGTGTGCCAGGTATTTTATTTCTATAATATTCCTGCAAGGCAAATATGTTTTTTCCACTTTTATAGACAGGTGGAATATTATCCCCAATTCACACAGTACAAAGTGGTGAAACTGGGATCTGAACTCTTTCTGCTGAATCCAATTTCTAGTGACTCCCTATAGACAAGATATATCCCAGTTGTAAAGAAATACAACCCTTAGGTGTAGTATGAAGCAAACAAATTTTTAGAGACTGTATTATAAGAAATGTATGGCCTTCCTAGAAGCAAATTTGTAAAATCACTAATTAACCAATACTTATTGAGCACCAGTTGCATGCCAGTGACTGTCCTAGATGCTCAGCATACAGAGATGGATAAGCATGATCTTACCCAAAGGAGCTCATGTAAATGAGGAAGGGGAAGTGGGGGGAATAGGCAGATGATTGCGAACATGAGGAAGAAATAATTAGTTCAATCTGGATGGGGGATGGCATAGTCAGGGCATATTCTACATGTAGGTTTTGGTGGAGCACGGTCACAGGCAGAGAAAAGAGGAGAGGTGCATCCAAGATAAGGTAAACAGCGTGACGAGGTGATGATGGTAGGAGAATACAGGAGTTATCTGAAGGGACTGCAAGATAGAATGTGGCTAGATGGAACAAAATGTTCATGGAGAGGCATGAGAGATGAGGCTAAGTAAGTATGTAGGGGTGAGGCAAGATGGTGGAAATGTCTTTGATGCTATACTAACGCATTTGGACTTAGGTGAGGAGCCATAAAAAGTCTGTGTTTTAAGATAATGACTCTGGTGCTGGATATGTTAACTAACCTTATTGTGGTAATCATTTTGCAATATATAAGTATATCAAATCATCAAATTGTACACCTTAAACCTACGCAATGTTACATGTCAATTCTATCTCAATAAGGCTGTAAAAAATAAAAATAAAATAATGATTCTGTGCAAGTATCATTTAACATCATTGTGTTGGCTTGTGGTTTCTAAGATACCACAGATCGAATTATGTCTTCCTCCTGGATCTGCCATAAGTAAACGCTTGGTATAACCCAATGTGAATGAACAATAGGACTTAGTCCTGAACGACGGTTTGGTGCTATAATGTACTACACATGGTGATAAAGAATATGTCTCCAAGGACCTATAAACAGTACGAATGAATTATTGAGGTCCCTATGCTAACTTTATCTATGACCTAGAAGTTGAACTATCCATTAAAGCAGTCCTAGGAAGAAAACCAAGAAAGCCCCATTTGCCATAAGACCCCAAATTTTCTCCCCCATTGCCAGCTTTTCTTTCTATCATGAGTTCTGTTTTAAGCTATAACATTCCTAAATCAGACGCTAGAGTTTTAGGAGCTAAGCATCAGTAGCTCTGGCATGGCTTGGAGTCTTCCTCAGTCCAGCAATGGAACAAAAATGAAAATAGAATTATGGAAAGGGCAGATGCAGTATCTTATATCACTTTTATTACATTATATTTTAGCAGCTGAGACAGGAGGGGAGAATATTATAGAATCAGCTTGCTGCAGTCTCGCCTGTAATTATATTTTTCCTTGATAAGGCATTGGCATGGAGCCCACCAAAATATTGATGCGAAACTTGATCTCCCAGTGCTGTGGAATTTCTCCAGGCTTGGGATTGAGACTGAGAGGTTTTGGAAGTGTTTGGCAGCTGCAGTAAATTCAGGAGCTGGAGGCAAGGAACAATTCCTCTAGCACAAGCCCAAAGTCAATATATTATATAACTACAAAAGGTACACTTCTCATTGTACTTGTATACTCTTGATTGGGTCTCATCCAGCCCATGTATCCCACGTAGATATAAACATGCACTTTACACAATATTTGGGGAGAAGGGTGGGAGCCCTATAAAGTTTTCATGGTTTTATATTTAGGGATGAGTATGTTACTTAAAATAGACATGCTGATTCTGAAGTTCTCCAAAAACAACTGGCAGTAAAACCTGCGTGCCCTATGCTATCACATATTTTAAATTTGCTTTCTTTTTTATCAGTACCATCCAATTTTTCTTTTTCAAAAAGAATATTTGCTTCAGTATGGACGTACAACATGAGCAGAGTTTGCTGAGGACTACGCATTTGTAGGTAAAGTTATTTTAAATGAGAGCCTATACAGTTATTTCCAGAGGCGAAGCTAAAAGGCATTGTATGCTCCAGCCCATTAGAATACCTTAGTTCAGTGGACTCTATCGGGAGGATGCTGGCAGAGTGAAAAGAGCATAAGCTTAGGAAGCAGACGTACCTGAATTTAAAATCCTGACTCTGGCACTCGTGAGCTCATGAGCTTAGTGAATATCTGCGTCTCTTTCATCATCTGTGTGGGTGTGAGGAATAAAATGGACATCAGCACCCAACGGTAGATGGCACCTAGCGGGAGTTCAATAACACATCCTTTTCCCCTATCTTCCTTTCTCTTTTCCACCTCAGAATGTAATTACAGGTTTCCCTGCTATCGTAAAGGAGAGCGTTCCCAGGAAACCTTGGGTAAGCTGAAATGTCATAAAGTGAAGAAGCAATTACCATTAATTTATATGGGAAAAAATTTTGAGCATTTCCAGACGCAAACAATAACCTACCAAAATAAAGCAAGATAAAACACAGATGCTCTTGATACAGTTCAAAGCTATGGCGGCTTGATGCTGAGGAGGATGCCGAGTGTAGTTCCCGGGCAAGGAGCCTGGCGGCGCCAGTCTTGCAGCTCAGGGTGCTCACTGCCTCTCTAACGACCCACTGCAAAACAAACGCTGAAGGCTATTTTCGCTTTTCCCCTTTTTTCGTAAAAGCGAAAATCCTCTTGAGATTTCTTTCAGTTAGCCAAACAGGTCTTTCATGAAAGCGAAGTGACTTGAAGCGAACTTGCGGATGGCAGGGGAAACCTGTCTTTGTGCGTGAGTGGAAAGAGTGCCAGCAAATTTACATCACAAATTATTTAGCAAGTAACGATCTGGTTACTAGGCGAAGCTAGTAGCTTCAGGTGTGATTTTTTTTCCCCCTAATGTTGCCATCTATTTATACCACGCCACTTCTGCAAAAATGATTTGAGACAGCTTTCCAAATAAGACAAATGCAGTAAACTTGATAAAATGATAATAGAGAGATATTAAGGAAACAGACCAAATATTCCAGCCCAGTTGCTGTAACTGAGTACAATATCTGCCCAGGGAAATGCCTTAGAAATTTCCATTATACGTAGCTTCCATTATAAGAAAAAAAGAAAGATGACAATTCATCACAGGAGACCAGAGCTTTGCCTGATATTCCAAAAAAGTTCTTATTGGGGTAATTTTATTGGGACTATTTAGAGGCACTATTGATTTTAATGTGATAGGTGATATTCTGAATTCGTACCCTTGAGATTCCAGCTAGTGCAGTGAGGCCTGCCCAAGGTGACAGGATACATATAGAACCTGTGCAGATCCCAGATTGGAGGGCTTGACTCTAATTAATCAACTGGCTTCATAACTAACCCAGGGAAGACACTATAGTAGGGTGGAGATTTCCTAGACTTTGAAGTAAAACCAACCTAGGTTCAAACCCAGCTCTGCTACCTACTATCCCAGAAGCCTTGGGCAAGTTTGCTTAAGCTCTCAAATCTTTGTAAAAAGAGGATAATGATACCTACTTCTTAGAGTGTTAGTGCACATTTAATGAAATAAAATATATGGAAAGGGAGGAGATGTTCCTAAATGCCTAAACTGATCTGCCTCTGGTCCCAGAAGTGCCATGGCCTTCACTTTCTAGACACAATACAAGTTTGTATTGCAAAACCCCTGACTTAGGCTCCATGCATCCTTCTGTTGGAGATCCCTCAAGAGAGACGCTTGTGAGCTGTCACCTCCTTAACAAATGCTTGTGCGCATGCACACACACACGCACAGGATTAGTCCTTGTATATTACTTCATGAATCATGAAAAAAAATTATACAAAAATTACTTTTATCCTGCCTGTTTAAAGTGCTGCTGTTTCCACTTTAATTCTGAAATTATACCCTACCTCATTGGCTAGTTTGTAAATTTGAAGTTCTTAGTCCTAATAGTGGTATTATCCAGTCAATATTTTGTTTGCTTCTTTTTTCAACGTTTAACATACTTACAAATCATTTTCTAAATAAACTAATTTATCTAGCTAATGTCTGCACTTCTTCCAAATTCACATGGTAGACAGAATAATCTTTAACAAATAGTGTCTGTTATCAATTTAGGTCACAAGACAGGCTTGGAAAAAAACAGAAATCTGACAGAACTATACTTCTCCTCTCTTTTATTTATTCTTATTTATTTTATTTTTATTTAAAGCTACCATTGCTACATGTTCTCTTCTCCAATTCTCTTTTTAGAATATTTTCTATTGTTCCTTTAGCTAAGACAAATCTTTATGCTTGTAACCATCTATAGTTCTTAAATAATTATTTATATATAATATGTAATAAAAGTTCTTGATAATTTAGATCCCTTAATAACATGAAGGTTGTATAACACATTGTGAAAATATGTGAGCATCTCAGTGTAATGACAATCAAAGAGATGATTGCCATAACAGACCCATGAAAAAAAGGAAATCTTCTTATCCATGGAGCTCCAATTCTAATGGGGATAGGGTCACATATTTACATACTTGTATTTTTGTATTGAACATATCACTAAAGTTGTTAGCTTAAGACAGGCTACTACAGCACAGTGAAAATATTCTAAGCAGATGTTCAACTCATTTTCCCTGGTTCTATGTTTACTAACAACCTAAGGCCCTTGATTAGTTCCAAACTGGGAAGGCAATGAAGGTGCCACACGTTCTATACAGAGGTGTTGTGTGGGTTTGGTTAATGTAACCAAATTTTCTGAAGATGGATGCCACCATAATAAAGAGAACAGATTCTGGACCCCTCCTGTGCATTTCACACATTGTAAGGCCCAACTCAAGACAATCTTACTATTCACTATCACCATTAAGTAACCTAATAGCTTTCCCATTTTTGAACCAGATATTCCAAAACAAACCTTCAAAAATGAAAATCTGGGAGCCGGCCTGGTGGCATAGTGGTTAAGTTTGCGCACTCCCCTTCAGCAGCCTGGGGTTCGCAGGTTTGGAACCTGGGTGCGGACCTATGCACTGCTCATCAAGCCATGCTGTGGCAGCATCCTACATATAAAATAGAGGAAGACAGGCACAGATGTTAGCTCAGAGCTAATCTTCCTCAGGAGAAAGAGGAGGATTGGCAATGGATGTTATCTCAGAGCCAGTCTTCCTCACAAAAAAAAAAAAAGAAGAAGAAGAAGAAAAGAAAATGAAAATCTGGGGGCCAGCCCAGTGGCATAGTGGTTAAGTTCACGCGCTCTGCTTTGGCGGCCTGGAGTTCACAGGTTCAGATCCCAGGCCTGGACCTACACACCACTCATCAAGCCATGCTATGGTGGCATCCCACATACAAAATAAAGGAAGATTGGCACAGATGTTAGCTCAGCGAAAATCTTCCTCATGCAAAAAGGAAGATTGGCAACAGATGTTAGCTCAGGGCCAATCTTCCTTACCAAAGGAAAAAAAAATGAAAATCTGCACTATTATACCATACTTATATGAAGTGGTATTAAAATTAAATTAATGCTGTTGGACTTTTAAAGTATTTGGAGGTATTGCCATATTTTAACAGATTTTTTTTAGTACCTTCAGACTTTCATAGAATCACAGGATAGTTGAAGATTTGAACATTTGCCTAATTGAATTTGGGAAGTTGTAGAAATTTTTCCACACAGAGAAAAGAAAATTCTTGTCCCCTGATTTTAACATCTGTAGGAATGACTAAATTGGCTATAGATCTGTAGACTGTAGGCGAAACTAATCAACCCAGCATTAATGGGAGGGGCTCTGAAGCAAGTCTCGAAGGCATAGTCTCATATGAGTAAACAAGTTCAGGTTTTGTTACATCGTGCATAGCATAATTAACTGGAATTTAATAATTTACCTAAATCTTATGCCAAAACTTATGCCATAGAGTTTAAATAAATTCTGGTGAAATGCCTAAAGAGTTTGTGTTCCAGGTAGCTGGACCTGGGAAAAAGTTGGAGTTACCCTTGGAGAAGTATTGTTTTGTCTGTGAGACAGACTATAAAAAATTGTAAGCAGCTTGTAAGGATTAATCATGACCTTTAAACATTTTGCTTTCAGGAGGAAGACATAATTTCACATTTTTTTACCATAGACACCGATTTTTCTACCCGAAGAACTATCAGCCCTGTGCACATGAGTAGATCTAAGCTGAAATGGAAAAAAAAAATGGTCTGGATATTTAAAATTACTCAAGAAAGATACTTAGATATTTCATTTTTTTAAGTATAATAAAATTGCTCTAGAATTATCAGAAAAAACAGTACAATATTCAAGAAACAATCTACAGTGCTAAATATTTAAAAGCAGATCCATGTGATTTATACCAAATTCTGCAGATGATACAATCTTTTATATCATATAATTTTTAATTTTTAATGTAGCCCTAGATCTATTTTTATACATAGATAAAATGACTTGTCCAGACTTGCATGTTAATGCAAATATTGGAATATATTTTATATTTTTACCTTCGTCTATTCATAACTAAATATAAGATTGTGTTTGCAGAGATGTCTGTCTCTTCAGGAATGTGGAGAAGCAGAAGAAGCTCTAATGATGTTCAGATAACACCACCCCTTACACAAACCTCACTGTGTACAGGCACTATTCCAAGACCTTTATTTTTATGAACTTATTTTATGAGTTGACGCAGTAGGTTATTATCCTCATTTGTTCTCCCCTATTAGTATCCTTATTTTACAGATGAGGAAATTGAGGCATACTGAGATTATATAGTTAACTCAAGGTCACACTGCTAGAAAGTGGCAAAATCAGGATTTAGACCCAGTCAGGCAAATTTTAGAGTCTGCTGCACTCTTAACTACCATACTGTGAGCCAAAGTTTGGAATCTTTGCTTTATAGGATGGATATATTTAACAAATAGATTTTAGTATGGTGCTAACCACTGATGCTGCAGTTCATATAATAATCTCCCTCTGGGTGATCTGCTGTGACTATATCTTAGAGAGGCATCTGAAGACATAATCATGAAGAGTGGTAGAAGTGCTGAATATGTTCTTGACCCTTGGGAAGTAGTCACACTCCTTCCCAGACAAATGGGAAAGTGGACTCCATCTGGGCTGGGTTCTAGAAGCTCTGATAGGTGTGGGGGTGGGCAAGCCTGGTGTGGTTTTGGGAGTGGGGCAGAGGAAGGGGCACAAGAAGAAAGATTCTTCAGGATACTGAGGCCCAATGGCAAAACCATAGAACTATGTAATTATTTTCACTGTGAATGCATGGTTGACTTCCTCAGCTGGGCCCTCAGTGCTACCTAGTCATTCTTCCATTTTCCACAGTTGGCTTTCTCTCCCTGGCGTTCCACAGTGAATACTGTGTTTTCCAATCTCTTTAAACCACTGACCTCAGTTCACCCACCTCGCTCTCAGCACAGAAAAAGTAGCCATCAGCCTGAAACCCCCTTGATCTCTCACCACCAAACCACGCATTTCCTGCATGAGCATCTACCTTTGGCTCCTTTCCTGTCTCAGTGGCCTCCCTCCTGTCAGCACCTGGCTTTCTACTTCCACTCAAGATCCTACTCCTTCCTGCCTCCTCAGAGACCTCATGTAACGGATTATCCTCTTTTTCTTCTATCTTCAATCTCTACTCTCTGCTGGTTCCTTTCCACCAGCATTTAAAGATATTCAAGACTCTCTCATTGTTTGAAAAGTCATCCCTCCTTCCACCTCACGTCCTTCTATGTTTTTTGCCCCATGTCTCTCCAGCACTGTCAAATCTCTTCAGAGAATTGTCTCTACTTCCCCCCTTCCAATCAGTCATCAACCTTTGCAGTCTGCGTCAACCCTTTTCTCCCTCCCACATTACTGAAATCCTCTTAGCGAGGTCAGCAGTGCCCTCCTGGTTGATAAACCTAATGGGCACTTCAGTGCTGATGTTACTCATCTTCCCTTCATATTGTTGATCTTCCTTCTTGAAATAATCAAGGGAGGATAGATAAGTTAACAGGGGGAAGGTTTAGGCTCCTCCGACACCGCTGATTTCTTGGTTTTATTCTGTCTTCCTGGTTGTTTTTTTCCTCATCTTGTTGGCAGGTACCTTTTTCTTTGCCCATTTGTGAGATAGTAGGAGTCTGGTCTGAAGTAATGGCAACAGAGGCAGTGGGTATGGAGAAAAAGTGAACAGTCTGCTGTGCTTAGGGTCTGTCCCAATACTGCAGTCAGGATGATCTGTTTGAAATACAAAATCGATCATCCCAGTGCCTATTTCAAACACTTTAGCAGCTCTGAATTGTCCTCCGGATCAAACCCTGATTCTGTACGTGATTTGCTGGACTCCTCATGAGCTGGTCCCTGCTCATCTCCCCACTTTCATTCTCAATACCCCTCTCCCAGGCTCTATGGCCCAGTCATACTTTAAAACTTTCCATCCTTGAAAGTTGCATTCTGTTTCTTTTACCTGGGTATTTGCTTATTCTGTTCCCTTTGCCTCTGCAACACTCTTCCCCATACTTTTCATCTTCCTAACTCTCATTCATCCTTCGGGGTCTAGATTCCAAATGGTTTCCTTTGGAGAGCATTCCTGGTCTTCCACATCTGGAATAAATGCCCCTCCATAACCCTTTGACTTGTTGTATGATAGTACTTGTTACACTGTATTATAACTGCTGGCATCGTGCTTGAATAAATTATTTATAAGTATTTAATAAATACTTAATTGAATAACATAAACTAAATAACATTTTGTATTTTCTCTCATTATTTTACAAATCTAGTCAGTTAAACCTCTCATCCATCACTTCACAAAATAACCATAAATCCATTGTAGTTTTGCATAACTTCATTCTGTAGTTCAATGGGCCTTAATGAATAAATGTTTCCCCACTGCTTATGTAGATATAGAACAAGGTATGCCAAAGACAGAGAGGGAGAAAGAGCTGAACTAAGTGCGCATGAAAGCAAAGTATTTGTTGAATGAAAAAACATCTATAGATGCTAAGGAATTATTTAGGTAAAGTATATACTAGGTTGATGTCCATTTTCTTTCAGTTAGTATTTATTGGGCATAAGACCATAGGATGCTGTGTTCTCTCTGTACTGAACTCTTTAGTGTGAAATACATATTGTATGACAAAATAAAAAATTAGATAAAGTTCCATGCTGCCATATTTTCCCCCTTGCTGCCCAAGCCCAGTCCAATTATCATCCCTTCCATTCCTATGGTAGTCTTTTTACCCCACTATCTACACACAGAGCTAGTCTCCAATGCAAAGAAGAGAGAAGAAAAGCCCAGGCCCTGTGACATTACAGGCTAATTCCAACTTGGGAAAATTAGGATTTTTTCTTTTATCTTTCTTTAAGCAATTTTTATAACTATTTAGGCAGTGTATAGATCATTCCCTTTAATTCTTATTTCATGACTTTTATGTTGGTTTAGTAAGTTTCAGACACTCTTCACATGTATCCCCCCAAAAGGTAAAGTAACCATTAGGGCTATGGAAATGGCAAGGAATAATCAGATTATGATGGTAAAACGGACCACAAGGGGGTCCATTGGTTTTTTGTAGCTTATGTCATTTTAGCTGCATGTCTCTAACTTAGATATTAAATTAGGAAATACTATCACTTTTTACTTACTAAATTATATGCATATACTTTAAGCTTTTAGCTTTTACCTTTTAACCTTTAACTAACCTGACTGTGGTTTAGTAAATGTTTTGTGGGGTGAGGAGGTGGCAGACACGCCCAGTCCTGCCTAACCGACCTCTTCCCCAAGTGGTTGTGTGTGTTGGGAGAAGCTGAAACCTTTGGAAATGTGTGTACTGATTGTTTTTTTCTGAGGCTTCATTTGCTTTAAGTTAAAATGCTTAAAATATTCTTAAGTCTTGACATAGAGAAAGTCCAGGACTGAGAAAGGTAGAGCTTGAGAAAGGGGCTGCTTCATTTCCAGGTTATCTACCCCCAGTACTATTTCCAACATCAACTGAGAATCACATCTCTTCCTGTCTTGAATTTAAAAGGAGTTGACTCAGGGAAGATTCCGTCCCAAGCTTCTGATCTCTCAGCTTGTCCCTACAGACAAGCCCTAGCATATCAATACTTCCTATAATATGGCCGCCGGAGTACAGATAACACAGATAACAGATAACTGAGAGCTACACGTTCAGTTTAATGGAAGTGAGCATAATTTTCACTACACTTAATGTTTTTCATACTTTTCCAAAAATGTTTCTTCTTTAATATGTACATCAGCTAGGAGGATGGTTTTGTAGGTCTTATGGATTTTAATTCTCTTTTAGGAGAGCTTCCCCCATCTAAATTTTTAAAAAATATTTCTCCTATTTTCACTTTTCAGACCTGATCCTAAGCCTTACTTCTTTGCTTTCCTTCTCCCTTTCTCCTTCACATGTTAATATCTATAAATTAGGTTTCCTGATCCTCAATCTGAACTCCAGCAGTGATCAATGAAGTGAGTATCAATTACAAGCACACATCCAACAGGAGCCAGTTTGGCTTAAAATCAACTTTCCGTGGTAAACCAAGAGAATGTATAATTCTGATTGATTACTCCCAGAGAATATATTTGTGTCATTGGTAGGCAGTGCAATTGAACTAAAATAGTTCTTAATTCTAAATCCTCCCTTGGATTTTCACCTTCTCACATGTCAATGCCACAGGTAAACAGTAGCGGTAAAGATTGAGGAGATGAAAGTTCATTTCAAAGCTTTGTACAGCAGTAAATAGGTAACACCATCTGAGATCCTCAATCTTCTTAGAATTTGTCTTAGAAGACATAATAAACTATGATGCATTTGATCTGGCTGAGGATCCCTGTGCATTTATGGTTGAAAAAATTCCATTTATTGACTCTTTGACTCTAACGCAAGTACTCCAAGCTCAGTCTATTACTAGAACAGCTTTACCTCTAAAGAATGGACAGGCGTGTTTGCTCTCTTGGGAAACAAAGTTCATAATTCCCTGTATGGAAGTCTCTCCTGAGGTCCAGCAGAATGTATCTTGCTGGAATCCAACTTTATTTCTTCACCTTTAGTACGGAGTACTAAAGCATCAATTTTTTTTCCAGAATCACTTCATCTATTTCAAGGAAACATTGAATAATACTCTTAAAGAGCGTTTATACAATCTAGAATTCACTCTCTTTGTCACGTGGGTGGAAAATGTCTTAATCACTAAAATTTAGAATTTCCCCCCCAAATACTAAAGTTCTTTTGTTTTTCTCAAATATCTTAGGCTCGAATAATTTATTTTTCGTTTGTTCTCTGCATCCTTCTTGTAATAACTCTTTTGATGCTCAAAGTAGTGATTTAATTTTTCCTGACTTTTGCTGTTTTATGACATTTTAATTATTTCTATTAACATCTTCTGGACCATGTCTGTATATGTCTTTTAAATTTAAAACCTTTTAAGTGTGTGATACACATGTGAGATTCACAAATAGGTTTTGTTGATGGTAAAGACAGAATAAACTTAGGCATTCTCCATGCAGGAGACCAATCCTGAGTACTTGGGATGACAAGGAATGGGGGAGTTGTTAAACCCCAGAGTTCCCTTTGGCCATTAACACTGATACAGGGGTAGCAAGTTAAAATCCTAGAGAAGACATAAGTGGGTCCACAGGCCTGGGTAAGTGAGCAACAGTGAGGCAGAGGTGGGAACAACATCAACAGCAGCACGAGCCAAGTCTGAGCACACCACATACTTGAAAACTAACGTCCAAGACTTGATCTGAGTTCAGAGCCCAGGGGGTCTGGGAAGAAGCTCAGCAGGGGAGTTTGAAAGCTCTCTAGTCGTCCTGATGGATCTGTTTAGGCAGAGTTCTCCTCTGGGGGGCCTCTTGAGGTCTGGTAGACATGCCTCCGCTAAGCTCAAAGGCATGGTCCTGGCTTCTGACAGACATGATGAGAGTGGACAGGTGACTCAGACCTTCTTCTCCTGTCCCTGGAGGTTTTAGTCTGATTCCCCAGAGACAGTGCTGTACTTTCCTCACATACAACCTCACTCTGTCCTCCTTCCCTATATGAATCCAGGTTCCTGTCGAGAATATTCACAGGTCAGACAGCATATTGGTCACTGCCTAAAAAAGGAGGACACACAAGCTAATGATCCTGCATCTCAGAGGTGAAAGGAGCTGCTTCCATAGCAGCTACCATTGGATTCCACATCGCAGGGGTAGTTGTCACTACACAGCACCCTGAGCTGCTGCATTGGCCCCTTAGCATTCATAAACCCAAGTGGCAAATGAGGCCCCAAATCAGTGATGAGGAAAGGAGCAAGGAGACCTACCCAAGTACCACATGTCCAGGGAAATGTAAGTCAGGAACTTCAGCCCACTTGACGGTGCTCGGCCTGCCCTCTCACTTTGCACCTGTTGTAGCTGTCTTGTCCCGCCCCGTTCCTGGATCCAGCCCACTTCCAGCCCCCCAGTCTGGACCTTCCCTTTGGCTCTTTAGGACTGTACATCCATTAGCCTTCTGCTTCTTGGAGGTTCTTATTTATTTGTTCTAATTTAACAAGCACATCTGTAGCTGTTCCTATGTGCCATATACTGGTCTAAGTACTTCATGAATATTAACTCCTACATTTAAGAGGCGATGCTATTGTTACCCCACTTTATAGATGAGTTTGTCCTCACTTGTGGTTCTTCATGTTCCTGGCCACTGCATATGGCCAGCCCACTGGGGACGCGGCGTGGCCAACATCAACATTCTCAGTACCCTGTCAGTGCCTCCCTCAGAGCAGGCTTGGTCTGACAGCGAGAGAATTGAGCTTCTGGAGCTGGGCAGCTGGGTTTACATCCCAGGTCTGCCGCTTAGTAGGTGAGAGACTCTAGGCAAGTTAGAGGTTTCTCTTCTGTAAAAAGGAAATCGTATCTACCTCAGAAGGTTATTGGGAGGCTAGAGATCACATAGGGAGTACTCTAGCACAGTGCCTGGAACAGACGGCATTCAGGAAATGATAGCGCCTGTTATCCTCTCTGATTCCCCCAGGAACGTGGAAAAAGTCCTGCTTGATTAAATTGCACCCAGCAGAAACTTTAAAAGTGAAAGTGATCTTAGATTTTGGCTAGTTGGATTCTCTCCTTTTTGAAAGAAGAAACTGAAGCCCAGAAAACTTTAGATGTTCTTGAAGTCATCTAGCTGATTGACAAGAAACCAGGGAAGGAACTGAGGCCGCCTGATTCCTACTTGAGTCTTTAAGCACCACCGCACCCTGCTACTGCCAGTGTACCCAAGGGGCTCAACTTAACGCTGACAGAGCCCCAGACTGGAAATATCTGTCGGAACATGGAAGGCCCCAGCACATTCTTCTACTTCCATTCATTTTTCAGTGGCAGAAGCTCTTCATCTCAGACCTCTCCCTTCAGGTTCCTAGAATAAGAAAGCTATTGTTCAGAGGCAAACACACAGAGCCCCTGATGGAGCAGCCTGCTTTTCAGCCACAGAGGTTTCCAGACTCAATTCTTCCAAGCCTTGTAGAGGGTCATCTTATTTGAAACCGAAACACACCCCAGTTTCTTCTGTCTTTTCTCCCATTTATGTAAGTGGTTATCCCTTTTTCTTCTAGGGCAATAGGGTGCATTCAACAGAACATATATCTTTAGCTTATATCACATTTATTCTTTCCTGATAATTTAGAGATTTAATTTCACTTCTTAGAGACAAGAAAATATTCCTGGGCGTGGGGCTGAAGTTGAACTATTTGATGTCTCTGGTAGCAGGAATTTGGTCGTGGTAATATTGTTACCATATGGATAGATGCGAAACTATTGAAAACTGGGATGAGAATTCCAGGGCATTTTACTGGGACCACCAAGATGATGAATGACATATTTGATTCTAAGGCACTAAAGCGAAGAAGAATTTCACATTTTAAATTGGAGTATCACATCAAAATGAAAACCTTATTATAAATAAAAGTACATATATACATAGGAACAAAACCTCTTTAGCTCTGGGAAGGATCTACATGACGCTGACATAGTTAGAATGTTTCAGAATTATTTAAAAAAACAATGAATCAGCATAGCTGTCACCATCATTTATTCCTTTCTTCCTCTACAATGGAGCACTCCTCTCTTTCCTCCCTTAAATGAAAATCGGTTGGCCCTGCCTTGAAATATTGGACTATTTGGGGTTTTCAGGTC